>NW_021620849.1:5604232-5635401 GCF_004785775.1 Grammomys surdaster
AGATGGCTGTAAAGATGATAGCCACTTTCGGCTAAGAGTCGGCTCCCAACAGTCTGTCACCTCTGTTAGGGTGAGCTTTGACCATACAGCTATCTTTGAGTCATTTCTGAGCCTGTGTCTAACCTCAATAAACTCATTGGTTCACCAAGTTGGGCTTTAGTTGTACTTATACTTTACTGTGTTGTGGGCTTCCCTAATACTGATCACTGGTGATGGGGCCTGCCCTGTAAGGTAACATAGCCACCCCCCCCACCAGTGTTCTATGGTGAGTGGACAAAAGTCAAAAATAGTATCAAGTATGTGAGATTCTTTCTCAAAAAATAAAAAAAGGATAAAAGGAAGAAAGAAGGAAGGAAGGAAGGAAGGAAGGAAGGAAGGAAGGAAGGAAGGAAGGGAGAGTAGGATGGAGGGATGAGGAGGGAAGAAAGGAAGAAAAAAGGAAGGAAGGGATGGAGGAAGGAAAAAAAAAACATGTCAAGTGCCACCCTGTACAGAACCTGAAGACTGTTGTCTCGACTCAGGAATGTCCCTTGATGACTGGGTCATAGGGTTCCTTGACTGTAGGCACAGAGCAGGAGGAGATGAATGCCTTGAAGTAGCAGTGCCCTCTACATAAGGAGTGAGTAAAGCTCTACCTCTGTTTGAAGACATCCCAGAGGAGATGAGACGGGATACACTCTTCCAATAGAAACACAACCCAATGGAGAAGGTAACTTCTTTGATGTAATATTTTCACTAATTCTTGGAGATTTTCACAAATACATATAATGTATTTTTGATCATATCTACCTCTCAGTCCTCCCCCTAATCTCCTGGATCCATCCCCCATCTTCTCAGCCTCTTCCCAAGTTCATATCATTTTCAACCCACTCAGTCCAATTTATGCGGCTCATATAGCCCTAAGTGTAGAGTCATCCACGGGGACATGGTCAACTTACTAGGGGCCACATTCTTAAAGAAAACTGACTCTCCCTCCCCTGGAACCCTGACCTGTCAATAGCTTTTCACCTACGCTCAGGATTACTTACATACCACCATACTGCAGATTAACATTCAAATATATGAATTTGGAAGACACCACTACTTACACTTTAACACATATGAGCTGCATGATGAAGGAAATCAGTCTCAAAAGGCCACATAATGTATGTTGATTGTATGACACTCTGGAAAGGTACAACTGTAGACACAACAAAACCATTTGTGGCTAATGAGACTCAGTGATGGAGGAAGACTTGAACTGAGACAGTACAGATTTCTTTTTAAGGTGACAAAACTGTTCTGTAGTATTAAATGCATTCAAATGACACCCCACATTGTTTAAAAACATTGAGGTTTATACTACAAAGAATGAACCCTAATGCACTCAAATTTAACATTGCTTGTGCAGGAATTTCAGAACAGAAAAAAGACTGTGACTGAACTTCCTAACTGTGTTACAAATATGTGAGAGAACTTTCCTGAAGGGGATGAGGGATGAGGACACTGACGAAAGTGGCTTTAGCACCCTGAGGAATGTGTAAAACCAGAGGCTTAGGGAGAAAGGTCATGTTTTCACTCAGGGTAGCTGATAAAGCTGTGTGTCATAGACTATGCTGGTTAACTATCAGACAATCTTGTATGACCCATGTGATCATGGGTTACATTGAAACACAAGTTTAAACTCACACTTAGTTTCACGTAGGTGAGGACTAATTTATGTATATGTGTGAGTGTATGTGTGTGTCTGTGGATGTATGTTGTGTATGTATGTGTACATACATGTACATGATATAGACATATATGTATCTAATGCATATATATATGTATATGTATATATATACATACATACATATATATATATATATATATATATATATATATATATATGTATGTATGTATGAGATGCATGTTCATGGACTAGCAGGACACACACATACATCTTGTTCAGTGAGCTAAACTGTCACAGAAGAAATCCCACCACACCAGGAGCAAGTTTACCTTCTACCCTGGTTTGATTTCTGTTAACAGTTGCCATTTAAATGAGATGGCTTCTTGGAGAAATAGTTGATGGTAGGTCTGGGACAAGAAATATACAGGGTGGTAAGAGAACGTTAAGCAAAAGCAAAAACACACTGATAGTTGTGTGCCAAAAGAACACAGGAGCCAACTGAGGGAACTCCCAGTGACCACAGCAGAATAATTTGAGCAATGAGTGAATCCAATAAAATATACTGAATAAAACAAAACAGTATTGAATTAGAACTTTGATTACAGGGACCCACAGAATGGTCGGAGGAAGCAGACTCCTGAAAGTGGTCCTCCGACCCCTATACACATGGCATGGCTTTTCCACACTATCCTCTCAAGTTTGCTTACTGTTTTCTGTAGATCCGAATCCTCTGTCTAGCTCTTCTGATGAGTCCCCACCATCCCTTTTACTTTTAGTGACCCTTGGCCCACTTAGAGCATTCCCTCTTCATTTGCACAGTCAAAAGTTGTTGATATTGGGTTTGGAAGATGGAATAACTTGAAGGGGCTGCCAGTTGTGCTGCTGTATATTCAAGGATTGATTCTTTATTAAAAGACACATTTCCTCTTTTATGGAATATTAGTACCACACACACCCGGTTAAAACTAACAAAAAAGTCAAATGAACTAATTTTTATTCTTCTTGGAACACAATCAACCTCCTGAATGTAGGTAATAATTGAATCAAATGATATCTCATAAATAATATTTGATTTTGAGATTTGAAACTGGAAGAATCTTTGAATTTCAGAAAACACCAACCTCATCAATCAACCTCACCTAGAGAACACATAAGGCACAGCCTTTTCAGGAGAGGGGATGTAGGGATACTTTGAGTGAAGTTTGGATAAAGTGTTTGTTCTCCATGGAATGTTTGTTGTCCATGGAATTCTGCAGTAAAGTTATCATTTGGGCTGGGATCCAGGGAGATGCTCTCTTCTTGGACTCGACTTTTAAGTAAGACAGTAGCCATGGACAGCACAATGCTGTCCATCTCCAACTGAGTAGCCAAGTCTGCTATCTCGGATTTACCATGTGAGTTACTGCTAAGTATCACATGTTAGGACTCTCTGCTTTAGAATAGCAGACACTAGGGGTTGGCATTTGGTGATCAAATTCTTAAAAGACACTGATATTGAAATTGTTTGTTTTTCAAATTATTGAGATGTTAACTCTCCATTCAGCACTAAAAAGTCTTCTTCCTCCTCCCTCCTTCCTCCTCCTTCTCCCTCCTTCTCCTCCTTCACCTCCTCCCTCCTTCCTTCTACTTACTTCTTGTTCTCTTCTTCCTTCCTTCTTCCTCCTTCTCCTCCTCTTCCTTTCTTCCTCCTCCCTCCTTTTCCCTTCTTCCTACTCCCTCCTTCCTCCTCCCCCTCCCTCCTTCTCCCCCTCCCTCTTTCCTCCTACTCTTTGTTTTCCTCTTCTCTCCTTCCTCTTCTTTCTCCTTCTCCTCCTTCCTTCCTTCTTTGTCTTCTTTATGCTTCCTCGGTCTGCTTTTTCTCCCTCTTTTTCTCCTTCTCTTCCTCCGAATCCCCTGTTCCATCCCCTTCCTGTTCCTTCTCTTTTTCCTCCTCCTAATTTTTTTTTTTTACTTTTGTTTCATTTTGAGGTAGAATCTTCTGTAGCTCAGGCTGACCTTCAATTCTCATTCTCCTGATAAAGTTTTTAAAGTGATAGGATCTTACACAGACTAGCTATGTTTGAACCAAGGACCCAAAATTCCAGTTACACATCATTATCAAAGGTCTTCTGCTAATGAACATTAAGGACTCCCATAAGGGTAGGCAAAGCAGAAGTAAGCTAATAAGGAATTACTACAGAAAATTGAAAAATGCAGGGAAAATGAGAGATTGCAGAAACATCAGAGAAATTCCCAAGAATGGAATGGATTTTCAACACAGGAAGAAGCTGCTGAACCTCCTTCTGTAGAATTTTTATAGGGCCTGGGAGAAATATCAGAGGTTGAGGTAATCTTTACTGAGACTAGCTAATTCTTGGGTTATTATGGGCTGAGTAGATGGAAGGCCCACATGCTCTGTGTCTGTGTCTCTGGCTCAAACAGAGAGAGGACCAAGAGCTGTTTATGTGCTGTCCAGACAATAGAGATGGCTGAATCCCCTCTGTCTCTGGCTCCAGTTTAGCTAATTGCGGACCTTGACTGTCTATCAGCTAGTAGTCACTTGGCCACCATTACTACCCTGTGACCTTGCAGGTGTCTCAATTTTGTTCAGCATGCTAAAGACTCTTTGTTCTCAGGTTTGCAAAGTCAGTTTGCAGCCTTATGAGTTAACTCTATTCCAGCCTTCAAGATATAGCTGCAATCTTTCTTTGTCACCTTGTATCTGGCTCCTTGTCTCTGGGTGGCCTGAGGTTCCTTCATACACAAAAGTATATGAGAAACTATCTTCATGTTACAGTTAGCTGTGTCAGAATCAAGGACACATGGAAGGACAATAGTGGCTCACATTTTCTCCTCAAGGGCGTGGGTGGCAGGGGTGGCAGCATGCCATCGCTGGTCCAGAACCTTTCCTTCCTCTTACCATTTTAGCTTGACTACCACTCAGCTGCCAGCCTTCTCCTACCTCTTCGTCAGTGCTCCTCCAGACTCTGCTGTGCTAACCTCTATTCCTCCATTTATCTCCAGCTTCTGTCTTCACTAAGACACTTGTGAACCACTTGCAGTTTTCAGCCTTGGTCCTTTTATATTGCTACTTACTACCTTCAGTGAGCTAGTTCCTACACCACACCAGCCTCTACCTTCTAAGTGCCAAGGCTACAGTTGTGTGCTGTCATACCCTAGTTGAGACTAACAAGATTAGAGACCAACACCTTGCTTAGGAGAGTATAAAGAGTGTGGGCTCAGAAAAAACCAAAGGCATCTTAAGGAAACGGGCCAGTTACACATTCAATGCCAGTGGGTGCTCATCAGAGATAAGGCAGAGACGGGATGCAGGGTGGAAGAACAAAGTTGCTCTTTAGGGCTGTGTCTCCAGGACTCTACAACTGCATCATTTGGGGACAACCAGCAGGAGGCTGTGTCCTCATCCCAGCTGATCTGCTGATGGTGGTAACAATTGGCACCTGGGGGAAAGTGACCAGGAGGCTTTGCAGGAAGTGTGTTTATATTCTCCATGAGTCCCAGACACGCATTACACCCCTGAAAGTCAATCAGAAGCTTCTATGCTTGAAACACAAGATTAATATTGAAGCCAAACGAAGTTCCCCAAAGGGACAAATGTGAGATAGACAAAGTTTTAGGAGGAAAACAGATTCTTGAGTTTTGATATCTGAACTGCAGATAAGAAAGAAAGAACGAACAGGAACACAGGAGGAACGACAGTGAAAAGCTGTCAGAAGGATTTAATCTCTAGAACAGTTTTCGATGATCTCACCTCTCGGACTTCAAGATCTTTACAGGGTCTCATTTATAATTCGAGGCCCAGGGAACTTCTTCAAAGATGGCTGACCTAACTGAGAAAGGCAGTGTGGAGTAGTGGTTAGGAGAGTGGATGCCAAAGGCATGCTACACGTCTGAAGTTGTGTTGTATGGGTTTCCGGGTGTCACTGTGCTGCATGTGTTCACTCATTGTCTACTGTATCCCAAGCTGTGTTTTTGGCAGGGGATGGGTAAATTAGACCAGTTTCTTGCCCCAATTAAGTTTACATTCTAGCAAGAATGACCATACAGTAAGGAAATGAATGTATGATGTAGCTGCAAATAAGAAAAATACATGCTATAATAAGAAACATATGTAAGGTCTGGAAAAAGAGTTTTGGTTGGATGTCAGAATGCCCTCTATTCACCAGCAACATTGGAGTTAGGATGCACCTAAAGCAAACAGGTGAGCTGTTAGGAAGACCTGGGAAGAGTCCCAGATGCAGAGGGGTGAGAGCAAGAGCCAGGTACTTGAGGTTAGAAGCTCTTTGCCTCAGTTTACCCATCTGTATACCTGAATAATCCTAGCACATGTCTCATAAAGTTCCTGAGGAATGAAATGTTAAGACCCTCCAAAGCAAAGGACTTGATGGCAGATTTATAGATAACACAAAACACAAAAACTCAATCTAATAACCGGCAGCCCACATCCTCATTCTATTTGAGTGGGCTTTGCCTGCCAAGGCTGAAAAGTGAGTAGCACCCACTTTTTTTTCGTGGTTTCTCAGAGGCTGCCTTGGTCCATGCAAATCATGTCAATTACTGGATGTTCTCTCCAGGGACCTTCTCTTCAGCGGTTCTTTGCTCAGATCTCTGATGACCAGACCCCAGCTACTCTTGTCCTTGGTTTGTTGGCTCAAGGCTCTTGAAGGTGGCTGTTACCACAGTAAAATGCTCAGCAGTAGAACATGGTTAGATCACCATGCTTTAGCATTTCACAGTTCGTCTCTTTTCCTGGAGACTCTGGCCTGGCCCAGGCTTGGCTCAGAATACATCTTCTCTTTGCTTTACCCGGTTTGCCTCAAATTCAAGATCAGCAATTTCTTCCTGCATGTTGATGAGTGTTTTGTACACACCATAGTTTATTTCAAATCATCATCACCACCACCACCACCACCACCACCACCACCACCACCACCTGTACTGTTCCCACTATATTAGGTCCAAAGTGAAAGCATCAGGTTTCATTTTTCAGCCTATGCAGGGAAGGAACAAAAATGAATTTATTCCCGTCTACATTTAAGAGAAAACTCTAGCCAAGGGTGAAACTGTTTAAAGAAAACTTACACTCTCCTTTCTATCTCTGCCATTGCCACTTCTCAAAGAATTCACTTTGAGTGACAAAAATCAAGGAGTGGATATGTGTATGGGAGAGTGTGTCTGTGTGGGAGTGTTGTGTGGCATACATAGAATGTACATGGGGTACGTGTGATGTTGGGGGGTAGTGCTAATACTATGTGTGTTGCAGATGTGAGGCTATTATGTGCTTGTATGTATCTAAAGTGTGTGCTCACCTACCTTGTTATATGGGGTGGGTGTGTGTGTGTGTGGTTTGTATCTATATGTGTGGTATGTATCTATATGTGTGGTATGTATGCCTGTGCTTGGTGGGCATTGCAAGTATTATGAATAGAGTGTGGTATGTGGTATGTATGTGGTATCTTATGTATGTGGTGTGAGAGATATGCAGTGTATGTGTGGTATGTGTAACCTGTGGTGTGTGGTAATGCCTGGTGTGTTGCACCTCCTGTTTGTGTCTCCCTCCTTTGGATTAGCCAGCTACAGAACCCCAACTCTCTGCCTCTGGCCACACACTGCTGTCCCTGGAGGAGGTTCAGATGGGAAGCACTTCAAGGAGAGTTCCGACCTGACCATGTGACTAAAGCAAGTCACCCTTCTTCAATCTGACTCTCAGGTCACTAACCTGATCATTCCTCCATTGACTTCCTGCCTCCTGGATCATGTTACGTGATGGAACTGTCACTTCAAAGGAGGCTCAGGAATATAATTAGTTTCCTGAGTGGCAGGAACCCCTTCTTGCTCTCGACAGGGCTCCCCACCTCTGTTCAACCATCTAGGCTAACCGTTCCCTGTGCTCAAAGACAACCTGAGTTTGACAAATATCCGCTTTACACATTGGTCAAAATGTAGGCGCAGAGGCTGGGATGTAGCTCAGTTGGTAGAGACTGGCCTCCAAAGCACAAGGTCCTGAGCTTGTTCCCAGCACTGCATAAAAGCAAAGAAAACCCACCATGCTTAGTGAAAGACAGAAGAGCATTAAAGCAAGCATGGGAAGAAGATGAGTGACCTCAGCTCTAGGCACAGCCTTGTGACTCTCAGGTGTGCCGAGTATCAATTATAAGCATGTTCCAACCCTTCATGTTATGGATCAAGTACAAATCAGCAACAGATTTGACTTATCAAAGTGACATAGGATACTTATTTAGTGCCCAAATTTGTGAAATGCATTATTGGATTTTTAAAAGCTACCTAAGAAGCAGAGGGTTAGTAGTGGTGCATTGTCTTTTTACTATTTTTTTCCTTTCTTTCGTTTTTATTTTCAGATGGAGTGTTATATAGTGCAAACTTGAAGCATACCTCAGGCTAGATTCAAAATTCTTACTCGCTTGTTTCTACCTCAGCATGCTGGGATTCTAGGGTTAATCCCAGTTTCATGGGAGCCATTGCTGCCATTCTACAAAGTGTGGCTAGGGCTCATTCTACTTGAGATCAGCCCTAAGTCACAAGACTAGTGAATGAAAGAAGCTAGGTCTGAGCTCACATCTCTTCCAGTCTCCCTGTCTCCACGACACCTTGCCACTTGGCTGGAAGGTGACTCAATGTTTAGTTTGAGTACGTCTGTCTTCCTGAGAGCAGCCCCTTTTCTCCTATCCTAGGAGTCAGAGCACTTTAGAATCAGTGTCACCACAGATGCATGTCAGGACAGGTCACCTCAGCTGTAAGTAGGATCCCTGGGAGAGGATGCGGGTGATCTCTCCCCTTTGCGAGATATTTAAGACAATGTCTACTCTTCTCTAAAAGGTTACTGCTTCCACCGATGTCTGATTTACACCCCAAGACCTTTCAGGAAACCTTCATTTTCCCATCTTTGCTTTGGCACCTAAACACAATTGAGTTTCCAGCCTTAGAAAAACTAGAACTTTCATTCCTGGGCAGACTTCTTGTTCTGTCCTTTACACTCCAATGGCTTTACCTTGTCATAGTTACCCAAGGCTTCATGTGACAATCTCTCCTCTTCCTACGAGGGCTATAGGGATGGTGGGGAAGAAGGTAGGCAGAGAGCCGGGAGGGAGGGAGGGAGGGAGGGAGGGAGGGAGGGAGGGAGGGAGGGAAGGAGGGAGGGAGAGAGGAAGGAAGCCTCTTGCTCAGGTTGCTGCTTCTCTGTAACACTGTGCTGCTGTGTGCTTTTCTGCTAGTTCACACTGCACTAGAGCAAGGCTCGGTCAACTCTCTTCCCTTTCCAAACACCCCCGACCTTTTCCACAAAGCACTTCTCCATGCCACTCAGCCATGGTCATTTCCCTCAACAAGATGGGATCCCGGGTTCTAAAGGAGATTTAAATAATCATATAGAATACTATTTATAAGTACCTTGTAGATTGCTCTAATTTCCTGTGGAAAGAAAGAGTGGAGCTTTGAAATACAAACTAAATTATTCAAAGGTATAAACTTAGGGATATTAAATATTGTAGCACGCCCTGTATCTACCATATTCTACAACACTGTAATGCTACTATGCTGGCTCAGAAAAGGTTTAAATGTTGAATTCACTTACTGCATATGGTACACTACCATGCAATCTTGGTGTATACTTTTAGTGGCAGTAGACCCCAAAATGTAGTGAAAATTTGGGTCTTAAGTATCAGGCCATTTCATCCTCAGACTTGTAGAAGTACATTTTCTGGTCTTGAGACCTGTATTTTTTAGTTATGTATGCAACTGCCTTTATTACACACCTGGTTATTACAATTCAATTCTCAGGTGTTGCTGAAAAAATCTACCTCTTTCAGACTGTAGATGGAAATAACTGTGAAAAAATGATGCAGATATCTTCTAGTTTGTGCTAAACACACTGCTTTATTTTTACAGCCCACAACTTTCATGAGGATGTGAATTGTTAAGAGGCAGTCTTGTTTAGCTTTTCAGAGACATTTTGTAGAGATTTTTCACTAACGTGAATCTGATTTTATCTGCTCAATTCTGTAGAAATTAAGTAAATATGTATGATGAATTTAAAAAAATATATCTTTTATTCTTAATCCCTTCAAAATTCAGATTCCTGGACTTTTAGAGGAGTTGGAGGAGCAGAAATTCCTGGTTATGATTCTATCAGCAAGCCTCTTCTCCTTCTCACTGAGCTATAAGTTCAAACCTAGGCTCCTTTTGTCAGTTTTGCAATGCCTTGTCTGTGTGTGAAGAAATACATAGTTCAGCCTTTTTAAGCTTTAGTATCTTCACTAATGGAGAGGAGATAGCTGCAGGCTGTGAATCATAAGCACGATGGCTGTGGCACCAGGTCCAGTGTGTGCTCTGTTCTCCATGCATACCAGTGGTGAGATGAGGTGAGGACACAGGAGAGGTGCTGGCTCTCAGTCTGAGTGAGCGCCAGGGGCCCTTTATTTGTGGATGGAGGATGGAGGCGAATCTCAGAGGGAAATGGTCCTTTCTGAAAGGTGGTGCTTTCATGAATCAGGTAATGTGGCCTGGAAGGTGGCTTTCATTTGGGAACCAAGTACCAGTTTCACATTTTCATTACCTGCCTCTCAGCCGCTGCGGAGAGCGGTCATCCCCACAGCACCTCACCCGAGGCCAATCGGAGGAGGTCGCGGGGGCCGCTTTGTGGAGGTCTTATCACAGGAGTTAAAACAAATTAGGCAAGAGGACTTTTAACAACTTGCTCTGGAGAGGTCAAAGTTCAAAGGTCCCTTCCTGCTATCCATGGCCTCTGAGTGTGGGTCATTCAGCCTGTGCTCCTAGACCTCCTGCCAAAGGCTGTGTGAATTGTTGATGCAGAAGAGAGGCGCTTGTAAAAACAAGCTCCAAGTGTGTTTCCTCTCTGCCACGACCAGGGGTCTGAGTCATGCACTAGCTTTGTTTGTTTCTGATCCAGGCAGTGTTTGTGACAGGGTATGATTAAAGAAGACTCAGTGGTGTTCACAGGAGAGATGGGAGACTGGGGCATAAATGCTCATTTCTTCAAAGGCAGCCATGAGTGAACAGACTGCATTGTGCCCGGGGCTGACAAATAGTCATCACAGAGACTGCCACTCCTGACTCACTGAATCTTACCACATTATACAAAGCACTTCCTCTCCGAAGGCAGACATGCTCTCAGGTATGGCCTCAGATTGTCTAAGTCATAGAAGCAGCAGAATTTCAATGTTATGAACATCTCTAGAATGTTTAATCTCACCCCCATTCCACAGATGAGAAAATTGAGGTAAATACAAACACTGTAGGCCACATAGCATTTTTTTGGTGTTTTCCTGAAGATTCCCTGGTCTGTCACTCACTCGAGGTTCTTCAAACAGAAGCCAGCAAACATTTTTCCAATGTAGAGTGGCTAGGCCACAAAAAATGGGGCCATCCAGCCTCAGGAATCCTTGAAGCTAAATCCTTAGTCAGTCTCTTAGAAAATCCCAATATCCCTTAGGTGATGATTCTGGGATTTTATAAACACTTCATACATGAGACCTAAGATAATTCGTTTATTTTCCTAGAAACACACAACAACCAAATTAGACTCAGAACTATAGAGTCACGTTGTCATGCAGAATTTGGTCTTTTTTAATTGGTTATTTTATTTATTTACATTTCAAATGTTGGCCACCTTCCCCGCGGGCGCGGGGCCCCCCGCAAATGCCCTATCCCATCCCCCCTCCTACCAGCCTATATGAGGGTGCTTCCCCACCCACTCACTCCCACCTCACCACCCTAGCATCTTCCTAAGCTGAGGCATCAAGCCTCCACAGGACCAAGGGCCTCCCCTCCTATTTATCCCAGATAAGGCCATTCTCTGCTACATATGCAGCTGGAGCCATGGGTTCCTCCATGTGCACTCTGGTTGGTGGTTAAGTCCGTGGGAGCTCTGGGGATCTGGTTAGTTGATATTGTTGTTCTTCCTATGGGGTTGCAAACCCCTTCAGCTACTTCAGTTCTTCCCCTAACTCTTCCATTGGGGTTCCCCCACATTCAGTCCACATCTGTATTGGTCAGGCTCTGGCAGAGCCTCTCAGGAGAAAGCTATACCAGGCTCTTGTCAGCAAGCACTTCTTGGTATCAGCAATAGTGTCTAGGTTTCGTGTCTTCAGATGGGATGGATCCCCAGGTGAGGCAGTCTCTGGATGGCCTTTTCTTCAGTCTCTGCTCCTCTCTTTGTCCCTGCACTTCCTTTAGACAGGAGCAATTCTGGGTTAAAATTTTTAAGATGGGTTGGTGTTCCCATCCCTCAACTGGGGGCCTGGTTTTGGTTTTTGAGACATAATTTCTTGGTGTAACCCTCATTGTCTTGGAACTTGCTCTGTAGACCAGGCTGGCCTCGAACTCAGAGATCTATCTGGCTTTCTGTCTCCTGAGTGCTGGAATTATTGGTGTGTGCTACCACCTCCAGGCAATGTAATAACTTTTACATAGTGACTTTGAGTTGTGCTGTGATCATCTTGTCTCGTAGGTCTACATGGCTTTACTCTAGACTCCCAAAGATTGTGTAGCGCCACATTTCAGGGCATGGACAGCATTTCCTGGATGGATCATCTTGTCTCAGTGGATCTCTTACAGAGAACATCTTAATCGGTGAAATGTTCCATCTATCAGGAGAAGCTGAAGATGTGTAACCATTGTGAAAGAGCAAAATCAAGGGTACCATTAACCAATGTCCCGTGTCTATCCTGTGCACTGCCAAGTGTGCTGAGAGGGCCTGCAGCTTGAACCCTCTTTTCAATAGTGATGCCATTTTCTGTCTCCTTCTGCACGTCTTTTCACCAGGTTAAAATGACTCACCCAGAATGCATTTCAGTTTTGATGAATCAATTTTCAAACAGATGTTGAAAGTTAGTGAAACACAAAATCAGAGTTGGTTTGTAAAATTTTTCTGACTGGGTGTTGTATGTTCGACAAGGGCCCATGTGCTAAAGCTTTGGTCCCAGGGGTTGTAGGAGGTGGTGAAACCTGAAACAAGTGAAACTTATTTGGGAATCTTTGGATCATAGAAGATGTGCCCTTGAGGAACATTGAGACCCAGGTCCTCACTTCACTCTTTCCTGTTTCCTGGCTGTGAGATAAGTGGCTTCCCTCTCCCTCATGTTCCCACCATTTGTGGTTGCCTCGCCATTGGCCTGAAGCAGCAGGGCCAACTGATCACAGAATGAAAGCTCAGAAACAATGAGGCCAAGCAAACCTTTTCCCTTCACAGGTTGCCTCAGTTATTTTGATACAGTAATAGTAAGCTGTGGATAGTTATTTGCTATATTTGATATAAAAATCTCTGTCCACAGAATGTTTCCTTTTTTAAATTTAAGATTACAATTACACTTTCAGTTGATTTGATTAAGAAATAGTTCAATGAATTCATAAATTTGTAATCAGTTGATTACTTAAGTTTTATTAAGCAAAACCATGTTCATTTTTGTTTTTCACAGTTTTCTGAATGCTTATGTTCCTTCGATTCCTAATATAGCCAAAAGCTTGATGCTATTTATTGGATAATCACTATTGAAATGCACTGTGTTCATGATCCTTGAGATGAAAGCCTCTTTCATACAAAAAAAGAGAAAGAGCAACAACAAATAACCCCAAATGATCAACAAACATTAATTTAGGTATTTAACATAATAATCATATGTTCTTAAGAGTATTAATCTATTTTGTTCTAATTTGGTCTATTTGTAGTTCATGTAAGCTCCACTACCTCATCTTCTGTGAACTCATTGTGACTATCAAGGTTTCAATATGTTTCAACAATATGATGGTCTATTGGCATTGTCTGTAATGTCCAAAACTGATTCAGAGGCCCCATAAAGTCATTTTTAAAGTCATGTCACTTTAGAAAAAAATTTGTTATTTTATTGTATGTATCTCTGTGTGTGCCTGCATGTATGCATGTTCGCCATGCGTGTACTAGTATGCCCAGGGGCTAGATAGTAACAAATGGTTGTGACCCATCACGTGTTTGCAGGAAACTTAATCTAGTCCTCTGCAAGAAGAGTAAGTGCTTACAACTGCTGAGCCATCTCTCCAACTCCAAATAAAGTCTTATAATATATTTTATAAGCTTACAGTATTATTTCCCAATAAATTACCTTCTTCTGATATGTTAACGTCAGAATAATCATTAAAACTAGCTTTAACTTGAAGAAATGTAGTATGAGTCTATCAAAGTCTTAAATGACGACGTTGATGTACTGAGGCTTGCAAAAGTATAAATAAATCCAATCACAAGCACCAAGCTGAGGATCAATATTTATAAGCAGCTCATCACAGAAACATGTCTCTTCAGGTCATTGTATATGCTGCTGGTCATCTTGAAGGCTGCTCTGAGAAAGCACTAAACAGTCAAGCTTCTTGTAAGAACTAACCATGATGCTTGACACCAATTACTCCACTGCTCATGGTATGTCTGGTTATGCCTTATAAACACGATTGCCAATTAATTTGGCTTCCAGAGATGCTCATAAAAAGAATACAGGAGATATCTTGGTAACTGTTCATGGAAAGTCTGTTTTGGCTAGATATTGGTGAGAACTGAATCCTCTATTTATAGACCCAGTGACTGGACATTTCCTTTCCTAAGGTCAACCTTTACCTCTAGACTGAAAGGTGTGCCTTACGCCACACTGAAAATTCTGAGCACAAGACATGCCATTTTTCAGCATGCAATATTCTCCATCTCTGCCCTTTTGAGTGAGGACTCAAGTAAGTGAGTGATGTGAGACAATGTTTCATACAGCCTCTCTATTAGTAATCCTGAAATATTCTTCTGCCAATTTTCTTCACTGTACTTGAAATGTACCATGTCTTACTTCAGTTTAAGAAGTCTCAGTATGAGGCCTGGGGAGATAGATCAGTCAATAAAATGCTTTGTTCCACACTCCTGGGTTTCTACCACTCAAAAAAAAATTAAAAAAGCAAAACAAAACCAAAAAACCCCTTGGTTTGGGTTTGGTGATGTGCACTTGAAATCTAAGTGCTGGAGTGTTGGAAATAGGAAGATGCTTGATTAGTCAAATCTAACCTAATTGGTTAACTCCTGATCAATGAGAGGCCCGGTCTTAAATGGAGTTTATGGTATTTCTGAGGATGATGCCTGGTGTTGTACACACACACACACACACACACACACACACACACACTCACACACGCACAGCACCCAATACATGAGCATGCATATATAGTCATGAAGAACTATCTCACTGAATTGTCATGGATGTTGTTTCTTGCTCCTTCTGCGTGGTAAACCTGGTTTAAACTGACACCATTCAGTGCATATTATTTGTATCTCATTTCAAGTTCCATTGTAAGGGTACTACTGATGCTGAAATCCTGTTCCCTAATTGGTTCTTGACCTGTCAGTAAAAAAAGCCCTGGGGTTAATTGCTGGGCAGAAGGTATAGGAGGAACTTCTGGATCCCTGGAGAAAAGGAGTATGCAAGAAAGGAGACAGGAGAGTTCACCATGCTTTGGAGAGAGAACCAAGCTGTAATGTGAGAGCTCAAAATGGAGTGGCCACAAAGGCAGTTTCTACAGATGGGTGGTCAGGGGAGTTTAGAAACTGAAGTTTAGGGAAGATGGTAAAGATAGAGATAAGAAATTGATAAAGGCATGCTTTTCCAGGAGGGAGATAGTAGTGCCCAAGAAGGCAGGTTGAAAAGGAACAACTGTATGTGTTTCTTTTATCTGTGGATTTAAGGGAAGCAAGGTGGGGGCTGGTAGTGCAGCCCCGATTCAGGAGCAAAGGTGGGTAGTGCAAAGCTATAGGAAACATTCCCTTCCATTTCTTCTGGGCTGGATCTATGTTGTTTTATTCATAGTTTCATCTAATAATCTGGAAGGTAGACCTTCTTTTTCAATTTTGATGATAGGTTCTCTAAAAATTACAAAATTTAACCTATCAATGTCAACTGCTATTTTTATACTCTTCTTCCAAATAAGGCAAATTCCTCTGAATAATTTGAGTTCCAGTTTCTCCATACTTATTTATACATGGGTGTCTATTTTTGTCTTTTGTATAATTTAACTCTTCCCAAACAATGTTTTCCTTGGTCTATGTAATAGATTATATTTGGTTTTCATGGCAAAGTTTATTGAGCTTGTTATTTTTAACATCTCTAAGAGTCTTCCATCTAGGACCACCTAATTACACTCCGAATTTTACTCTTTAAATGTTCTTATAATGAGTATTAGTAGAATACAGTCCTGATCTCTAATATTGTTTTATTTCATTTTCCTCTCGTTTGCAAGAGATGTGTTACTAAGCACATATGGATCTGTCAGTTGTTTCTTTCCATCAACTCTAGCATTCATTATTGCAGCTGTGAAGTCTACTATTAGTCTAGTTTTTAATTGTAAAAGCGAGGTGTCTCTGTGGATATATATTCTTCGCTTGGAATCTAGAATGTATAGTTCTGTTCACTTCTGTCCTGTTTGTATTCTTGAATCTTCAAGTTAGAATATTTCAATACTTTGTATAAAGTCTCCGCAGCTGCGTTTCTGAATCATATTAGTTTTCTGTTCCTTATTTAAAAAGAAAACTTCGAACTTGGCTTTCATCTCCTTTATCATGGTAATTACCATGGGATGGGGTGTCTGATAACTCTCTATTTAGAGTATATGTAAATTGTTTCTGCTGTGAGATTACTCTGTAAGACCAATTTAGTTGTATGATCTTCTCCTGTTCTTGGTTGTGCTTGATTTTTATGATGGATATTGTATTTGAAAAACTGCCTTTAAATTTATTGAAATTTAAGATAATTTCTTTGAAAAATTCTTTGTTTTCATTTTTTTCCTTTGTGCTCTGGAACACTTCCAGTGTGATAGATATAAACTGTGAGATATTACACGTTCGATTACATTTTACATGCTTTTAAGTTCAGAGTAAATCTGATTAAATATTTTATATACATTACAAGTTTTGAAAGTTCATATAGAAAAGGAAAAAAATAAAACAAGAAAGCAAGAAAACCAAACTTAAATGCCTTAAGCCACAGGTTGAATCCCCACTGCTATATACAATAAAAAAAAAGGAAAAAAAACCACAAATGTTTTTTCTAGTTAATAGGAACAATTAAATATTTAAATAAATATTTTGATGAATATTGTATTCAATTAGATATAGAGATTGAAATCATAACTCCCCCTTTGTTGTATGATTAGCTGGTGGTATAACTTCTAATCAATTTTTTAAAAATGTGTTTGAGTGTACCATGTACATATCTGATGCCCACAGATGTCAGAAGAGGGCACTATATCTCTTGGAATTATAACTACAGATGGTTGTGAGCTGCCATGTGGATGCTGGGAACCAAATCCAGGTCCTCTGCAAGAGCAGTTGGTGTTCTTAGCTCCTGAGCCATCTTTCCAGCCCCTTACCCTAGAGCTCCCTCCCACTAACATGTTAAGCTTAGTGAGAACTATACCAATGTACATATGGTGTTCCATATCTTTTAGTCCTAGAACTTAGCTATTTCTCTGCTTCAAA
The DNA here is from genome assembly GCF_004785775.1 of Grammomys surdaster. Taxonomy (NCBI): domain Eukaryota; kingdom Metazoa; phylum Chordata; class Mammalia; order Rodentia; family Muridae; genus Grammomys; species Grammomys surdaster. Next base: position 5,621,392 of record NW_021620849.1, read on the forward strand.
TCTATGCCTGTGTCTCTGTGTATAATATATATGCATGTATGTCCTATGATATCTAATACCATTTCCTGTTGTTCACCACTGGCTGAGGAGCCAGACAATTTACTGTATGAACTGTCACAGGAGAGCAAGTTTGAGCCTCTCCCTTGAGTAAGCACAGCTAATATCAGTAGAGTTGCTGAATGGATGTCTTGCACTCAAATAATCTTGAAAGACAAATTTTCCATCTGAAGAATGTAAGTTCTTTTGTTTTGCTTGAAATATTTGTTGTTTTTTTTTTAAAGTGGCTCTTTCAAGAATAAATAAGTTAAGAATTGTAAAGGAGGAAGGGTTACATTTTCTATTTAAGAAAATAGATTATAAAGAGAATGCATGGTGTCAGAGTATCTAGTTCCTGCCCAGAAGGAAATGAAAATTCAACACTCTGGCAAGAGAAAGGCATACTGCCTAGAGAGGATTTTGGCAACAAATTCCAAAGAGCTACAAGGAGAACTTCGGAGCAGAGTCTTGCTTCTCTCAATAGCGTCTCTAAACCTCTCACACGTTCTACATCCCTCATCATACTGAAGGGATAGAGCTGTAAGGACTGGATGAGGTGCCCATAGAAGGGGCAGAGGCCACACTGGGGTCTTGAGCATCTAGTACTGAGCAGCAGCTCCCCAAGATGGCGCCCTTAAGGCAAGGTTGCAATTTGTACCACAATAGATCAGTGTAACACGGCTGAGAGGAACAAAAGCAACAGCGGTGAAAAGAAAGAGTTCTGAACCATCTTGAAACAGCTGGATATCCATTCACATGTGAAGTGAGGAATCTAAGCACTGAGCTTCCACTCTCTCAAGGCCAGGAGGTGGCTCGGCAGTTAAGATGCTCGCTGCTCTTCTGGAGAACCTACTTTCAGTTTCCCAGCACCCATACCAGGTGACTTAGGACCACCTGTAACTCCAACTCCAGAGGGTCAGATGTCCTCTTCTGGCCTTCGTGGGCAGCTGCATATATGTAGCATACATTCATATAGACAGGCAAACATTAAAATAAAAAGCAAATCTAAAAAATTATCTCAAAATGTGTTCTACAGTAAATATAAAATACAAAACTACAAAATTCCTAAAAAGGTGACATAGGAGAAGGCTGAGGGCTGTAGCTCAGTGGTAGAGGGCTTGCCTAGCATGTACAGGGTTTTAAGTTCAATATTCAGTCCTGTCAGTAAAAATAAAGTGAGAGAAAACCTTGATGACCTTGGGTTTGGCAAAGACTTTTTTGAAAGGACACCAAAAGCACAATCCATGACAGAAAGAATTAATAAGCAGGACTTCATTAAAATTAAAAACCTCTGCTCTGTGAAAGACAAAGTCAAGAGAGTGAAAAGGCAAGTGCAGCCTGGGAAGGAATATTTGCAAAAGACATCATCTGATAAAACGCTATTATCTAAAATATACAAAGAAGGCTAAAAAGTCAACAATAAAAGATAAACAATCTGATTAAAATGGGTGGAACCTATGACAGATAACTCATCAAAAAAGACATTAAAATGGTAAATAGCCATGTGGGAAGGTGTTCTATTTCACATGTCATTAGGAATCACAAACTAAAACGACAGCGACATGCACTACAGGCCAATGAGATTAGCCTAGACTCCAAATGCTGGTGAAGATACAAAGGAACAATTTATTCATGTCTGGTGGGAATCCAAGATGGAACAGACACTCTCAAAGTCAGTTGAACACTCTATTGCAGAACTAAACAAAGTTTTAGCTTCTTATCTAACAATAGCACATGTTAGTATTTGCCCTTAAAGGGCTGAAAATTCATATACATATGAGAACCTTCACATGGACATTATGACAGCACTGCTCATTGTTGACTAAACTGGGAACCAATCTAGTTGCCCTCCAAAAGGAGGACTGGTGGATATACTGTAGTGCATCCAGGCAATGGAGTATCACTCTGTACTAAGAAGAAATGAGCCATTGAGTCGTGAAAAGATATGGAGGAGACTTAAAGCATCTTAGTAGGTGGTTGAAGTGAGCTGAAAAGGCCTTGTTTTGAATGTCTCCAATCATTTGATATCCTGGAAAAGACAAAACTATGGAGAAATGGAAGAGATCAGAGTTGTAAATGGAGGAGGGATGAGTCAGTGGGGCCCATGGAGAATATCAGAGCAGCGAAACTATCATGTGCAAGACAACAATGTTGGGAGCATGTCATTACACATTTGTGAAAACCCATAGATTGTGATTGTGATGTGTTGACTTAGGCTCATCTAGTGTAATAAAAGTGCCACTGCTTCATCTGATGGGACAGTGGACCATGTGGCAACTGGATATGCACAGGAGTTATATGGAAACTTCCTGAACTTTCTGAACAATTTGGTTTTGAAATTAAATCTGCATTAACAAAGAAAGTCTACTACTGAACAACAGTTATGGCAATGCACACAGATGATCAGAGATGGTTAAAATGAGTAGCTCCACAGAAGATCTCAGACCAGCCACCCATTAACCTTGGGGTTAAAATTTCTTCTCCATCTTCTCTGTCTGGCTCAGAACTTGGGTCATCCTTGAGAAGAAAAGGACTTTTCAAATGACTGTATGGGTACCTAGGAGACTCAATCTCTGACCAGAGGTGACCTTGCATGAGCAATGTCAACTTTTCTGGATTCAGCAGCACTAAGAAGAGTTCAGTTTCTAGAGACAAATGTACGTATCTGGGTCCAATTCCTCTGCATGCTCAGAACTGCTTAAACAGACTTCTGTAAGGTGCACACACAAATTGGAACTTTAAAAAAAAAAAAAGAATCCTGGAAAAATTGTATCAGGCTTATCTCCCTCCCAGGAACTAACACTTGTGAAACTGCACTTGACGGGTGGGGCACACTGGCATTGTCTCCAACTCCAAAGGGTAAGTTCACCACTTTCCCATTGAATGTCCGCAAAATGCATAATGAGCCTCATAAGGAAGGCTATCCAAATTCAAATGCCACCAAGGATTGACATCAATTGACACAGAAGTCCTAGATGAGTGAGCTCAGAGCTAGAGAATTCCAGGGCAGGGACCGGACATTGTCAAACCCCCTCCTCTGAGAGATCACAGAGCAGAGTGGTGGGCAGTGAATTGGAACCTATTTCCTTCTTCCTATCCCTAGAAACTGGAAGGTACAAGCCCCAGTCTTTCTGCCTCTGTTTGTGCTCAAACCAGATGCATGCAAGGCGGCTTCAGGAGACTGCTCTTTGTTTAGACCATGAAAAGATTTTTAGATTAGATACCAGTAAGCCAGAGCACCCAGGTGGCCTGTGTCTTTGGGATGCAGGAACTGATGCTGTTGCTGGCTTCACCATTTAAATACTGACAAAGAGGAAGAGGGAAAACTTGGAAAGGGTATCACTGGGTGGAGCGAACAGGCTTGGAAAAATAGCCACAAGGGATGAAATCTCTCACTTTCTCTGGTGTACCTCAATTTTCTCACCTGATCAAAACTCTGGGCACACAGACTAAACCACTGAGAGCAGGGCCAGAGGCAACAAAGGCCAGGGCTGTTTAGAGATAGCAGGAAACACAAGACCAGGCTTGCTAACTGCTGAGCCAAACAACTTTTTACAGCATCAGTATATGTCTGCTAGGTACAGATGTTACTAATGGTCACAGTGTTATCTCGTGGTGAGACTGGAGATGACCGGAATCATGGTTGAAACTGGAGAGACTGACAGACTAAGTGAAGGAATATGGATGGGATGATGGATGATGGGTAATACTGACTGTCAACTTGACAGAATCTAGAATCCCCCAGAAAACAGAGCTCTGGGCATGCCCGTGAGAGATCATCCAGATGAGCTTAGCAGGGGTGAGAAGACTCACCTTAACTGTAGGCAGTGTCATCTCATGGGCCGGGGACCCGGACTGGATACTAACCATCTCTGTGCTTTCTGTGGACACTATGTAACTAGCTGTGTCAAGCTCCTGCTGCTTTGATTTCCCCCCATGATACCCTTGAACTGTGAGCCCAAATAAATCTCTCCTCCCCTAAGTTGCCTTGATCAGGAAGTTTGTCTCAGTAAGAAGATGAGTAATGGGTACATGTGGCATCTTACCAAATGCAATAATGAGGAAAGTGCAACCCTCTAGGTGAGAGCACAGTGTAATTAAGAGAGGATAATAGGGGGGCTGGAGAGATGGCTCAGTGGTTAAGAGCACTGACTGCTTTTCCAGAGGTCCTGAGTTCAATTCCCAGCAACCACATGGTGGATCACAACCATCTATAATGGGATCTGATGCCTTCTTCTGGTGTGTCTGAAGATAGCAACTGTGTACTCATACATAAAATAAATAAATCTTTAGGAAGGAAGGAAGGAAGGAAGGAAGGGAGGAAGGAGAAAGGTTAATCGAAATAAATGTAGAGCACAAGCAGTTTTCTGCTTTTTCCCTATCCTAGGCTTAGAGATCATCTCAGAAGATGGAGTGGAATGATTCTAAGAGTCAGGGTCATCAGACATCTTCAGCACACAAGTGTTTGCCAGGCATGATAGCACCATTGCATGCAGGAGCTCACAGTAGTTGGGACTGCTTAAGCAAGGCCTGTAGAAGATCAAGTCGGGCAAAACCCCAGCATACGTGAGGAAAAGCTCATGAAGCTCTCTCCAAATGGATGAGCTATTGGCAAGTGATGGCTGCTGGGGGGTGGAGCTATCAATTTTCTTCTAGAATCCAGTCCCTGAGTAGCTTCCCATGTTCCAATAGGATGGTCCTATACCCATACTCACACAGAAAGCACTAAGTAGACTCAGTGAGTTTAAAGAGAAAAGGAGCACCTGAATTTGGGGAATGGGAAGAAAATGTGGTAGGAGAAAGAGGGGAGAAATCCGAGATGAAGGATAAAAAAATATTCTGTGTATTAAATTCTCAGATGACAAACAATAACCACGGAAACATTTCTCGGAATATAAAGAAAGAATAAGATTGGGTGAGGAAAGGAAGTGTGTAGTAAAAGCGAGGGATGAAGGGACCAGTTAAAGTCTAACCATTTAACATGAGGGTGAATAAATGCCCAGAAGGAGCATAAAAGAGGAGCAGTGTTACCAGTTGTGAGGGACAGATCCTATGCCCTTGCTGCCCTGGTAAACTGGGCTTGAGCATCTGTCCTCAATAGTTGAAGAAGCAACACTTAAAAGCAGATTTTAAAAAAAAAAAAAAAAAAGGTCTCAATGGGGCCACACTGCAAAGAAGGACAAGTCAAGAGGTCCAGATTCAAATCCCTCAAAATCCATCTTTGGAGTCCTGACATGAGGTTTAAGTTTAAATCGATGGTAAGAAGTATACGTAACTAAAAGGTCCTGATCAAGGTGTGGTTGCAACCATTATCATTGTCAAAATACTGTGAAATGTCCTTCCCCGGGACAAGCTTCCCCTCTGGCTGGTTCCAAAGCTTCAGTCTTTTTCTTCTCTCAGAACTAGAGTCCTAGAGAAACCTCAGATGCTTGGGTGTCCATTGTTAACGCCCACTGAAAAGAGGGAGATCAGGGTCTCTTTTGAATAGGTTCATTTCTGCCTGTTGAGAGTTGTAAATGCATTTGGACACATGCTAAAGATAAATTTCAGAATGACAGACATATATCCAGAAGGGCTGGCTGTCTCTGTTCTCAGCCTGTGAGTCTGGGTACACTATTATCACACATGGCAGGCCTCACATTCATAAGTAGTTGTCCAACATATAATCGATTCCACAGTTTGTGTGTGTGCGTGCACACATGCTTTTATTTGGTTACAGTTTTTTCTTTTTTCCTTTTGGTCATTGTTTTATTTTTTCTTGATTTTGGGGGTTTTGTTATTGTAGTAAGCTTTAGATTGTATTTTGAGAAAGACCTTAAAGTTGGCCAGGTAGGTAGGAGAAGATGATCTCGAAAAACTTGGAGGAGGGAAATCATATTATTAAAATATATTTAAATTTAAAGATTTTTTTTAAATAACAAAATATAATAGTAATAATAATGATGATGGCGGTGATAATAATAGAGAAATCAGCAGAAAATGGTGTTGGAAGCTGGTCATGTAGATGTCTGATGGGCATAGACTTGAGTGATGACAGGTTCCACATAAAATCATTAACAACAGCTCTTATCATTGACAGAAACCTCAGAGAAATCCTAGGAGTTAAAAGCCTGATAAGAAACATGAGTGAAGGAAAAGGGCAGGGGCAGGGGAGCAGGCCTACTACACTCTGAACATCTCTGCACAACATTTGCTAGGGACAGGAGGAAGAGGAGGGAGCATGGATTTTGTTCTGCCTGTGAGAAGGGTGTGCTTGTTTTTAGGCAAAGTTCCTTCTGGAAGAGCTGTGTAGTAAATAAGCCACATGTCTAGATTACTATTAAGTTGAACCCCAGGTCTCTCTCCATTCATAGATAATGTGGATTCTTTTGAAGCCCAGTTTCTGATCTCCATATGGGGTAGCAATAACTGAATATAGGGGGCCATGAAAACTTTGGCAACAGTAAAAAGGACTCTGAGTAAATACTTCCAAATATAAATTCCAACTCAGATGTAGAATGAATCTGAGTCTTTTATGAATGTGCTGTGTAAAGTGTATTTTGAGTGAGCATTCAGTCACTCAGAGTCAGGGACCACTGAGGTTTCTTGCTCAGATGTTTTAGATGACTCTATGTTATGAGCTACTGTGTCTTTACTCTGCATACAAAGTTTTCTGCTCTTACAGAAACAGAACAGCTTAATAAGAAAATGAAAATCTTTTGTATTCTTCCATTACCATTCCTCAGCACATACGTAACAAATGAATGAATGCATCTTTGGATTGGACTGTGTTGGAATGTTTGAGTGTAATCCTGTGAGATGTTCAGTGGGTAAAGGACCTGTCACCCAACCAGACAATCCGAATTTGATTCCTGGGATCCACATGGTGGAGGAAGAGGACAGAGTTCTGCAATTTGTCCAGTGGTCTCTACGTGCACATTGTGCACACGTATATCTACACAAAATGAATACATGAAAAAATGTGATTCCAAAAAATAAATTGTTGTTTAAATTGCTGACTTGAATTTCATAAGAAAATAGTTTGATGAATTTTGGATTGTGTCTTAGTCACTGTTCTATTGCTGTGAAAAGAGACCATGGCTGACACTACTTACAAAAGAAAGCTTTACTCAGGGGCTTGCTTATAGTTTCGGAGGGTTGATCCATGAACATGATGGTGAGAAATATGTCAGCAGTCAGGCAGGCATGGTGCTGGAGCCATAGCTGAGAGATTGCATCATGATAAACAGGCAACAAGCAGAGAGACCAAACTTGGTCTGGTGTGGGGTCTTGAAACCTCAAGGCCCAGTTTGAGTGACACACTTCCTCCAATAAGGCCACACCTCTTAATTCTTCCCAAATGGTTCCCATAACTCAAAACAAAACATTCAAAGACTTAAAACTATGGGAGTCATTCTCCTTCATACCACCACAATTTGGGATGAACAAGTTTTGAAACGGCCCTAAACATACTTCTGCCTTTTGTTACTATGTGCCTACATGGATCAATGTTATTAGGACTGACAGCCATAAAATCAGAATATCAATCAGCTCTGAACAGCATTGAAGATGCTGTACTCTTCCATGTGATATTTAGCCACCATTTAATTCTTCTTAGGAAAATAAACAAGCATAGCTATCACATTAGCATGAAATCTGTGGTATCCCTTGATACTACATGTGCACCAAGAAATTGTTTCAAGACACATTTCTTTATGAATTTTTGATCAATGGTTTCCTGATTTGTACACTTGTTTTGTAGGCCTAGATTCCTCAGGACATGTTAAAAAAAAAAAAAAACTTTGCTCTAGAGGATGAATAGTTTGTAACCCTCATAGAGACACTCACTTTAGGTGTCAGCGTTTTGGTTAAACATGTCACATAAGGTTATAGTCAAGTCTCTTAATCATGTGAATTATTTGTGACGTAGATGGGATTTTGGAATCAAACCACTGGTTTGACTCGAAGTGTATCAATTTTTCCCTTTCTCTTAGGATTGTGCAAGCTAAAGGACATGGGTGGTTCTTGGTCAGAAGAAAAGCTTTTCCTTTGTGGATACAAGACCCAATACAAGTGCTGACTTGTGAAACACTGACCTAGAGATCACTGCTCCTCTGATTTCTGGGTGAAAGAACCCTGTCTTTCCTGATCCTTTTAGTTGTCAAGTGCCAAGCTCTCCAATATGATGCCCTGTGTGCGTTATGTTAACTGTATTCTACCTTAAACTCTAGTTGACCTGCACACAACTGAGGCCATAGCCTTTAGGTCGGTGCTCAAATTAGATTTACTGTTGAGTGAGCCATTGTGTTCCCTGGAGCAATGTCCTCCCTGCATCTTAGCAAGGAACACACCGTCCTGATTGGTACTCAGTTGCCCTTCTCCTGCTCTTCTCTGTGCTATTCTCTGCCTTGCTTTTGATGTAGAAGACTTACCTTATTAGATCCAGTCATGGGGGCCAGAGGAGGGTTCATTCTAAGACTGGAGGGCTAAGATAGAGAGAAAATAAGTGTTCTTCCCCATATGTTCTTTTCTAGACAGAGATGCTGGACAAAGCCCTGTACTTCCCTCACTGGAGTTGCTGCCATTGCTCCTGCTGCTCAGCTGGAAACACCTTCCTGCTTCTGTTGATTCCTGGATACCCTAGCATCCTGGTTGGCTCTCTGTCCACACTCAATTCACATCAAGCTGTCTGGTAGCTTACACAGGTCATAACCACTGTCATCTTAGTCTGTCTAGATTGTTACAGGAAAAAAATACAATGGGCTGAGCAGCTTAAATAGTAAACACTCGATTCTTACAGTGCTGGTCAAGGTACTGATGGATTTGGTATTTGCAGAAGGTCAGTTTTTCAAGTTCACCATTGGCCATCTTCTTACTCCATGCTTATAAAGTGGGAAAGACAAATTCTGAGGATTCTCCCACACTTCACCTTCTCCATTCAAAAACACACCAGGACAGTTGGCCAGAGATGGGGGAGTCATGGCATAGTAAGATGTAACATCTGAGATTCACTCCTGACAGCTGTCATAGCCTTTATTCAAATTTTTACAGAAAATGTTAGCAAATGGAACAACAACAAAAATAAAATGTTTTTTGTTGTTTGTTTGTTTGAGACAAGGTCTTACTATGTAGACCAGGCTAGCCTGGAACTGTTAGAAATCCATCTGTCTCTGCCTTTACCTCTGCAACTGAATGCCAGTATTAAAGACATGATTGGAGTGAAGGCTGGAATTAGAGACAGTGACAGCATAATAGAATGATGTCACACCTCTTTTTAGGCAAGCATCACAGTAAGGGAAACTGGAAACCTACTCTTTTTACAGAGTTTCTCTGTGTTGTTTATCTGTCCTGAACTCTGTAGACCAGGCTGTCCTCGAACTCACAGAAATCTGCTTGCCTATGACTCCCTAGTGCTGGAATTAAAGCTGTGTGCTACCACCATTCTGCTTGCAAACCTATTCTTGAGGTAGTTTTATAATGGCACTAAGCTCACTCCCAGGGTTCCCATTCTAATGAAATCACTGTTCTTAAAGGTTCTACTTCTCCATATTAGGGGTTAAGATTTCTACATATGGGTCAGTGAGATGGTTCAATGGGGTATAGGTGATTGCCACCAAGCTTTTAGACACTTAGTTCAAGCCCCAAGGTCCGCATGGTAGAAAGAAAATTGACTCCCACAGGTTGTCCTCTGACTTTCTGGCACACTTTGTGGCACTAGTGTTTACACACACACATACATACACACACACACATACATACACACACACATACACACACACACAGAGAGAGAGAGAGAGAGAGAGAGAGAGAGAGAGAGAGAGAGAGAGGTATTAAGAATGAATTTTGAGAGATTTCTACATGTGAATGGGTATGTGGACTTAAACATCTAAGACCTTACACTGTGGACAGAAATGTCAGCACCATTTCTCTGAGAATGCTGTTTCTATTCTTGCCAAACCGTTTGTAATCTAGTATTGGAATCTTTCTCCAACCAGAAGGGTTTTTGAAAGAGTGTGAAGATAAGAAGAGAGGAAAACATGCAGCCTTCCAGTGTCACTGTGGTGAGCTGGTAACAGGAGGGGACGGATAGAACTGAGAGAGAAAGCTGGTTTCTGATGGTTTTTTGAATCCTCTGTGACCCTCAGGCTTGAGATTCTCCTCCCAGCAGGTTGCCTGCTTCGTGACCACCTCTCCTCTGCCCTATTCATCTCTGGATCCACTAAATCCCTTACCAAAATGAACATGTTGAAATCCTTTTAATCTCTTTGTCCTGGCATTTGCCTTTTAAAGGTAACAAAGGACATCTGAAGTCATGAAACACTCCCATTAGTTTCGATGTGGACATTCTGTTGACTCAGCTCAGATCTTGGAGTAAAAACAAGCCCTGGGATATTTTCTAAAGCAACCATGTGATAATTTTGAGGCATAATGGAAATCATAAGTATATGCCTGAGGAATCTACTTGAACATATCCACTCATGGAAGCATATTGGTATGCGTTTCACAAACATTTCACTATCCCATGTCCATTGGTAGAATCCATTTTTCTTTGTTGTGGGCCACCTCAGTGAACATAGGAAATCTTAATCTCCCTTCAGGTACAAAATCTCATTCTATGGACAGTCTGGGGGATTATTGCCTTGGTAGTGTTGATAGCTATATAATATTCCCCCAGCAGAAGTCTTGCCATGCAGCCTTTTACAGAGATACCTTGACTGACTGGCTGCATTCCACTGGCACAGTGGTTTGGTGGTAATAGGACAGGAAGGATGAAGCTGATTACCTTGTGATGTGGCCTGAGAAAACGTGGTTATCGAAACATGGTTAGGTCATAGAGAAGTGACCACACTGGACTTCAAAACACAGATTTCCACACCTCAATAATCAAGAAAGTCAGACCTAACTCCAATCATTATGTTTTTACTTACCTAACACACAGTTCTGACATGAGAGTCAAGTAGAAGCGGTCCATGCTGAGGATAGGTCAAGAAGCTAAGAACAGCTAAGTGGGGAAACTCAGTGCTCACAGGACAGCTGTCATCGCAAGGCTGAGGACTCGCCATATGGCAGAAGAGATGCACTTTTGATCGGTGGACAGAATTAACAGGGTGACAGATTTAGGCTCAATCATAGGGACATTTTCTAATCATCACAACTGTCACAGAGTGGAGTGGGTGACGTGGGGCACACCAAGACCCCTGCACAGTGGACATGTGCCTGCCGGCTGGCATGCCATCTGTCAGAGATGCCATCAAACCTGACAACTTGCTTCAAAAATAACATTTTGCAATGGTTATTGGATAGAACATGTCCACAGGAGACTATTTAGAAAATAAAGCACTAACAAGAAAGCAGGCTTACCCTGAACCCCACGTTCACAGGTGAGCACAGCCACAGTTCCACACACTTCCTTCTGGTTCTCTCTCAACACAAAAAGCTGCGCATTTAAAAGTTTGCAAAAACTTGATTGTGGTATATGCCATAAACTTTCATTAAATACACCTGTACTACAGCTATATTTTAATATTTTTCTTCATTTATGTATCTTTTGCTATGCTATTAAATAATATTCAGAAGTGGGATTTCGGTGTTGTGTATGAACTTATCCTTGGATAAAAAGGCCTAGCCCCCACAAATGTTTGGGCAAATATCTTAAATCTGTATATTTTAGCTATTTTTTTTTTTTAAGAAAAACGTTAGGCATAGCAATCTGGCTCAGAGAACACAGAGTTTTTTTTGTTTGGATTACTGTGCTGCTATGGATCAAGCCCAGGGTATCAAGTAAGCTAGGAAACTCCTTTGCTGCTTGGCTTTATCTCCAGCCTTGAAGACATGGGCATTTTCAGGGCTCGGCATGGATAAAGTCTCAAAAAGATGAGTTTGCAGGGTCAACAGCAGTTACAGGAGTCTTCTTTTATCAAAATACATATTTTATGTTTAAAGATTTACTCACTGGAGAGCTGAATTTGTATTTTATTTTCTGATAAAATGACCTTTTGTTATTATTAATGTTTTTTTTAACAACTTTAAGTTTTAAATATGTTTCCTCTCATTAGCTCCTTAACCTTTAGGGTTACATAGTTTCTTTATTGATTTATGACATTATTATGTAAGATTTCTTTGTCATAACATTATAATTATATGTATGGAACATTAACATTTGAGTGTTTTTAAATCTATACATTATGCAAATTTTCTACCATATTTTAAGATTTGTACTTTCTTGATTTTCAAAAACATAAATGTAAATTAAATATATCACTAATCTCTACTACTTTCTTATGCATCTGGAGGCTTAGTATGTAAAATATATGCTATGTTATTTCATTATGTATACTATTATATATGGTAAATTATCATAAATTACTTTAAAATATATAACATAACATGTAACATACCTACATTTTACTTTTCATTTCTTCCAAAGTTCTTAACAGGGAAACTAAATTCATTCATATTTTTGTAATATTATCTCATTTGCAGTACTTGGTCAAATTTCTTACATATTTCTTATGTTGCAAATACCTATTTTTCTTCTCATATGTTAATAGGCAAATGTTTTAACTTTTTTTTTTATCTTTGTAGTAATTTTATTTATAGGACTCTTATCAATGAAGAACTTTGTATCCAACATCAGAAAAAAGGCATACTCCAAGTGACATTCTGTAGAGGAAGCAAAAAAAAGATGGCCGCAGCCATCCACCAAGATCTTTCTCATATTGGCAACTGAAGCTTCACATCCACATGGGCTTCTTTGGCTAAGGTCACTATTTCAGAGAGCTTTACAACCATTTTAGCTGCTTCATCCAAATCATCACGAGCAAGAATTTTAAGACCGCTGTCGGCTCTTAGCGCCTTAGCATCATCAGCTCGTGACCTTGTAACCGTACCACAACAGGTATTCTAATTTCTAAATCTTTTACTGCCATGACTATTCCTTGTGCAATAATATCACACCTCATGATTCCTCCAAAAATGTTGACCAGAATAGCCTGTACCTTTTTATCTGAAGTGATAAGTTTAAATGCTTCTGTTACTTGCTGGACTGTGGCGCCGCCACCAACATCAAGAAAGTTGGCTGGAGTCCCTCCACGTAGTTTTATTAAATCCATTGTGGCCATAGCCAAGCCAGCACTATTTACTAGACAGCCTATGGTCCCAATATAGTTAATATCTGCATTAGCTGCCTCTTTGTCCCTTTCGTCTTCCTGGCTCCAGTCCTGAAGATCAAATATCTTCTTCTGTCGATAGGCTGAATTTGAAACAAAATTGATCTTTGCATCCATGCACAACGTCTTTCCGTCAGAATCTTCTACCATTGGGTTTAATTTCTACCATAGTTGCATCATACTTCGGAAAAAGTTTATAAAGCTTGATCATGTTTTCTGCTGCAGAATCCACAATGTTAGAAGGAAATCCCATCTTCTGTGCAAGTGTCACAGCTTGCTCCTTTTTGATGCCTTCGATTATATCAATAGGTTCCTTTAGAATGGCTTCAGGGTTCTCAGCAGCAACATCCTCAATGTTCACACCGCCTTGTGCACTTCCTATCGATACAGCCCCTTGAAATGATCTCTCCATTGTTATTGCAATGTAGTATTCTCTCCTGGGATATTTTCGCTCACAGACCAAAACTTGATTGCATATTCTGCCCTTTGCTCCAGTTTGCTTGGTAATCAATTTTTGCCCAATCATCTGTGAGGAAACAGCTTTTGCTTCTTCTGGAGAGAAAAAGATCTTCACTCCTCCTTTGAGGCCACTTGTAAACGTTCCTTGTCCTCTGCCGCCAGCTAAAACCTGGGCCTTCATCGCAACATCCTTTGACCCTAATTTTTTGGCAATTGCATAAGCTTCATCTGCTGACTTTGCCACGAAGCCTTTGGGAACAGAGACACCCGCTTCCTGCAATAATTCCATACTCAAGTATTCATGCAGTGAAAGATTCCTTTGCTGCTGCTGCTGCTGCTGCTGCTGCTGCTGCTGCTGCTGCTGCTG
>NW_021620849.1:5635411-5664441 GCF_004785775.1 Grammomys surdaster
TGCTGCTGCTGCTGCTGCTGCTGCTGCTGCTGCTGCTGCTGCTGCTGTATTTGGAATCCATGCTTGTTAAACAATCCAGAATTTCCCAGAACCTGGGCAATGGCTCGCAGCATGGTCTGCGGCCGGTGGCTCCGCAGGGCGACCGAGGCCAATTGCTGGCCGTAGAACATGGACGGCGCCATTTCTGAGTCTGACCCGTCTCCTCAGCAGCGCGCAGGCGCAGAGGCACAGCTGCTATGTTTTAACTTTTATTAGTAGTGAATATTATATTTGTAACATTACAACAATAAAATGAAAGATGTATTTCTTTTAACAACAAGATTTTTTTTGGGGGGGGGTTTGGTTTCAGTTTTTTTTTTTTTTCAAAATATCTCATTGCCTTCTACTTCTCTCTCTTACTTTCTCTCTGTCTTTTGTTCTATCTCTTATTTCTTAGATTGAAGTTATTAAAGACTAGGCAACTCTTGGCAGTGCAGTGCAGTGGTTAGAAGATTGACTTTGCAGATTTGAAACTTAGTTCTATATAAATTCGTGAGTCTGATACCTATGTAATCTCTCTGCGCCTCAGTTTCCCTGTCTCTATGGTGGAGATATGTCAGCATTTTCTTCAGGAGATTTTGGGGAGGAGGAACCTATATGTGATCTTAGAGTAATGTACTCACTGAATGCTGCTGCTGACAGCCATTCTGAGATGCCAACATGCTAGGAAAAAGCACATAAACTGTGTTGGCAAGAAGGAAGTGTGTATGTATGTATTGTGTATTGTGTATTGTGTATTGTGTATTGTGTATTGTCTAGGTATGTTGAATTTTAAATAGAGGATATTGTACTAGTTAAGTTTCTGTTACTATGATAAACCACCATGACTAAAAATAACTTGGGAATGAAAGGGTTTTTTCTTACAGGTTATATAATCAATACTCAGAGGAAGCAAAAACAGAAACTCAAGGAAGAATCCTGGAGACAGGAACTAGAGCAGAAGCTATGGAGGAGGTCTGTTCAGAGGCTTGCCACTCATGGCTTGCTCAGTCTGCTTTCTTATATAACCCAGGACCACCTGCCCAGGGCTGTTACCGCTCTCACAATGGGCTGGGCTCTCGTGTATCAGTCATTAACCAAGAAAATGACCTACAGACTTGCTTTTGGTAGACCAATCTGATGAATCTGAAGTTCCTTCTTCCCAGATGACCCTAGCTTGTGTCAAGATGACACCCACAAAAAATATCAAATCAGGACAGATATTATTCTTTAAAATTGAATTCAATCAGTTGGGTGCCTTATGGGCAATAGCTGAAGTTTTTTAGGGAAGAAAGAGTTCTGTCTTTAGACTGCAGCAGAGAATTCTGCCTGAGTTTCCATCCAGTGCCTTTACTCATGGGATGGAAGACTTGTCATCTCCACAAGAAAGGGCTCCCTCTCTCCTTCCCTCCCTCCTTTCCTCCCACCCTTCCTCTCTCTTATACCTTTTTGTTTATTGCTCATTAGGGTGAACTACTTCCCAGCATGGGTGATGATGCTTATATGTAAGCACAATGCTTACTGGTGACCTTCCACAGTCCTATAAAGGCCCCCTTTTGCATCAGGGGACTGAGTTGAGAGAGTTGCTCCATCTTCACTTCTATGTGAACTACTTGTTGCAGTGACCAAATACAAGAAACAATTTAAGGCAGAGATGGGTTGGTGCTGGCTCCTGTTGTGAGTCATGGAGCTTCTCAGGACTGGACTGTAATGGCAGCAGCCTAAGGTGGCTTTCTCACAGGAAATGAAGTGGCGCTACAAACCTGAATTCCTGAGCCTCAGTGACCACTTCCTCTTACAAGACCCTGTGACCTCTTCCTCCAGCAAGACCCTGTCTCTTAAAGATGCTGCAGCCTTAAAACAGTGCCACTAGCTGGGGGCCCAGTTTCCAAGCACGTGAGCCTCTGGGGGACATTTGACACTCAAACCGTAACTACTTTAAAAAATCATTTCTTTCTCCACCTCCTCTGTCTTCTTCTCTTACAGTTCCTGTTATATGTTTGATGGGGTGCTTCCAAGTCAGTTCAAGCGAATCTTGACTTGTGGGCTGAGTGGATGTGGATCTTTTCAACAGCTGGTGATAAGACAGATGTGGATGGTGGAGACATGCTGATATTCATTGCCAGATCCTTGTGTGAAAGGCCAAAATCTTCAGGATGGATCCAAAAGAAGACACAGACAGGCATGGAGGCAACCAGGAGTCCAGGGGCCACCTGAGATCTTCTGCCCTTTTTCTTCCATCTTCATTGGTCCTTAGACATCTATCTTTTCTATTGTTCTCCTGAATTCTGAGAGTATCCTTAAAATGGTTTTCTGCTTGATTGGCTTGGTCTTCCACTTTCGTTCAATCTGATGCTCTTGCTTATGTATTTATTTGAAGCACTCAAGTATTTATTCAGTTTCAAATTTCTTCTTTTCACGGACACATCTTCTAATTTTATTGACATTTAAAAAAAATCTGTTTGTCTGCTTCCTACAATAAATAATTTCATGGACCTAATTTGTATAAGTACTCATGGCAACTACCCATACGTCCTCTCCTTTTTCAACTATTGAACCTTTTTATAAAATATGTGGGCACTTTTCCCTATTTGATTATTCCAAGATTTTATTTTTTAAGTGATATGCTATAAATGTAAGCTGGGGTACATCAGGGCTCACTGTATACTTCTTGCTCTTGAAATACTGTTTTTTACACAATCAGGATTGATGGTGGATGCACTGAGGAAGGAGAGAAAGCCAGGTTTCTCAGTTTGAGATCAGCATAGGCTGTATGGTAAATTCTAGGCCAGCTAGGATTACAGAGTGAGATCCTGTCTCGGTCTCCAAAAAATAGATAGATAGATAGATAGATAGATAGATAGATAGATAGATAGATATGTACAGACAGACAGGCAGGCAGGCAGATTAAAAATTAGTAGCTATAAAATTTAGGCCACTGTCCTTGCAAAAACTTACATTTCACAATTATATGCATGTGTAACTTTTTCCTGCACCAAACAAAGCTTTTAAACTCATATTGCCAGGATAATACCATTGTTTATAATTTGAAAGCAAAACTAGATTTCTCTTGTACCATAAATAAAGTCTCAAAATGTCACATATGAAATATTTTATATTTGCCCCCAGTATTTTAAAGGTTGTCTTTGGTTCTGGACCTCAGGACAGGGGGCTAAGGTGCATATTTTACATATCAGAGCTGACCTGGCCTTCAGGTTCTCCCAACATCCTTCAGTTCTTACCTGTTTCAGGACACTGCTGGAATACCTTACCCTCTGTCCTGAACTGTCAGCTGAGGGGCTGGGTTCCCCCAGTGTTCTTCCCTATATTATCCAGACAGTTTAGTCTCTCTCTCCCTTTTCTTCTCCCTCCATCTCATTTTCTTTCTCACCTCTTCTCTAGTTCACTCTCCCCCACTCACTTCTCTCCCCACAGTGACTTCCTGACCTCCATCTTTGGGGCTAATGAACTCACCCTAGAACAGCTTCCCAATCAACCTGCATTTAATATAATATAATCTGGTTTGAATTGGCTCATTTCACCATCAGAAAAATAACCTGTCAGACTTGGCTTTCTTATATTTCAATGGGTTGTGTGTTTGTTCTTAGCCAATGCGCTTTTGATTGCTGGTGATATATTTCTGTTACTGAGTGATCAAGTCTATCTTCCTCACACACTTTATTTTAAAAGAGAGAAAAATTTATCCTTACCCCTCTTTACATTAATTTCTCAACATAGATACAGGAATTCTTCTATAAAGACAAAATTGTATGAATTTTGATTAACTGTACAGTAGAGATTTGTTTTTTTCACAAGACATTGAGTCAACAAAGCATTCGTTAATGCATTTTATGGAGAAAAGGGTGGGACCCACAAACTCTTTCCATTCACCTTTAATGGATGACATCACCAGAAAACCATTCTCAAAGAATTAAGAGTTGAAAATAAGCATTTGTGCATTTCTGTCTGAATAGTCCTTGGGTATGGCCATTAGATGGTGGATTTGATATGTTAGTTATAACAGACTCTAGGACCCCTATTATTTGGCCAAACGTAATCTAAAATTTCTCTGTGAGGGTATTAATGGATGAAACTTACATTTGAACAGATAGGAATTGTTTAACAAACTATCTTCCTCAAAGTGAATGAGTCTCATCTAACCATTTTAGTAGCACCAAAGGCTGACTAAAGCAAGGAGACTATGTGCCAGTAGCTTGCTTCTAAACTTGAACTTCAGTTTAGATGCTGCTCTTGTCTCTGGCCTGCCTACCCACCCCATAGAGGCTTGACAGCTTCCATAGTTGCAAAAGCCAATTTCCTAAAACAAGTCTCTCTGTCTATATATGTATCTTTGACTCTGTTTCTCTGCAAAAAAAACTGACCAACATAGACACACATCTACAATGAGGGACAGAAATTAAGGGTACAAACTAAGATGAGGAGGAAGATATGATCAAGAGACAAGACAGAAAATATTGGTTGATAATTTAAGAACAAGTGAGTCGAAAGAGAAAATTAAAGTGGCGTAAAGAGACCATGAGAAGATAGCAGATGCTTTGCAAGTCAGCCTCGAGGACAGACACAACTATTCGTAGCCTTTTGGCGATATCATCGATGGAGGAACCCTAAGTAAACACAAATCAAAATGGCAGACAAACATGGAAATGCTGGATAAATAGAAGTCTTAACCCATTGCACTGTGATTCATTAGTAATGAGTGAAGTTTGAAACTCCTGGTCATATTATCAAAGGCAGTGGGGGCGGAGAGGCATCTGAAAAATTTAAATTTGAAGAAGAAAAATGCTGAAGAGACAAATTAGCTAAACATAGCTTTTGAACATTTAGGTGATTAGAGAAGGTAAATATAGGATGCACAATTTCTAAAATACTGACAAAGGGAAGGAAGCTTATTTAGAAGAATATGAAAAACATACTTTGAAACCACATAAGCAAACAAGGTAATAAGCAACATAGACCCACATGATAGATGTTAGCACAGGAACAATTGAGAAGCTTGGAAGCCACACATCTCAGTTACATAAACTCCATCAAAAGGATTATGGCTTCCCATCCACAGACTGACTCTTTTCTATGTAATGGAAAACAATTTTCTGTGGCTTAAGAGAAAGATATATAAACCACAACACAGAATGTAAGAACATAAAAGGATAAGTAAGGATTTGTTAAAGAAATAAACGTGAGAGAATTAGACTTACAACTGAAGCAACAAAGAATTTAAGTAAAACATCCAATGCAAGACAAAGGTGGTCACAAGAATACAAATTTATGTAAGTTTGTTTATTCTTCTAAGAAGAAGAGAGACATAGAGGATTTGGTTCACTGGGGAATGGCAGAGACCCAAGCAGGACAGAAGCTGAAGTACAGAAAAACCCAGTGGAAGAGATCAGGGTATCCTCTTTCTCTCAGATTCATCCCAGAGCAAACATTCCCAGTATCTCATAAACCTCTGTGATTATTTTGAGCTCCTCTTATGTGATTTAAGCACGTTTCAACTCTAAATAGAACAATCAAAAAATAATTTATTTTTACCATTATGAGATCTTTTTAAAGTTTCAAAAAGCATAAAATTTCTAAGTCAAATATTAGCTATAACTTATATAAAAATGGGTGTTTCTGCTTAGTAAGGAATACCACAGATAAAGTGACCAAAAAACTCAGAGACTGGGAGAAAACACAGGACACACCATAGGAAAATGAGAAGGAACAGAAGAAAAATTATAGAAGGAGACTTTAAGAGATGTTTAATGCTACTGGTAATTTTGCTTAATCTTAATACTCTATAATGATATGTTTTTATTTTTAGTGGACATAATTGTTCACATTAGAGAGCAAGCACAGTGTGACATGTTACTACTGCCATCACCTCAAACACGACCATTTCTTTATGCTGGAAACACCCCCAAACCCTCTCTCTATTTTGCAGCACACAATGACCTGCTGTTAGCTAGTTACCTGACTTTATATAGAACATTGGAAATGTAGGAAGACACCAAAAGACAGACATCCTTTGTATTGATTTGAATAAGAAATGTCCCCATAGTAGTAGACATGTGATTGCTTGGTCTCCAGTTGGTGGCACTCTTTGGGGAGGTCTATGTGGTGCAGCCTGATTACTTGGAAGAAGAATATTGATAGAGTTGGGTTTGAGAGGTTAATGCCTTGTCACCTCCCATTCACTTAGCTTCATGCTTATGGTAAAAGATGGATGCTTTCAGCTTCCTGTTCCTGCTGCCATGTCTCCTCAACATATGGGGATAATGCTCTAAAACCATAAGTCCAAATAAACTACTCCTTCTCCAAGTTGCCTTGTTCCTGATGGTTTGTTAAAGCAACAAAAAAGTAACGAATTTATAACCTCCCATACTCTGGGATTGATATTATGAAAATTCCGTTGTTCCAGAAGCAATCTATACATCCAGTGCAAACCCATAAAATTTCCAATACAGTTCTTTGTGAAAATTGACAGATAATTCCTTAAAGTCAAAATGCCAAGGAGAGCCAAAAACAATCTTAAACAACAAGAAACATTGTTGGAAGTATCACTCACCATCCCTGATACCAAATTATACTATGGAGATATAGTAATAAAAGCATCATAAAAAAAAATAAGCATCATGGTATTGGCCTAAAAACAGGCAGTGGTGACTGAGGACCCAGATACAAGCCCAGATATAAGTTTTAATGAAAAGGCCAAAAATACACCTAAAGAAAAGATTATCAGTTTATCTATCAGTTCTCACCAGAGAAGCTTGTTTTTGTCGTAAATGGCAATTAACATAAAGACCAACAACTAGTCAGTGTGCAGATAGTAAATGACTATAGAGTTATTCACCTGAGATGGGACCATAGGATGTCTGTATCTCACCTCTTCCCCACAAGGCTCAGGAGACACAGCAAAGGAAAGGGTAGAAATATTGTAAGAGCCAAAAATAGTTGGTGCATGTCTGCAGTGACGGGGTGTTGGTCATGAAAGCAGTCACACACATGAACTCAAAGCAGTGGGGTTTACATACAATCTGCACAAGATCAAGGTATCCAAAATCCCAGCATGAGTGGAGAGGAGCCGATGAAGTCTCAGTCCTGTCTAGAGAACAATGGGCAACTGATGGCTTCCAGGAGAAGGAGAGTCAGTTTTCTCTAGCCATATCACCTCAGAGAGATTAGCTATACTCCAGAGCCCTACACCGTTGTAATACAGCTAGTACTGACTAGACTCTGGGTTTTTAAAGAAGAAAGGAACACAAGAAATTGGGGAGGAATAGGAAGGTATTGGCTGGGAGGGAAAGGGAGTAGATTTGATCAAAAAACCTTATGCATGTGTGAAGTTCTCAATTATGAAAAGAGGCAGAGAGGGAAGAGAGAGAGAGAGAGAGAGAGAGAGAGAGAGAGAGAGAGAGAGAGATTGTCTCTTTATCCAACTGTACCCCATCTCTGTTTCCCCTTACCCACACCTTTTCCAGACCCCAGTATGAGGTTTCACTTTGCACCTAGTAAGTCAATTGTTAAAAAAGTAAAGTTTGTAAGAAAGTAAAGTGATATCTTTTTTTTTTTATCAAAGCCACTAAAAGCAACAGCGCCTCCCTGAGGGTGTCAGGGACATGGTCTCATGTATTGGAATTACAGATGCACATTGACATTTAGGAAGGAGCTCTTGAGAAGGGAGCTCTCAATTTTGAAACTCTTACCTCATAGGACACTTATGTATTTTAAGTCTTTTTTTTTCTTTCTTTTTTTTTTTTTTTTTTTGGTTTTCACAGTTGGGATTTTGTGAAACTCAAAGATGAGGTTAAATGTCTGCCTTGTCCAGAACAGTCTTGAACAAACAGGAATTGTCTGTGTAGCTTTAGAATCCTGACCCAGAGAAGTTTTAGCAAAGGTACAGAAGGGACTTGACTGTGGTTGTTTCTCACAGTTGTTTGTGGAAGTGCAGAGTTGTTATACTCTGGGTCTATCTAATGCACATGCCACATGACAGATACACAGTAAGTTGTGTGGTGCACTCATAAAGAAAGGACATACAATAATACAGATAGATATAAAACTAGATATGGTGGCACATAACAGTAATCCCAGTGACTTGAGATATACTTGCAGGAGAATCAGAATGTCTTCAGCTACAGCGTGAGTTGGAAGTGAGACAGATCTTGTCTCAAAACAAACAAGCAAAAATAAATAAATCAAAACAGACAAATCCTAAAGGATTGTTGAGACAGAAAGGTAAGAAATATAATTAAACCAATAACTTAGTAAGATGTAAATGTAAGAATGCACACACAATGCAGCAGCTTATTATACAAGACTATATCATTTCCAAAGAAGAAAAGAATAAATGAGTATGTTAGAAATAAAATAGATTAATGCAAATTAGCTTAAAGAAGAAAGCCTATACTAATGATAACATTGTCTCATGGAACAAAGAATGTTATTAACTCAAATCTTTGACACTGAGGTAAAAATCAAATAACCAAAGGCTGGAGAGATGACTCAGAAGTAAGACCAGTAGCTATTTTTCCAGAGGACACAGGTTCAATTCCCATCACCCACATATATACAGGAGATCTGATGTCCTCTTCTGGACTCCTTGCACACCAGGAACACAAATAGTACACAGACATACACATAAGCAAAACAATCATACACATAAAACGAATAAATAACAGATATTTTACTGAACTTCTATGGCGAATGTTATTCTTTTTGAGTGATCATTAGCATTAATAAAGCATTTGAGGTCACAATATACTATGAAGAAAATCTCAATACATTAAAAAATAAGAACTGACAAGGAATACATTCATAAACATTAAGAATTTAAAAAACAGGTTAAATTGAAGTCCTTTGGACTTTTAAATGAGAACCACTTGAGTTGTTTCTAGACCAGAGAGAAAAAGAGAATCACACACTATGCTGGCAACAAGGATAAAGGCAATTTTGCATCAAAAACGTATTAGATGTACTCGAAGTTTTATTCAATATAAAATTCATAAGACCTCTACTGCCTGTGCTATTAAACAAGAAGGAGTATAAATATTTGATCTAAGCAGTCACCTCAAAATATTGGGAAAACAATTTCAAACCTAAGAATAGTAGGAGGGAGGTAAGTTGAAAAATTCAACATTAAATAATCTGAAAACAGAAAACCAACAACCTGTTCTTTGAAAATTAAGAAAAAGAAGAGAAAATAGAAGTCAGCAGTAAGAGAAATAGAAAATATGTGTCTGAGCTGCTCAGGCTGAGAGCCAGGATGGAAGGCTTGCTTCCCCACTCTGGCATTACTGGGTAGTAGAATGACATCACAAAGGATACGCGTTCACCAGTCTTCCTGTGGGAAATCAGGTCAGACTCACCCATGGTTCCTCTGTCCACTCACAGTCCAGGCCTGACGCCAGCAAGGCAGGCTCCCCTGTTCTCAGGTCAGCCCCAGCACATGCAGGATCTGTTTGGGTTTGGTGGCCCCCCTCCTGCTGCAGTTCTCTGCAAGCTCTCACTGCGAGGAGGACTGGCTATGGTGACACAGTGACACATACCCACTCTATATGCCAGCCTGAGAACTCTTGCTATGTCAGGACATCTTTTGTCACTGCCGCTGACAAGAGCCTGCTTGCACAGGAAGAAGTGTGGTCCATGGATATTCCTAGTTGAATCCCTTTGTCCCATTGCATGCAAGTGACAGCCTTCCTGGAGTGGGGGGAGGGGAGGTGTCATTCCCACTGTGGTTGAGGAAGTCACTTTCTCTTATAGAAATCAGGCATCCTACTTCTGAACAAGTTGAAAATATGCATCCTCCTAGATTATGTTACCATTTTCTCATATTAATAGCCTATAACCTCATATGGAAGATTTTGAAAAACTGCCACTTATTTTCCTAAAAATAACAACTTGCCAACTTCACTTCAAAACTACTTTCATTTTTAAAAGAACAACAATACAGACAGACACAAGGAGGAGAGTTAATACTTTCCTTCATCCACACTAATTTTACCCGGCCTCCTCCACATGCTGACTCATGCTAACAATCTGTGTATGTTTCCATAGTTCCCTGTCTGTTCACACGGTTTATGTTAAACATTTAAAAACATTATTCTTCATATTTTTGTGTTGACTGCAAATCAGCTTCCTATCTGGACTTCCTTCCCTATACAGTTAATTTGGGGGCAATGAGGAGAGACCTCCCAAAAGACGGTGTGACCACATAACCAAACTCAACCACAAGGAGCCATGCTTGTTTTTATGTAAAACTTAACCACCAGGCTTATGGCCAAATATTTGTTGTTGGTGTATTGGCTGTTTTTGTACTGCTGTGTCCAAGGCTCCTGACAGACACAACTCAAAAGAGGAAATGCTTACTTTAGTTCATGGTCTGGTGGGGTGGTTGTTAGTCCATCATAACAATGAGGGTAGAGACTAGTGAGTTTTGTGTACAGAGTTGGGAAGTGAGGCTGTGACTTAATTGCATGGTACCAGCTGTATTCATTACATTTTTGTTGCTGTGATACAGTATCCTGACCAAAGACAACTGAAGGAAGAAATAGTTTATTGACACTTAGGGTTTCAAAGGACGCATCCATATTGTGGAGAAACATGGCCGCTTCTGACTGGAGGAGGAAGCTACTGGAGGAGGAAGCTGAGAGATCAACCTAAAACAACAAGCAAAGAGAGAGAACAAAGGAGAAATGTGAGGAGCCTATATGCTCTCAAAGCTAGCCAGGAGATTCCTCCTGCAAGGCTGCGCCTCCCCGTAACCTCCTGAAACAGAGCTACCAACTGGGGACCAAGTATTCGAAACTCTGAGCCTTGGGGCTGGAGAGATGGCTCAGTGGTTAAGGGCACTGACTGCACTTCCAGAGGTCCTGAGTTCAAATCCCAGCAACCACATGGTGGCTCACAACCATCTGTTATGAGATCTGATGCCCTCTTCTGGTGTGTCTGAAGACAGCTACAGTGTATTCATATATAATAAACAAATAAATCTTTAAAAAAAAAAAAAAAAAAAAAGAAAGCAAAACTCTGAGCCTCGGAGGGACATTTCTCATTCAAATCACCACACCTGTCAAGAGGTAGAGTACAAAAGCTAGCAGCAGCAGCAGCGTTGCCTTCAAAAGTGGATCCCTAGTAACCACCCCTTTTCCATGAGCTACTCCCTGTTTCCTAAAGGCTCTACAGCTTGGGAACAGTAGTGAAAACTTAAGCCTATCAGATTTAAATTGTAACAGCTAAGGGCAGATCACATTAGAAGATTCTGGATATGATCTGTTTTTTGGCAACTGAGAGTTCAAGGAAAAAATAAATGTTCTTTTTTCTTCAGAAACTGCTACAATACTAAAGATAATAGAAAAACTGTCTGTGGCCTAGTGGTAAGTTGATATATGGTTTCCAGTTATTATTAAATCATAAACAAAATATTCATGTTAAAAACAATGGCCACTGTTTGCACACCCAGGAACAGCTGGTGTAGGGCATCATGGCCTCTCTGGAGACTCCCAGATGCAGAAGGGCATGGCCTTGAGTCCTGCAGAACCAAGAATAATATTTCAGACCGATTTCCCCTGCACTCACCCCTCCTGCTGCTCTGATCACTCCAGCACAATCACGCCAATTCAGGCTTGATATTTGCTGAAGCTTACTTATCCCCCATGGCTTGAAACCAAATTACAGAAGGCTAGGATCGCTTCACTCCATTCTAGTTTGGACAGGTACAAATATTTGAAAGGCTCCTTTGTATGTCTAGTCCATACACTTGGAAAGGATGTGAGCTAGTGGGGCTTGGAAATGTCAATGAATACAATTGTCTGGCTGCCCAAAGGACTTGCTTCCCAGGCACGTTGAGAAGTGGAGAGGTGCTCTGTGACTTATCAGCAAAGGAGTGTCCATGGCAACCAGTCCCAGGTTTCCTTGGAGATATTGTGGATTGGCTGGAAGCCAATTCAGGAAGTGCATTGGAATGGGGTCCAGGAAAGAACAATGACACAATCTTCACATGGAGACAGATTGTGTCAGACATGCACACCACACAGTAAATGGATGTGAGCCTCAATTTCCACAGAACATCCAGGACACACATCAAAGCTGATGGTTCTACCAAAGACCGTCTATCCTGGCTTTAATATCAGGGAGGTCAAAACTTAACGATAAAGCTGTGCCGTTAATGTGGCATGGAGGTCACCTTAAAGTTGGCACTGGCCAATTAAATAAGATTTTTAAAATGTGAAAAAGAAACACACAGCCAGAGTATTTAATAAAATCCACCAATGTAGTCTTATTACCAGTGCTTATATTTTAGTCTAGTTCTTACACTTTTCAAAGAAAGAAAGCCTTTTTATTTTCATTCTTACATCTTAGTTTCTGGATTTTGATTTATATAACTTCTTCAGTTTGTGTAAGAGCCAATGTGTATCAACATAAGACCTCCCCTTTTTATTCTTCATACCCACCGAAAACTGAGTGCTAGGATAGTTTGTATTTTGAGAAATTAGCCCCAGACGAAGGAGATGCTGTGCTTGAGCCTCTGCCTAGCATTGCAACTGTATTCTCAAGTTCAATATGTTCTGATACAAATTAAAGGAAGGGTTTACTCTGGGACTTCGGAACTAGAAATTTCCACACTGAGAACCAGGGGATTGACTTTTGAGACTAGAACAGGCTATTGTGAAGCAAGACAGATCACTTCTCTTTTGAAGAAAAGGAAACACCCACACCTCCATGCATGAGTTGTGAGTGATCCAGAGACAGCAGTGAAAATGACCCCACAGATGCTGTGTATAGAACTACAGGGGTGGGTTTTAACAGCATGTGCTAAGTGGGAAAAGCCCGCACAAAAGACTAGCTGCCTAAACGTTTGCTTTCATTTAGGCAAAACTCCAAACAAGTGAAAATCTAGAAAAAGAACTAGAGGTAGGTGGCTAGGGTGGGGACAAAACTCATGATCACAAGGGACACTTTTATAGTCTGTATTATAAAGACACATTTGTAGTCCATAGTGTAAAGAGGGGTCTGCGCACACACTGTGTTCATTCTGAGGTCACTGCCCCTTTCCAGGCCCAGATGTCCCTGGAGGAGAACAAGGTTGAGATCAGCAGCAACTAACTTGACTGAGCCTTTCGACACATGCCTGATCCTAGACATCCTAAGGAAGAACAGGACTGTTGATGAGAGAAGCACAAACATCGTCACTGGTCTCAAAAACATGGCTGACACCTGGCCAGAGGAACAAGATTGGACTTGAGAATGATTACAAATCCCCATCTCTCCACTTTATACTCTGCCATCTGGACGTTTAAGACAGATTTTTAGGCTGTCTTCTTAGATTACCAGTTCTCTGAGTAAAGTACCGCATAAAGATTCAGTTTATTTTATTTTATTTTATTTTATTTTATTTTTTATTTTATGTGTCAGGTGGTATAGATCCAGTTATAGAGCCCCAGAGTCCAATAAGAGGGTCTTGGGTGATGGAAGTCTTCTACAATATGTCTATGGCAATGGTCTCCTGGCTATGTGAGCATTCCCCAGACTCCATTGGCTTTTATACTGAACACTGGTAACTTGATTGCTCAGAAAATATACCTAAATAAAGCGGATTTTCCAGAGTTTGAATCCTAGATGGGAAAGATTATTCATAAGTAAAAATGTTTGCTGAAAAGTCTATCAGCCTGAGTTTGATCCCTAAACTCATTTACAAAAATCAGATGCAATGGTCTACATCTGTAAACCCAATGTTTCCACAGTGACATGGGAGGGCAGTGGAAGCACCTACCTCAAAACAAGGTGGAGGGAAAGAATTGACTCCTGAAAAATTGTCCTCTGATACCTACATATGTGCAATGGCATACACACCTGTGCTTACATCACACACACACACACGAGAGAGAGAGAGAGAGAGAGAGAGAGAGAGAGAGAGAGAGAGAGAGCTGTGTGGAATCACTTCTGTGATCCATCATTAGTGCCCTAGTTGGGGTTAACTCGACATTTTTCATGACTTCTCAGGAAAAAAAAATCATACAATTCCCTTCCAGAAAGAAAGATGAGAATCAGTTCTTGATCACTCCCTCAGAAATAATTCTCTCAGAATGCCTTGCCCATGGCTGTTTAATCACCTGACTCCGTCAGAACACAGTCCGAAGGAACCTGGACTACCTAGGGACATTTCACAGATTGGCACATTAATCTACTACTGGAATGGATGACCTTGTGTTAATAGGAACTGTGGGTGAGGAGAAAATTCTCTGACACATGGGTAGAGATGTATGATCCAGAGAGAGATAGAGTTCCCTTCGCAGCTGGAACTACTTTGACAGTGAAGGATTTGAAGGGTTTGGTTATGTGTAGCAAGCGTTATGTAGTGAGACTCTGGCCACATTGTCATTTCTTCCCTTACACCAAGCTCATATCAAGTAGAGAAGCATAGTACCTACCACTCCTTTTCAGCATACTCCAAATGCAGAGCAGTGTGCCTGCCTCCTTACTGGGCTACAGGGAGGGAAACCTACTCTGAGCAGGACCCATGACAATGCAAGCAAGTCTTGCTACTTAGCCAGGAGTCCTGGCAGACCTTACAAGTGGCAGTGTGTATGATCTGCCTACTAGAAACCATGTGGGTTTGGGAGCCACTTACCAGAAAGCTGCATCACTGAAAAACCCATTCCAGGATGGGTGACCACTCCCAAAAGCTCCTTCCCTGAGCTACACAGCTTACAGTCAGCTCCATAGAATAATCTCTCCCCCAACCCCAGTCACAGTTCATAGCTAACATCTCCCTGAAGGGGTGTAGTGAGTTTCCAGAGCTTTCTGGGCCAAGAGTTTTCTTCCTACTCATAGGATCCAGTATCTCAATCCAGGAAGTAGCTATCCAACAGAGGGATGGAGCATTATGCTACCAGGGCTTTAGCAAAGACTACTCAACGTTGAGACATCCCCACTGGCGCTGTTCTTGGATGCAGTCTGAAGTTGTCCTGCCATTCTTGGAGCTTGTTTTGCTATTTCAATGGTCAGAGTAGACAACTAAGGGCAGCTATTGGGCACATCTATCCAGCTGTCTCCGGATGAGTGAAGATGTATTATATTGTGGGAATGTGTGAAAAATAGAAGCTGGGGAGAAGGCTTGCTCCCCTGAGTGCTTGCTTCATAAACACAATGATCTGAGTTCAGATTCATAGCACTCACATGTAATACAACCAATTTAAGCTTATCCCCAACTAGCTTACAAATAAACAAGTCTCAGATTATGGTGATTTTATTTGGCTTTGACAACTACTGGGAGATTAACCTCTAAGCTATTCTTCTAACTGTTGACCTGGCTAGCTCCTCAGATACTTGCTGAGTACCCCAGATACTTGCTGTTTCTCCCGGCCATGTGCTCATCCTTCATCTCCTTTCATGGCGGCTTCCTCTCTCCTCTAGTTCTCCCCACCTACCTCTAATCCCTCCAGTAATTGGTTGTAGCCAATTTTGTTCAACTAATCATTTTAAATCAAGAAACAAAGCTTGCACAACAAAAGCTTATAAATGTGAGAATTTAACATGAAGATAGATAGCAACAGACCAAACTTCAACAGTCGTCTAAAAAGCTAAGCATGGCAGTACGCTCTATAATCCTAGCATGGGGGATGTAGAAACTGGAGGGTTCCTGGGGTTGGCTGGCCTAGCTGTATTGCTAGGTTCCAGGTTCAGTGCAAAACCTTGTCTCAAAAATGAAGGCTGAGGGTCAGCAAGATGGCTCAGCAAATAAAGCTGCTTTGCTCTGCACACCTGATGACATGAGTTCAATCTCTGGAATCCATGTTAACGTGAAAGGAGAGAACTGGTTCCAAATAGTTGTCTTCTGACCCCTTCACATGTGTATATGTGCCCCCAATGTGAGATCCATACACATATGATAGCACTAAATAATGAGAACAATAAAGTCATTTAAAAATAATGTGCAGAGGGGGCTGGAGATATGGCTCAGAGGTTAAGAGCACTGACTGCTCTTCCAGAGGTCCTGAGTTCAAATCCCAGCAACCACATGGTGGCTCACAACCATCCGTAATGAGATTTGATGCCCTCTTCTGGTGTGTCTGAAGACAGCTACAGTGTACTCATAAATAAAATAAATAAATCTTTAAAAAAAAAAAAATAATGTGCAGAACAACTGAGAAGGTCACTCAGACACACGTGTGTGCACACATACATACATATGTACATCCATGTATGCATGTGTACATATCTACGTGTAAAGAAAGATAAGAAAAGAGAAAATTAATCAACTATCTATCAAGTAAATAAGGGGAGACTGCAACACATAAACCCAAAAGAAGGAAAAAATGCTGATAGGAATATGTCCCCATACACAAAGATCATTTAGTATAGTATCTAATAATTTAAAAAAAAAAAAACTTGAATTTTCATTCATTGTGTTAGTATCATAGATAAGAGAAGTTTTTCCTGGCATTATGGGCTTTCTACTGTATGTGACTTTGACCTCATGTGTCTGACTAAAATTTTCTTGAAATTTTGCAGAAAATTAAACACCATGCTAATTGCCCCTCCCCCTGTTCCCTTTGTCTTTCACGGAGGTTGGACATGCATTGCAGTCTGATGGCTTTCCCTGCTTCTTCTTCTGGATAGCTTATGGGAATGGGTCGGTGAGAGAGGCAGTAGAGTTGAATGAGCAAGCAAAGAAATGGTTCCTAAGCTCTTGAGGGCAAGGCATACCGAAGTCAGAGGATGTGAACCACCTACTACATGGACCAGGGCCAGCAAGGGAACTAAGTCCTTGCCACATTCTCAGAAAGTGTTCACAGAATACAGGCTGAAGAGCTGTCCTAGAAAGGAAAAGGCAAAACCCACTTTTATGAAGCTGGAAGAAAGTTTGTGGGACTACAAAAAGATTCATGATCTCAGCAGCTACTGCCCAAGTACTGTCAGTAATATGAGCTAAACACTTGTGACTTCCATGGTCTCTACTGTGCAAAGATGGACACGCATTTAACACATTCATGGAGATGAATGTAATAGCACCAGAACTAACTTGTATGAAGAGAAAGACCAAGATACAGAGAGGACAATGGTGATAGGATTCTAATGTAGACAGAGACCATAAAGGAAGTAAACATGGCTGAGGGGTGCATGATGACTCCAGCCACCCAGGTAGAGAGCAAGGAGAGAAGTAATCCACCTAAATGACCTACCAGGTTTGAAGATGTGAACTGGGAGTAACATGGTTTAATTAATGAGGTTCACAACAGCTAGACCTTGTTAAGCTCAGTGAGTCACAAGCTGGGTCACCAGACCTGGGCCTCTCAAAGAACACAGATTCACAATCTTACATAGATTATCGGAGCATTAAGCAAAAGTGATCTTGTTTCAGTAAGATGGCTCTTGGGTTGTGTGAGATTGCAGGAGAGGCATGAGGGTAGAAAGGGGAGACCCTTCAGGGTACGGTTGTAGCAGGTGAGTTGACAAACCAGGAGAGCTTTTATTGGTGTAGATGAAAGAGGAGTGATTTTGGACAGTTTGAAGAAGTGGGATAAAGAGGATTTCATGACAAAGTGAGTGTCAGTGGTGAGGAAGGAGAATGGCTGCCAGATGGCCTGAGTTCCCAGAGAGAGGAAGATGGCATTATATCAAAATGGGACAAGTAAGAAGGAAAAAGAGAGCTGGGCTGGAGAAGATGATGTAAGAAGGATGCTGAAGGCAGAATGAGAGTGTTCCAATCAGGCATGTTATGCCTGAGGGGTAACATGGAAGTCAAAGATAGCTCTTCTGGGGCAGCTAGGTTTGGAACTGGAGCACAGTGGGGAATTTTCAGTGAGTCAGAGATCTGAAAACAACTAGGATTGGATATTTAAATAATAAAGAACAAGATAAACTCTATTTAGAAAGAAGGGAGATTGGATGTGTGGCATTTAACAGTGGCAGAATTTGAGGTGGTCTATGCTTTGAAAGTCCACAGAATAACTGAGCAGCCATCAGAGGAGACCAACACTAGCTGCCTGCATCAGGGCCACACCCACCTGCATCTGAAACTAAAGTCTGAGAGGATTTGAGCTTTGCAGATATTTCTGTATCCCTATGGTTAAGATCCTCTCCAGGTCAAGGCCTGAATCTGTACTTGCAGTTACAGTATGTTCCATGTTTTGTTTTGTTTTGTTTCTCACAGAGAAAAGAGAAGATGGAAATTGTGATGGCCAGTCACTATCTTCAACACAAACCTTACGAGATTTGCATGCTGTTATCAGAAAATCTAACTTGACCTTTAAAGAACAAAGAGACACAAAACAGCTAGCTGACAAGGGTCTAGGAGGAACCTGTTCAAAAGAAGCACCAATTTCTCTTTACAATGGCTACTGGAATAAAGCAAAGGGTCCTACCCATTAATCTCACCGAGATCATAACGTTCTGACAAAATGGCACCACAGACAATCATTTATGCTGTATAAAGGATAATTCTGTAAGAGAAAAAAATTACAATCTGTCATGTGCACTGACATGTGCATGACTTAGGATGACCTAAGTCCCTGGCGTTTGTCCCATACACACAAATGAGTTTTTGCTCTATTCAAATACAGGAAGAAGTAACCTCATAATGAGAAAGAATACTCAGACAACGCATCTGGCTAATCTTTCTCTACCATGTGGTATGTGTGCATGTGTGCGCATGTGTTTGCATGTGCGTGCATGCATGTGTGTATAAGGGTTGAGCCATTGTATAACATTTCACTGATTTTGAATCTTCTTGGCCTCCTGTAGCTGACCTAATCATTCATGAAAATATTCAAATCTGTTTAGCCTATAGAGGAAAGCTCCTCCTGTCAAGCACCTAATATAATAAGCATTTATGGAGTGGAGCATTATTCCAGAGTCTTTCTTGGTTAACCACACATATGAAAGATTAGCTACTCAGACCGTATACTATGCCTTTAGACTTTCCAGAGGAACCTTACATAATCCAAGCTTGTTCCAGTCATATGCTGGTAAATGCTTGAAAGTCATTCTCCTCTCTTCCCAAAAGGGAAAAATACTTTGGTTTTTACTTTTGCCAATTTCCATGGTGTAAAACTTTCACTGTGGCTAAGCTCAAGCTACTGAGGCTTTCACACATGGCTTATAAATTTTGTGAAAATTTGACATTCCAACCAGTATGAGGTAGTTCTAATATACTGCCACAAATAAATCTCCAAGTGACTGGTGAATTAATGACAGTGTAATCTAATTGCCAACAAACCATCTGCACAATAAGATGCGAACATCACCTTAGGGCAGTGGCTCTCAACCTTCCTACTGCTGCAGCTCTTTGATACAGATCTTCATGTTATAGTGACCACCAACCATAAAATTACTGCATTTCTACTACATAACTGTAATTTTCTACTGTTATTAGTCATAATATAAATATCAGTGTTTTCCAATAGGTGACCCCTGTGAAAAGGTTGTTTGAATCTCCAAAGGGATCACAATTTACAGGTTGAGCACCTGTGAATTACAGCCAAACAAGCTGTCTTCAAACAGGATGCCACAAGAGGCTTAATGACTTCAAAAGCCATTCTCTTCTGATTAACCCTTAATGATGCTATTAGTCAGTAAAATAATAGCATTCTTATAAAAAAATACTTGGAAAATACTAACAGTAATCTTTCTCTAGAAGCCCAGTGTCCCTTGAGAATGACTGTGAAAGTCTCTGGCAGGAAACATGTTTGTGAAACACCATGCACATCCTCTGATCTGCTCCATCTTTTCTAAGTTTGTGTCACCAATATTTCTCATTTAGGAGACAAAGACCTTTGTGCCCCATGAATGCTATTCCTGCATGACTGGACAGAAATTATGTGGAGAAAGAATCCCCTTGCTTCCCCTTATAGCCTTGTTATTCTTATGAAAACTCATTCAAAAGAAGCTCTTCAAGCTGACAGACAGGGGGATTGGTGCCACACGAATGTCAGTTCAAACTGACATGAATATGGGTATGTTATGTAATAATTAAGATACACTTCACTCACTTACTCAATTTAGACATCATTTTGGACACACAGTGGCCATAAAAACACGTAACTTGGAAGATTAGTGAGTGAGAGACAGTGTATTGTATACAGATTAACGTAAAACTTTAAATTGTAAGAAGAGCCATAAGTGAAAAGCACACAATATTATTGAAATGTGTTGCTGAACTGCAGCTTAATTTGACTTCTAAAAAAGGAGTGGAAATTGACTGAGAATAGGGTGATGAATGCCTGAGGTGAGAAAGAAGATGAGCAGATGTTGACCCTCTGGAACTTCAGTGAGCTGTGCTGTGTGCCTGGAGACTGTGAGCTCAGCAAGCAACCGAGGTACAGCGGCAAGCGTGAGACATCATGAGGCCAACAAACAAAAGGCTCAGAATCCAGATAAAGTTTGTGTTAATCAGGACACTGGGACCTGCACTCAGTCCCTGGAAGCCAAAGTAGAAAAGAACAGACTGACTTCTGGACATTGTGTGAGGGTCTTGGCCTTTGTGTGTCCCTACACATACAGGAATAATGATAAGTAAATGAAAGAAAAGAAATCACTGTCCAACTACAAAGGCCTAGCATTACATACTATATCTATGGAAGCTTCTGAGAAAAGGAGGAGACCATTGAAGGAAGCAAAGTCTGCTTGGGGTCTCACGTTCAAAAGGATATTCATTAATATGAATGAATCTTTGTAATAATTAAACAATGCTTAAATTGTTCATTATGGACTTTGCAATAGAGATAAAATGCAGTTTTCAGTTAGAGAAAGAAAAAGAAATTGACAAATAAAACTCTATGAAAACAAATGGAAAGCCAGCACAGTTTTTCTTTTCTTGACTTAAGAACAGAGATACTGAGCGGGAGAGCTGACTCCACCCGATTCAGCTGCAGTACTTGGGAGAGCAGGCCCCTCACATTGCAGCACCAGCTCAGATACTTCTCAGGCCCAGACCCAGAGCTTTGAAATGGCCTATTCAACATCCACCCCATTGATGAACTTCTAGAGTTCATGTAGGGGCCAGTGCTACAGATCCCAAACGACAGGATCTCTATGTCACAGGGCAATGAGAGAATATCTATGAGTACTCCCACTGAAGCTCCAGTAATGAAAGAGTACCAGAAGCCAGAGGCCTCATACCAGATCAATGAGTCATTGTAATGAATGTTTACAAGCAAAGAAGTATGGCTACAAAGGTATACTGTGGAATACACTGTGATACGCTAATGCTTCCACAGGGAGATTTGTTTTTCCTCTTTTGAGGGGAGGTTTTAAGGGAAGACGGAGGTGGAGATGAGTGGGATCGGAGGGCATGATATAAAATTCACAAAGAACTAATAAAAAGTTAATAAAAGAATAGGGGAACAGGTAAAGATACATCTTCTAATAAATACATTGTTGTCTTAAAATTAATACAATAGAAATAACATTTCTGGAACTGGAGAGATGACTCAGAGGTTAAGAACACCTGGTACTCTAGAAGAATATACAGATCCATTCCCAGGGCATCTGAAACTCCAGTTTCAGGAGCTCCAACACCATCTTCTGGCTTCCTAGTTTACCAGCCTGCACCTGGTGCACACATATACACACAGGCAGAAAACTCATAAACATAAATAAATAAATCTAGAAATGTGTTTCTTAGATAAGCAAAATTGTTCAGTGGGTAAAGATGCTTAATACCAAACCTGAAAATTTGAGTTTGATTCCTAGATCCTACATGGTAGAAGGAGACAACTGAATACTTTAGGCTGACCTCTGACCTCCACACCTCCCCATGCATGCTTTGGTATATGTGTACCCAATCATATGTGTGTGTGTGTGTATCATATATATATATATATATATATATATATATATATATATATATATATATATGATGTATGCATATATGTATATATGTTTGTACATATCATATATATGATTCATATATGTGAAATTAGTAAATAATAATGTAAAAATGATGATATTTATACTCTTAGTTCCAAATTAAGAAAGAGATATGAATTGATTAAGTACATCTGCCAATTTGTCTGCCAGTGTGATCAACACATGTGTTAATACATTTTACATCCTAAATGGATTTTACATTCCTGTAACAAATCCTAGTGGCTTTTTTTTCTTCCTAGTCTTCCTGTTATGACCACAAATTCTCATTATGGGGGACAAATAAAACATAAAGGCTTCATTACTCATATAGTATGTGCCTGGAAAAAAAACAAAAGTGACCAACTAATAAATATCCAAGCATTTCTGCAAGAGAGTTCAGAAAAGTATCAAGCCACAAAAAAATGTATTTCAAACCAACTCTGTCCCTTAACACTAGCAATATCCATTAAGACAAGATGAAGAAAAAGAAATCCATTCTTGTTGGCAATTGTGACCCTGAAATAACTAGAAACCAACCAGAAATGCCATTTGTCTACATGAAGGAAGTTCAGCAGCTTTAGAGAGGAAAGTAAAGTTAAGTGAGGAGGCATGAGTGGAAATGACTAGCTTGCAAACACGTTAGCCATCCATGTGAAATTAAAAGTAAGACGTCATCACTCTACAAAGCAAACTGGGTCAGTGTGGAGAAAGAAGAGAAAATTCAGCTGATATAAACTTATGAAAACATTTCAATCTACTCTGTCACACACCCTAAGATAAAATTAGCCTTGATCTTTGCTAAGCAGTGTGTAGACAGTTAGGTAAACACATTTGCAGAAACTAGTCCCAGATTTCAGCTCATGTAACAAATAAGTCTCTCTCTAGTGAGTTAAATACATGGACCAATAAAGGGCCATGGTCAAATATGAGATTGTGGCAACATGCGCAATGAAGCTTTGTTTGTTGTTGTTTGAGTGGGTAGTCACATTTTTGAGCATCTTATATGATCCAGTCTGGAAGTTCCGATTTATTAATTATGAATGAATAAACTTCCCTTTTGAAGTGAATCTGTTGTATTTTAGTGCTGACAGATTTGATCACTGTGTAATGCTCACCTGGCCATGGGTTGGCCCATCTCTCCTGCTGTCTTTAGATTTGCTTATTAACAAGTTCTTATGTCATTCTCCAAGAGGTGGCCTCCTGACCTAATTCCCCACTAATGACAGCCAGCATAGTGTCAATGAAGTGGTTCATATCTCTGGAGAGACAATTTTCATCTACAGTCTTGATGATCTGGCTTTTTCCAACCTTTACCCCAGCATGACTCCATAAAGCAAGGCCTTGTGTGTAAACCAAGCTGCCTACTATCTAGTCACCTCCGGGCCCTGCAACTCTCTTAGTCCACGTCACCCAGCATCACCACCGTCCCTATAAGATTTATGAAATTTGTGAAAGACCTTCTGAAGCCGCACTCAGGAAGCAGTACAGAAAGCCTGTTAGTTTGAACATCTGAAAATCAAACACTTCCACACATTTCAAAATGCATTATGCAAAATTGGAAGGCAGACCAATACCAGTCAAAGGAATTATTTAAACTATAAGCAAAAAATGATGACAAGTTTCTTCAACATGCATAAAACTGAGAAATTATTAAAACGTCACTGTCCTTTGACGGAGGCCTAGACAAGAAAAGAAAACAAGGAGAAAACCAACAATAATACACAAATGGACAACTATTCATAATGAATGGCTAAAGAATTCAATCAATATAGTATCGCTATTCTTTACTAATGAAGTTGACAATTATTCAGAGACAGTGTTGCTTTTGGCTGATTTATTCCAATTTGTAGATATATTATTATAAATTTTAGCAAGAAAATTCTTAGAAGTTTGCTTACTTTTTAGTGATTACAGTTTCAGTAAAAGGGTTGAGAAAGTCTTGTTAAGTAACCCAAGCTAGCTTGGAACTTATTATGTAGCCCAGACTAGCACTGGACTCACATTAGTCTTCCTGCTTCAACTTCCTAGAGTGTTGGAATCACAGTTGTGATTCAACACACTCAGCTAGCTACACTTTTAAAATTTATTAGCATATTTATAAATCTACATAGACTTCTCCTTGGAACTTATACTAACACAGTTAAAAGAACAAAAACCTGGATCAGCCTCCCTGAGCTTTCCTTTCTCCATCAGCAGTCGGTAGGAACACAGCAAGATCTAAACCAGAAGACCATGAAGATGAAATGAATACCACGTCCACTCGAAGGGCCCAGAACATTCTATGACTTCTTTTACTATCACTTTCCTTAGCATTCTCAGGGAGGTCAAATGGAATAGAACACAGCATGTGACTTTAATAAAAATCACTCATTCCTACAGTCACATTGCTTTCAAAGGCTGGAGATGCAACAGTGAGTTCAAGTCCCCATCTTCAAAGAAGTTCTCAATTGTGAGGGATTGAATTGTATGCTACAGATTTGGTTTTGTTTGTAAGAAACAAACTATGTAGATGAACAGCATAGATTAAGTCAAAGGGAAAATATTTTCATTTTATATGTGGCTTACACTTGAACATTTTCTTCTCTCTCTCTCTCTCTCTCTCTCTCTCTCTCTCTCTCTCTCTCTCTCCCCTCTCTTTCTCTGTGTGCGTGTGTGTGTACAGTGTACATGTGTATGTTTTAAAATGAGGTCCTGTGTTTGAGCCCCAGAGCTGCTAGGAAAAGAAATTTATAAGTTAAGTACATTGATGAAGCAAACCATGCAGGGATCTACGAAGGGAGAGCAAGAACAAATGTGCTCAGTGTTTTGTAATAAGAGCAAGGAACTTGTGAGGTGGAGCTGAAAGGAAAGTGGAGGAGGAAGCACGTGGGTGGGGGAGAAGCAAAAAGAGGAAGAAGAGGGAGAAGGGACGAAGGAGGGAAGAGGAGTGTGTTGGATAGAACTTAACACACCTAGAGTCCTGTGTGCCATTTGAAGGTGTTAATTTTCCCCCTCTGTGTAAAAGAGGCTCTTGATAAGATAAGCAATACAGCATAATTTTGAGGTCTGTCTCATGCCACTGCAGGAAGGATTGGTGACAAGGTGACTTCTGAGGAAGACAGGTCCCTTCCAGATAGAACAGAGAAGCCAAAATAGTAGCCAGGTGTGATTCTGGCAATATGTTGAAGGAATACTTGACATCGCTTTTTGAAAACCTTAGAGTACATCAGCTTGGCTCTTTGAGACCTGATGCTGCTGCCATTCACCAGGAAGAAAGCCTGCAGAAGAATATGAAGTGAGTTGGGTGTTCAGTGCTGATTGTGTAAAGTTTGGGGTGTCTACTGGACTCCTAGAGGTGATGCCAACAGGGAGGGGGCACTGTGAGTCCATTGTGCATCTGTGGAATATGACTAACCGTTAAGTATACATGTGAGCCTTTTCAGCATGACATGACATGATATTCAAGTCATGAAACTGGAAGAAGTCATCAGGAGAGCTAACGTAGATGGAGAAAATGGAATCAGAGGGACCAAAAGATACTTAGTACAGGGTGTACAGGGAATAAGCTAAAGCTCCAAAACCAGTTTTAACAAGAACGACTCATTAAACCATCTCTGACACTTTTCAAAAAGAAAGGTATAAAGGCCTTCTTGTGAGGTCTTGTGAAAGACACTGAAGGCTGTGCTAAGACTTAGGGTGTTGCTAATAGGAGTCTCTGAACGTTCATCACCTTCCTGGTTAGAACAGCGATGCTACATCCCTTGTACCCACGTCTTGTCCCAGGACCAATGGTGCTGGTTGCTGAACATTTAACAGATGCAGCATTTTTTATGCTCAGCTCACATTACCGCATCAGACCTTCTGAAGAGACCCAGTTAACAGAGGAATGATTTCCAAGGACACTCATCTTTGAAAATCATGTCCCAAAGATTTATTCAATTCTCTCTAGGAATATTGAATTTATGCTTGTCACTTTGCTCCTCAGACATGGTGGATTTGTGCACGCACACGCACGTGTGTGGTGTGTGTGTGTGTGTGTGTGTGTGTGTGTGTGTATTTCAGTGAATATATGTTAACTACAGAATCTTCATCATTCTTTTGCT
The DNA here is from genome assembly GCF_004785775.1 of Grammomys surdaster. NCBI lineage: Eukaryota > Metazoa > Chordata > Mammalia > Rodentia > Muridae > Grammomys > Grammomys surdaster. Next base: position 5,661,361 of record NW_021620849.1, read on the forward strand.
TTACTTATTTATTTTTATGTGTGTGGGTGTGTGTGATGTATGCATCCCTGTGGATGTAAAGATGCAAATGCAGAGCAGAAGTCAGAAGAGGACACTGAGTGTCCAGTCCTATCACTCCTTGCTTTATATCTTTGACAGCGTCTCTCACTGAGCCTGGGGCTAGGTTGGTAGACAGCAAGTTCCAGGGATTCTCCTGTCTTCTAGTCCCCACTCCCACAATGCAGTGAGGTTATGGGTGCATGTACAACATTCCTAACTCTTTTACACACATGTTGTTCCCCACTTAGTCAACTTCCCATTTCCTATGTCATTCTTAAAGGATTCTATGTCACTTAAGGGTTGGAATTATTGAGAGATTCTATTTGAACAGTGATATATTCTCCTGGATAAATTATCTTTACAAAGAGCTAAGTCACTGAAGACAGTTAATTATATAGCCCATAAAATCTTGGGTTTGAGGTTGAGCTTCCCAAATACCCATGTAATAAAGAATTCACCCTTTAATGGAATAATAATAATAAATATGTAATATGTTCACCCTTCTGTCAGCCTTGCGTTTAGTTCTGCTAAACAAGGATGGTTGCATCTGACAAGCTTTTCAGGGTTCCAGGAGAAAGGGCTAACCTGATTTTTAAAAGCCTGTCCTGTCATCCATGTACTGTGGCATGAGTTACTAGCCAATTTGATTGCTGCAAAGTAGCACTCTGCAAGTAGAGTTGAAAGAGGATAAATATTTCCTCCTTCTCCCTGCAGGAAGAGGACCAAGGACCGGCCTTTTTGTGGTTTGGATACTGCATCATGCTTTGGTCTTTGGTCCATTCATCCTGGTCTTCTTAAAAACTCTCCAGGAGCTCTGCTTTCATTACACAAACGATTCAGAAAACATTAAAACCCCAAGACATCATTTGTAGGCCCCATTCCAACCTCCTTACTTCTAAAGAAAAATAACAACGAAGAAATAGCTGTAGGAAAACTTTGTTTTTCACATTCAGAAAGAAATGAATTTGGGATGACTACTTCAAATTTTTCTTTTGTAGGGGTTTGCTCTAGTAAGAATTAAGTTTGGCTGTGGCAAAGAAAAAAAATAGCAAAAACTAGGTGTTTTTTAAAGATAGGGTTTCACCATGAAGCCTAAATCTGGGCTCAGACTTCAAACCTTCTGAGCCAGTCTTTCCCATGCTGGAATTTTGGGTGTGAATCATCACACCTGACCCTCCAAAATTTTATATAAGGGAACACTTTATTCATTTTTAAAGTCATGCAAGATTCGAGGTTCTTCTCTTCTTGTCCTTTCAGCCATTGCCTCCATACTCTTTCTTGAGACCAAAAATACCCAGGATGACTTCATCTCCCATCATCTCATCTCTCTTGTAGCCTACAAGGATGAGGGGGCATGAAAGACTCATATGTATGCCCTGCTTCAGAGTACTCCCAGACTCAGGATACTAACTCCCACTTCCATAGTCAATATGCACTCATGTGACCCTTCATAGTTGCCAGGGAGGCTGGGGAGTCTTAAAACCCACATGGCCTCAGCTCAGATAAAATTATTGCTTAGGAAAGGGTGTGAATTTTGAAGTTCTGCTCCTGCTGCCTTGTTTTCCCCACCATGATGGTCGAGACTTTCACACTTGTAAGCCAGAATAAACCTTCCCTTTAAGTTAATCATAGTAATGAGAAACATAACTGATACAGAAATTAAACAAAAAATTCGATTTAAAGATAATAGTGAAAGACAAAAGCACTCTTAGCAAATTAGGCATGGAAGGAAATTACTTAACCATGACGAACAGCATGTAACAAAGCAAGAGCATCAACAAAATCTTGATAGTAAGTAACACCATTAGCAAAGAAGCTTGAGACTATTTTCTTTAATCAGAGAAAAATAAAACATGCATTGCTATTTTCGTTCAGTAAGGATCCTACCACAGCAAATTAAGGAAATATAGAAGATGTGGTTAATATTTATTTTCAGCTTGATAGTGTCACCACTCAGAGGTAATAGGACCTGGGAGAATGGAGCCAATAAATGAGGCAGACTAAAGTCTCATGCGATAGCCAACCTTATTCCCAGCATCAGACTATTTATACTGTGAGAGTTAGGAAAGGTCATATGAGTAACGTTCATGAGATGAATTCAAGCTGTATGTGATCACAACGACAAGCAGTGATGGCACAAATGTGGTTTTCCATAGAAGCACACAAAGGACAGTTTAACATTAACTGAATAACAAAAGCAGGTAGTAACAGGTTATCTGAAGTAAATGCACTTCTATCTGTTACACCTGGGAAGAGGGCAAAATAAGTTTGTAAGAACAATCAGTCTCATTTTTTGAAGCAGCTAAGTTCACAGGACTCTTTTCCTGTCTTCTTGGAGTGTTCTCACAAGTGCTCAGAATTCTTCTCACCAAACTCCATTCCTGAACAATCTTCTAACAGATCGGTTCTAGAATCATCCCGACAATTCTCTGGACATATCTAGACCGGTTTAATTGAAGTGGAAATACAACCATAAATGCGAGTAGCATCAGTTCTTAAGTTAGTGTCCTTGTTAATAAAAAGGAGAAAGTGAATCTGGGACCTGCATTTGTCTGTCTCTGCTTCCTGATTGTAGATGCAATGCACTCAACCTCACACTCCTGTCACCACACCTTTCCCACCATGAAGGACTATACCTCAGACCCTGAGCTAGAATAAGCCCTTCCTTCCTCATGTTGACCAGAAATCACCAAGGATGCATCCCCATTCTCCAGCTCTGGAGTTACAGGCACATGGCCATGCTTGGGAATGCTGGGTATCTGAGTCTAGGATTTTATGCTTGCATAGAAGATACATATCAGCTCAGCTATCTCATCAGCCCTGCTATCCTCCACTTTTACCATCCCAGTCGTTCCCCTGTGTCCCTATCAAGACAATATTATTAAAGACAAAGATCTAGGAGACACCTAAGCAAGGAACAGAGTGAGGATTAGCAGGTATATTCTGCTTCTGGAAGGAAAACCTCCATAAGCAACAGATCTAAGGTTCAGGGAGACAGTGAGGGAACAGGGGAGAGAGGAGAGGGGAGAGGGGAGAGGGGAG
>NW_021620850.1:0-7880 GCF_004785775.1 Grammomys surdaster
CCAGTCACACTGGATTCCTCACTCCATCTCAATACTTCAGCCCCTCCCATGCTTCAAGGCCTTCTCTATAGATTGTTCCTCCATGTGATGGTTTGTGTATGCTAGGCCCAGGGAGTGGCACTAGAAGAAGGTATGGCCCTGTTGAAGTGTGTGTGGCCTTTTTGGAGTAAGGGTAGCCTTGTTGGAGTAGGTTTGTCATTGTGGTCATGGGCTTAAGACTCTCACCCTAGCTGACTGGAAGTCAGTATTCTGCTAGCAGCCTTCAGATGAAGATGTAGAACTCTCATCTCCTCCTGCACTGTGTCTGCCTAGATGCTGCCATGCTCCCATCTTGATAATGGACTGAACCTCTGAACCTGTAAGCCAGCCCCAATTGTCCTCTATAAGACTTGCCTTAGTCATGGCGTCTGTTCACAGCAGTAAAACCCTAACTAAGACACTCTGTCACCTCCTGTGCCTATGATACTGTATAATCTGCCTTCCTCTGTGCACCGTGTTCCATCACACAGTCTAGTTCACTTGTCCATTCTTCACAGCCTTTCCTCACTCGTGCTGGCTTCACTGAGTATGTATATACATATACAAACATACACACACACATGCACACGCACACACACACGCACACACACGTTGGGAGATGACTCTTGGCAGAAAGCAGGTATCATCTTTGCAACCATCTCGAACCATAACCCTGACGAGAGACTTGTTTTCAACAGCCCACAACAGTTGAGCACACTCTGATAAACATCTTGTTTTACTCATATATCTTGTTTTGCTACTTAGTGCCCCCAGCTGCAAGGCGCACGTGGTATCCACACTGCAAGGCACGTGGCAAAGTGCCTTCAGCTGTGCTCCCCTGTTTCTCCACGGCACCAAGGCACGTGGAAAAGCATAAAAGAACCCAGGATTTCCTTTCAATAAGGGAGACTTGATCAGACTCTGTCTTTTCTCCATTCTTCGCATCTCTTGCCCCTCCATCCCTACTCTCTCTCTTGCTAGACCCTGACCCGTGGACCAGAGCAGCAGCTGGGGATAGGACACACACACACATACATGAGTGGCCTGCACTGTCACCTGAGGATATGGTGATGTCTGAGCCCATACTGCCCCTGGGGGCCATGTCTGGGTCCATGGTCCTGCTGCAGCAGGGGTCTGTGTTGATGTCCTTGACTTACATAATAACTGAAGACCATGTAGACATCTGTGCTATGTGCTGCAGCCTGAAGCAATGTCAATGTGTGTAGGCTGTGCTGCTGCCAGGGGCCATATTGATGTGGGTGGCCTACGCTGACACCTGAGGCCACATTGATATCCATGGTCCTGGGACAGCCTCTGGGAGCCCTGACAGGGTCACTGGTCCTGCTACAGCAGGGGGCCATGATTGTGACCAGCAATGTCACCAAACACCAAGTGGAGCCCACGATCTGTGCTCCCACTGACTGTGAAGAGCAAGGAGGCTACTTTTCCCATGGTGTTGATGACTGCTGATGCACAGTTGAGGAAGACAGACGTGGGAGGTTTCTGTAACAACCCTACCCCCACCCCAAGCCCCTCCTCCAAAAAAGTAACAGCCTAGACAGAACTCTTCCAAAGGGTAATGAGAGCCTAGAGAGATGGCTCAATGGTTGTGAACACTGATGGCTCTTCCAGAGGTCCTGAGTTCAAGTCTCACCAACCTCATGGTGCCTCACAACCATCTGTAATGGGATGTGACATTCTCTTCTGACATGCAGATGGAGCACACATATACACAAAATAGACAAATCTTTTTTAAGGATAATGGAGATGCCAAAGACTAGCCCTCTACAATCAATAACTTCTGGCAGAGGGGTGGGAGCAGAAGGACTCAGTTCTATCTCAAGGAGCAGACCACAGAGAATTTGACCATGCTGTATGAGTAGATAAAAAACACAAAGTAGACTTTCTTTTTAATTGTTTTTATCCTTTACTACTTTGGTGGGGGGGGGTCACAAGGTGAGGGCAGACATGAAAGTACTAGAAGGGCTTGTGATTGGGGTGCATGATGTGAAACTCCCAGAAAATCAATAAAAATGGTATGTGGAAAAAATACTACAAGTATCTAGCTTAAATGCAGACCTTAATTTTACTGACTCGTTGAAGTCAGTACCATTCAAAAGCTCAGGTTCTGGGGGTAGAGAGATGCCTCAGTGGTCAAGAGTACTTGTTGTTCTTAAAAAGGACCCAGGTTCAATTCTCAGCCCCCACATGGTGACTCACAACCATCTGTAACTTCAGTTGCAGGGGATCTGGCGCCCTCCTCTGGCCTCTGCAGCGTTTGCAAGCGCTTGCATATAAGCAGGGGAAGTGCTCATCCATGTAAAAGGAAAACAAATCTTTAAAAGAATTCATTTCTTAAAGCTCATGTCCTATGAAAAGCAAACTAAAGTTCTTTCATGAACAGGGAAGAAAAGAGACACCCTTAGCATGCAAGCCAGGCCTGCCTCGGGTTCACGGAATCTAACCTCATGGCGAATTTTCTTACCACGAAGCTCTTTTAGCTGCCCACACTCCTAGCGTTATCATTTGATAGAATGCTATACTGCCATTGTGGTGACTATTTTACATTTTTCACTTCACCAAGCCATTCAGGAAAACATTCCAGCTGCCTCCTTTCCCTGCATGATGAGTGGCCCTCGTTCCATCAGGAAAACGTGAAGACGACAGAAAAGGGCTGCATAAGAGGCTGGGCTTTTCTGGAACTCAGGCTCAGACTGAAATGCTGGCTCTTCTTACTACTTTCAGGCTGGGGCCATCCTCTTGAGATTCTTGGCCCTTATGACTTGATGTAGAAGCCTCTCAACCTCAGAATCCTCTGGGATGTGTCAGCCTCTTAGTCAAGCAAGTCCATTCCTACAGTTTTCCCACCCTCCTGTTTAAGGTCATCCTGGCTACATCTAAGAGCAGCCAAGACTATAGAATACAATGGAGTGTTATTAGTTCTTAAAAGGGAATTGCAAAAGTGAAACAAGATGTACCTTCAGGACCTTATGCTAAGTGAAATAAGCCAATCAAAGCAGGACAAACTCCATGCGATTTGACCTGTGTTAAGTACCCACTAAGGGGACAAACATTCATGGGGACAAAAAGGAGACCCACAGTTCCTAGGGTTAAGGAATGATGAGAAGCTGTTGTTTAGCGGAGTAGAGGGCCTCTTGTGAGGGTTGCTTCTGTCCTTCTACCATGGATTCTAGGGACTGACTCAGGTCCTTGAACTTGCTAGTAAGCTTTACAAGCGAACTATCTCCCCAAAGTTACAAAGTCCTAATCAGTCAGTCACTAAGCCTTGTAGAACGATTAACAATATATTTTTTTTTCTTCCTAAGAATTTCAGTTCACAGAACAACACTTAGAGACAGCCTGGCCTAGAGACGTCCTGGGCAAGGCCATGGCTGCAGGGAGGATTCGGGCATAAGAGTTAAGTGAATCGGGCTCTGTACAGGTCATTCTGAAAAGGCCCCTTGCTGACCACAGACACAGGGTCATCTGGATCCAGCCCAACTCTAAGCCAGAAGAGATGCTGTGCCAATGAGGATGGGCCTTTTCACTCTCTGCACCAAACCAGCAGAACTGAGTTTGCGGAAGTGGGTTTTTCATGAAATACTAGGACACCTCCAGCTATCAACGTATTATTTCAGCTATGGGCAGTCTCTTCATATGCCACTGTGGTCTTTGAATGGGAAAGGCCCCATTCTGTTTGAATACTTGGTCCCTAGGTGGTGGAACTATCTGGAAATGATTGGGAGATGGAGACTTCTTGCAGGAGCTGTGTCACTAGGGGTGGATTTGAGGTTTCAAACTCCCTGGCAGCTAGCTTGCTGCCTCACTCATGGTTGAGGATCAGGTGTCAGCTCTCAGCCACTGCTCCAGGGCCATGCCTGTCTGCCTGCTCCAGTGGGCCCACCATGATAGTCACAGACTCACTCTCTGAAACTATAAGCACCTGATAAATTCTTTCTTGTATAATTTGCCTTGATCACGATGTTTAATCACTGCAGTAGAGAAATAACTGAATTAGTCACAAAGTCATGCTTGATTTACTCTCAAAGGACTGTGCTTGTGGCGATGACTCCAGCTGACACTGCCTTTCTTCACATCTGGTACTTCTCCTCTCCCAGTCCACTCCAGTTTCTGGCACTCAGGGGCTACATGGTAACATACAAAACCCAAGTCAAGTCAGGAAGATTTAAGAAGAGGAGACTCAACTCTCAGTGCCAAGTAAACAGGTGCCAGAAAATCAAAAACACTCCAGCCCCACGTAAGCACCACCACCACCACCACCACCACTCCTTAGCTCCCAGCATGCCGCCCACGGCTCAGGCAAGGGCTGCATCTCTGCAGGCCCCGCTCCACTCTATCCTCTTCTCCCTGAAAATGACTTGGGACCAGCTGGAGGAACATGTAGCCCGAGGACTGCATCCCCAGATAGCACTATTGCCCTCCCGCTCTGTGTACTCCAGCAGACAATAACACATACAGCACACATGACACAGTTTCCCTATGCTAGGGACAAACTCTACTACCACAGTCCACCTATGCACAGGATCTCACTTTCTGCAGTTACCATTATCCAAGGTAAACCAAAAGCCAAAACTATTACATGGAAAATTTCACAAGTAAAATCTCATAACTTTTAAGGAGCTTTATTGTAGTGTGTTGTCAATATCATTTTATTTTGCTGCTAGTTGTTCTCCTTGGCCTCCTCCTCCTGTGCCTATCCTGGAATGTAAGGCTTATCATAGGTCTGTAGTATCAGGAGAACACAGAACAGTCCTGTGCTGCATGATGGTATTTCAGTCAACAATAGATCATGTGTCAGAGTGTTTGCACAGAAATTATAATAGAGAGGCCTGGACAAATTGCTCAGTGGTCAAGGGCTCTTGCAGTGGACCTGTATTTGTTCCTACCAATCACATGGTGGCTTACGAATGTCTGTCATCTGGTCCCAGGATCTGTCTTAGCTAGCGTTGCAACTGTTGTGAAGAGACACCATGTCAAGGCAACTCTAAGAAGGACAAACATTTAACTGGGGCTGGCTTATACATTGATAGGGCTAGTCCACTGTCATCATAGCAGGAAGCATGGCAACATGCAGGCAGATATGATACTGGAGAAGGAGCTGAGGGTTCTGCAGCGTGATTTGAAGGCAACCAGGAGAGACTGGCGTCTGTAGGCAGCTAGGGGGAAGTTCTCTTCTACAATGGGTGGAGCCTCAGCATAAGAGGAGACCATCAAGCCCACACCCACAGTGATACACTTCTTCCAACAAGGCCACACCTCCTAAGAGTACCACTCCCTGTGGGCCAAGAGCATTCAAACCACCACAGTATCCAACACCTTCTTCTGGCCTCCAAGGGCACCAGGCATATACATTGTACATAAATGCAGGCAACATACCCATACACATAAATTTTTAAAAGATAATAATATTTAAATTAAACATAATGAAACTGGAGAAGCCCTGTCACCTTGTGACTACATCTCTAGAAGAGATGTCTTGGGACTTTCCATGTCATTATAAACTAATACCAGGCAAGAAGCAACTTAAGGGTTCAGGCTAATTTCTATTATGATCACTGATGCAAAAATTCTCAATAAAATACTAACATGCTGAATCCAGGAATACATCAAAGACATCATCCACCATGATCAAGAAGGTTTCATCCCAGGGATACAGAGATGGTGCAATATTACAAAAATCCTTCAGCATAATCTACCATCAAAACAAATTGAAAAAAAAACAACCACATGATCATTTAATTAGATGCCTTTGACAAAATCCAACATCCCTCTATATTAAAAGTCTTAGACAGATCAGGGATACAAGGCACACACCTAAACACAATAAAGGCAATATACAGCAAGCCAATAGCCAGCAACAAATTTAATGAAGACAAATTTTTAAAATTCCACTAAAATCAGGGACAAGACAAGGCTCTCCACACTCTTCATATTTCCTCAATGTAGCACTTGAAGTCCTAGCTAGAACAATTAGACAACTAAAGCATATCCAAGGGATATAAATTGGAAAGGAAGAAGTCAAAGTATTGCTATTGGCAGATGATCTGACAGTATACATAAGAAATCCCCAAAATTCCACCAGAGAACTCCTATAGCTGATAAACAACTTCAGCCAACTGCCTGGATACAAAAGTAACTCAAAGAAAGAAATTAGTAGCCCTCCTTTACACAAATGAAAAACAAGCTGAGAGAAATGTTAGGGAGACAATACTCTTCACAAAGGTCACAATAATATAAAATATCATGGTGTATCTGTAACAGACCAAGTGAAATACCTGTATGACAAGAGCTTCAAGTCACTGAAGAAAGAAACTGAGAAAGATATCAGAAGAGGGAAAGATTGCCCAAGCTCAAGGATTGATAGAATTAAACTAAAAATGACCTTCTTACCAAAAGCAATCTACAGATTCAATGCAATTCCCATCAAAATTCCAACAAAATTCTTTACACACCTTGAAAGAACAATTCTCAACTTCATAAAGAAAGACAAAAAACCAAGATAGCTGAAACAATCCTGTACAATAAAAGAACATCTGGAGGTATCACCATCCCTGACTTCAAGCTGTTGTACAGAGCAATAATGATAAGGAAAAAAAAACAACATGGTATTGATACAAAGACAGACAGGTTGATCAATAGAATCCAATAGAAGACCAGGAAATAAACCCCCTTACCTTTGGACACTTGATTTTTAACAAAGAGGCCAAAACTATGCAGTAGAAAAGAGAGGACATCTTCAACAATTTCTGCTGGTCTAACTGCAAGTCTGCATGTAGAAGATGGCAAATAAATCCATATTTATCACTCTGCACAGAACACAAGTCCAAGTAGATCAAAGACCACAATGTAAAACTGGATACATTATATCTAATAGAACAGAAAGTGGGGAACAGCCTTAAACTCATTGGTACAGGAGACAACCTCCTGAACAGCATACTTATAGCGCAGGGATTAAGATGAACAATTAATTAATAAATGGGACCTCATGACACTGAAAAGCTTCTGTGAGGCAAAGGACACCATCAAAAGGACGACCAAATGATGGCCTACAGATTGGTAAAAGATCTTCACCAACACTACATCTGACAGAGGACTAATATCCAATATATATAAAGAACTCAAGAAGTTAGACACCAACAAACCAAGTAACCCAATTAAAAATCGGGTACAGAGCTAAACAGAGAATTCTTCACAGAGGAATCTCTAATGGCCAAAAAACATTTAAAGAAATGTCCAACACCCTTAGTAATCAGGGAAATGCAAATCAAAATGACCCTTGAGATTCCACTTATACCCATCAGAATGGCTAAGATCAAAACCTCAGGTGACAGCACATGTGGGCAAGGATGTGGAGCAGGGGGAACACTCCTCCATTGCTGGTGGGATAGCAAACTGGAACAACCACTCTGGAAACCACTTTGGTGGTTTCTCAGAAAATTGTGAATAGTTCTACCTCAAGATTCAGCTGTACAACTCCTGGGCATATATCCCAGCATCCCACAAGAACACTTGCTCAACGACATTCATAGCAGCTATATTCATAATAGCCAGAAACTGGAAACAAACTAGATGTCCCTCAACTGAAGAATGGATTAAGATGTGGTTCATCTACACAATGGAATACTACTCAGCCATTAAAAACAAGGACAAGATGAATTTTGCAGACAAATAGATGGAACTTGAACATATCATCCTGGTGAGATAACCCAGACCCAAAAGGACAAGCATGATATGCACTCCCTTGAGAGTTGATATTAACCATAGAGTACAAAATAACCATGACCCAAAGAATCCAAATAACAAGGAGGGTCCAAGGGAAGATGCTTGAATCTTTCTCAGAA
>NW_021620851.1:0-1945 GCF_004785775.1 Grammomys surdaster
TTTAGCTGGCAGACTATGTCATTTTTCTCAGGTGGTTGTTGAGTAGATCATCTCCCTTGTCTTGACTTATGTGCAGTTACCACTACAAAATAGCTTGCAAGAAGGAGTTGAAAAGACCTCTTGCAATGTTGTTTTTATTCACTTAGTTGTCAAGGAATTCATAGATCTGAGACCAAGATGGGTGAAGGGAAACATAGTAAGCTGTAAAATCCTATCAAACTCCCAGTGATGTGTGCAAATATGTGATGCTTGAATTTTGGGGAACTCGTTTGGTACTTGGGAGCCTAAATAGTCTTCTTCACAAGACTAGGTTAGAGCCTACCCATGCAGATTCCAAAAATTCTAAAACTTCAGGTTTTAGGCTTACCCAGGCCGGAAAGACAAATGTACTAATAGCCTTTGGCATTCCCACAAACATGTAAAACCAGATGCTATTACTAGATGTCATGAATGATCCTTTCCTTGTGGGTAACTTGTTATCCTTTAGGCTTTAAGCTTCTTGTCATTTGTATTTGCTGCCTCTTGGACTATACCATGCTCCCTTCTTTGAAGTACCAGACTTCCCCAACAACCTGGAACATTACAAAGGGTGGATGATGTTGCAATGAGTAATCTGCTGGTATATGCCCTAAATAGAATCTGAGCGACTTGTGTGGTTTTCCGGAGGTCAAGGTACCTGAGCAGCAATGGGGCAGGACAGTACACAGTCTGGAATCAGTGGTCATGCTTTAGTCATACACTGCTCTACTGTGGAAGACAGCATAGAATAAGAACTTGACAATTAGCTGGCGTGCTCCTCACTACACTCTCTCAGCTTTAAAACTTGGACCACATTTGTTCTAGTCATAGGGGCAGTCCAGTGTGGTATAAATGCCTATCTACCAGTTGGTGGATGAGTTCGGATGCTCAATGGATACTGTTATTTTAGACCATTCTATACCTCCATATTGAGCCCTGCCTGTGGTATCACAATGTCATGTGATCCACTCAGAGTTCATTCCAACATTTATCAACATGAATAAACTTTCCAACCAGCTCTGAAAATCCATATCCCAGAAAAGAGAACTTCATTGGATGGTAATGACATCTCTGGGCCCTAATAATTCAATCCTGGTAGAGGCTAGAGCTCTGTCAGTCATAGGAACAGTGAGTCTCTGCTGGTCTCTGATGAGCAGATTCAAGCCAACTTTTATCACATTGTAATGAGACAATCTTGACCCTTTGACTGTTAAGTAAGTTTTCGAAACAGTTCTTGGACACCCCATTTGCACCAAGGAGGTAAGAAGCCTACTGAAGGACTTTGGAGCTTTTGGACTCTGCTTGTGTGTTTAGCAAGGTTCTGGTCTGGGAGGACATCACTGGACAGTGGCATATCTGCAGTGTCTCATCATTTCTTCATGATGCTACCATGAGACTGGGAAATGGAGAAGACACAGTCACGTTAAAATGTCATCTCTGGAGAATGAATTTTGGGCTGTGTACTCTAGAGTGGGCACTCACTAGAAGTAACTTTTGGACATTTTTATAGCCATGGAGGAAGAACCATTTGGCCATCATCTTCATGCCTGGATGTGTTTATATTTTCATACCTGCCCTTGAACTTTTCAGTCTCCAGGGGAAAACTTTTCATTTGCTTGCTGCAGGATCTACATGTGGTTCTCATAGTTTGCCTTCTGTACATGGTTAACACAGGTGATGTTTTCTGTAACTGGGCATGTGATCCCTGAATGTGTAGTTGTATCTCTCTCTCCCCTTGGAGTACCCAGGGTCTTCACATTCTCTGTGCTCACTTATCCCATTCTTGAAACTCTTCCACAGCTGCTCCCCAGTCAAGGTCTAACCACAGTGATTAGACTTTTGATGTGTCCATGAGAAGAGCCCTGCCTGGATGTTTCCATTCTCAGCCCCATTGTAGGGAGGAGAAGAAAGATCTGGAGATATCATG
>NW_021620851.1:2045-4427 GCF_004785775.1 Grammomys surdaster
CACTTCAGAGAGCTTCTGATTCCTGCCAAAATTTCAGTTATCAGGGTAGAGGGACAAGCATAGCGATGAGGCTTTTGTCATGTATTGGTGGAGTGCTAGGATGTCGGGGAGGTGCAAAGACTGGTGGGAAAGAGCTGGGAACCTATCTTCTACAAGAAAACCATTCTTCTCTCAACTTACACAAGCTCCTTCATTTTGTTCTCCATATTCAGCCTCTTGATACTGAACACATTGTTTTAGCTGATGAGCCCAGGCTTTGAAGATGGACTACAGCCAAGAAGCCTGGCTACCAAAAGGACAAGTCACATCTTTAGGAAATACATGAAAAGCACTTATGCACAGGAGTAAAGTGCAAGGACCAAAGTCTCATCAGGCAGTCCAGCATACAGAGAGTCTGACAGATTCAGGTCAGAGGTTACCTCTGAACACTAGAAGAGGAAGAAGACCCCACTCCACAGAAGAAGACTGTTGCTGATGCTGTGGCAACCAGGACTATAATTTTGAAATTTTATCTCTTGGATACCGGGTTAAGGTGTCTTATGCCCAGGTATCCAAAGTCCTCCTCTTATACCTCATTTGGTAGAACTTTGCACGTCCTGACCTTGTGAGTTTCATGTGTTGTTGGTATCACACTTGACACATAGGCTAAGAAAGACTTTTACCCCTATAAGGTATAGAAATAGGCTGGACTCACTATTGATATTAAAACTGCAGTCCTGTTCTTTGTGGTTATTGATCCTTTTCAAACTTGTTTGGGCACAAGGCTCAGAGGCTGATATTTCCAAGATTTTCCCCTATGAAACTCAGAACCCACAGCTCAAAACAGTACAGACACCACTCTGGAATGAATCCAAAGGCAAGGTGTCTGTTATAAGAATTTTACAGATTTGTTTATAGGTCCAGGACTCAGCAACATGAAACCTACAGAGAATCATTAAGGGATTCCAACTTTAGAAACTAAGAGATGCCATTAAAGAAAATGACCCACGGGAGGCTCACATAGACACATCATTTCCTCTGTGACCCATAGTGCTGTGATTGGCATGCTCTCTGTCAACCTCCAAATGAGGTCACCATTTATAGAATAACAGTGCAGGGAAGCAGAGCAGTACAGTGGCCCTAGAGTGGTGTAGTGGGTGGTTCCAGGAGATACTGAGATCACTCTATTCACTATATTTAGGATGAAAGCAAGAGTAAAATAAGAGGAATTGTGTGAGATTGAGATCCATGGCCCAAATGCAGCCTAGGTGCCAGCCACCAGGCTAGAAGAGCACATCTATTTCTGTATGGAGGATTCAGTTCAGGAATGTCACCAGGGACCGAGAGGTCAATGCTCACCCTATAAATATACTGTACCTGACATTTCGCACTATGACAGAACAAAGACGATAGCTTGCCAATACAGGCACTGGCACACTGCTGGCCTAGTGGGATTCACTGGAAGGTGCAAGATTGGTTGAGTATACAGGAGGGCTGGCAAGCCGGCAGAAGTGTAGGACACACACTGAGGTCATGTGCCAGGTAGCATGAGCTATGTAGCCACACAGCTGGACAGACGGGCTTCCTTGCTCTGACTAGAGCAGAACCATAGCAGGGCCTGCCTGAGCCCTCAATCTGTACCTTTGGTTTCAGTTGCTTCTCTCTCTTGCAAGTCACAAGCAGTATGAAACACTACTCTTGGCTGCCAGCATCTTTTCGGCTTTGTTCATGTTATAGACAGGGCATACAAGCATCTATTCTCCTGCTACCTATGACCTGGACTAGGGACAGGAGAACATCAGATCCCTAGGCCTGGTCTTCTGACCATTCCTATAGGGCATCAGGGATAGAGTTTATTGTTGAATTTCCTGCCTTTAGAAGCCAAATTAAACCTGTCAGTCCAGCAATCTTATCAAGGTGCTCTCAGATGATTCTTGCTGAAATAGCTCATATAATTTTTTTTTTAACCTTCTGAACAGGGAACTTAAACAATATGGGGTCAAAGTGTCAGCCTACAGAACTGGAAAAGGTTTTTGCCATCTACACATCTAAAAGGGCAAGTATTCGAAATAAGCACTTAAAGAAATGTTTAACACCCTTAGTCATCAAGGAAATGCAAATCAAAACTACTTTGAAATTTCATCTTATACCAGTCATAGTAGCTAAGATCAATAAAACGAAAGGCAGCTGTGCTGGTAAGGATGTGGAGTAAGAACACTCCTCCATTGCTGGTGGGAGTACAAACTTGTATAGCCACTGTGGAAATCAGTGTGGCAGTTCCTCAGAAAAATGGGAATTATCTCCCCCAAAATCCAGCTAAATCATTCTTGGGTATATACCAAAAGTATGCTTCATTCTACCACAGAGACATACTTGCTCACCTATGCTCATTGCTAATCTATT
>NW_021620852.1:0-29522 GCF_004785775.1 Grammomys surdaster
CCTCCCCCTCTCTCTTTTAAAAAGATATCTCCTTTTTTACAGACACCTATTACCCATAGGAAAAAGTAACATAAGATATACCTTCCTACAAAATTAAGGAAAATAACTTTTTTTGAGTTATACAGGTACATGCCTCTGGTTAATTTTAACTTCTGTTAAGAAAGGGCCTTTGAATGCATCCAATTAAATGTTGTTTAAAATAGCACCCAATTGCATCCCCTTAAAAGCACTGGCATTAAACGCTTTACTCAGCATCGGGATAAATCTGTCATCTTCATCTGACTTTCTCTATCATTAATTATAATGAAGCTATTAGATTAACAATGAAGTTGCTAAATAAGGTGCACTGATTTTACATCGAGAATTAAATGTTAAGGAAAATTATATCTTCCTTCACAAAAATTATGGAAGAATAAATATAGGATAATAATGTCTGACAATACCTTTCAAAGAACACCAAGAGGATGGTGTTAAATAGGAGAAGGACATTGAGGACATCTGTGCATGGAGAGATGTAGTGTGCATCACAGTATCAAAGTTGAGTGCAAAATTACATGGAACAGGGAGAATTCTCAATACAAATACAAAATGAGACCTCAAGTTGTCCCTTTGCTTAGGTTTTCAATTCTAAATGAAGTTCATAATTTACTATAGAAATCTAAAAAGAGAGAGGAGTAAAGACAAAGAGAAAAAAGCAGGAGACAGACAGAGGGATGGGGGAAGAGCAAGCTAAAATGGGAAAATGGATTCTCATTTGGAGCCCCTGAGCTCTTTGAACAAAGAATTTCAAATTTGTATTTAATACTAGCTGACATCTGGAGGCCAGTTTGTCTGTCAGAGGAGGACATCAGAGGGTGCGGGGCCAAGCACCTGAAAAGGTGAGGTAGCCACTTTGCTTTGTTTGTGACCAGATTTCCAGGATAAATCCATGCACAAACCATTGGCATGCCATGCAAATAGCTACAGCTGCTTTGATTAGAAAGAAAAGTTCACAAAAGAAATCATTTCTGGACTACTGCTCTGAATAGCAGTTAGTATACATACATATACATATATGTACACACACACACACACACACACACACACACACACACACACACATATATATATATATATATATATATATATATAGCCTTGTGAGTATCTTTTCCTTTCTCAGGGAATTCATTTTGGTTGAGATGCTTGAGGTTTTAATTTCTAAAAATAAATTTTGAAAACACCAGACTAAATGATCTGTAAATTAATTTAAATGTCTTTGTTGTAGGTCTTCAATATTGGACAACTATTTATTTGACAATTACCTGAACTACCCTGCGTGCCATGTGCAAAGGACACCTCAGTGAATAAACATTAGTGGTTTGCGTCTCATACTTTTATACTAGTGGGACACAGATGCACATAACATCACTATGATGTATGAATAAACTAAACACTGTGTTAGATAATGGTCCACAAGTTAGCAACAGGAGAAGTAAGAAAGGGCAGAGGATATGAGGATGTAATGGGGTGGATAGTTGCTTCCTGTATTGGGGAGGACAGAGGACAGTCATGGTAGACTACTTGGGATGTGGGGGATGAATTTTAGTACGTTGGAAGAAGTAATGGAAGCAAATACCTTGACCGTCATTCCAGTGCAGGAAAGGCTAACAAGGCCCTGTGCATAAATTATCTGGGAACAGACGCTTTAGCATTGTTTGACTGGAGGGAGGTACTGAATTATATGATTATATTTTGAAATAAAAGAGTGTGACATGACAAAGATGGCCCAGTCAAGACCACTTGCTGTTCTGCAGAGGACCTGGATTTGGCCCCATTACTGGTTTAGGGCTCACAAGCAACTGTGAATCTAATTCTAGAAGATATGCTGCCGTCCTCTGGTCTCTGTAGGCACTAAGCACATAGGTGGCACTCATACATGCATGCAGATGAAATCTGCATACAATAAAATAAGTAAATCTTACATAAGGAAGGAAGGAAGCAAGTAAACAAAAAGAAGGACTTGCAGGGTTGGAAGCAGAGGGATGATGCAACCTGTATGTTATCATCAAGATTGCTTGATGGCTGCAGACTGACAGTGACAGTGTCACACTGGCTGAAGAAAGCAAATACTATAATGTATCCAGGAAACTTAATTCTCCTCTGAGGCTTGAAGAGGTCCATGCTAGCTTATTTTAAGAAATAACCATGCATTTCTCAGAAGTCTCAGGGGGAAAGTTTCTGTCCTTTTATGTGAATAAATGTTGCAAGAAAACAAATGTTTCTCCTTATCTTTTCATATAATGTCCAAGCCATGAGAAAGAACTATCTCCCGATCAGCCATATCGCAGTCTGAGGAATCCCAGACACACACATTATTTAGACACATCCTGAGAAATCTATGAGAAATTTATTCTGCAGTGGGTTCCAGCATTCACAGCGCCCAGTATGCTGTTAGCATTATTTAATTTGTCCTTACTGGAATATTAGGTAATCAGAGTTCGTATCCTTATGAATCGTTGCCTGAGAACACCAAACCCAAACCCATCTGTAGTAAAAACCACATTTTAAGCCATGAAAGAATCCAGCTGGTTGCACTAGCAAGACATTTTTATCTTCTCAAGAATATTTGAACTTTCTAAGCCTCATGTTTGAGAGAAGGATGTTTACTGAATTGAAGGTTAATAAAACATGAAGGTGGGCCTAATGTGATAGACTCTGTCTTCTGCTGTTTAGGCTGTGACCAAGGATATACTGCTCTACAGAGGGCTGATCAGATGTAGTGCTGGGCAGAGAATCCTTCTCTGATAACATGAAGAAATTCAAAACACAGCTGCACAATTCAAGAAGAGAACAGTCCTCCATTATTGCCAACGAGCTAACTTCAAGCACATCCAGTCCCTGTAGTTATGCTGATCTTCCTACCAATCATTTGCACGGTGCATCTGCTTGTAGATGCTGGCATCTACAAGGTGATGTAACAGCTTCATATTTTACAATTTACAACTTGATACTCTTTGCTTACACCATCAATACATGCATACCCATAAAGAACTAAACATAGTCAATGTACAGAATGTTCAGAATCACATTTTGAAGGGTCTTGATCTTTCACATTATCATACAAGGCAAGGAAATGAGAAATTTATAACTTTACAACTAATTATCAGATTTTTCTCTTACTGATTCCTTCTGAGTATTTACCTACTCTTCTCCTCACTCTCCTCCTCAGCTCACCTTTGAACTGCTGTATTAAATAGAAAAATTGAGAAGACATCTTTAATGTTTACTGCCAGTTTGATAAGGAACATTTCAAGAATACTAAGTGGTATATCATGGCAAGGTTTTAGAAAGTTGTCTCTAGAGTTTTCTCAGAGCTTCATAGGATTATTGCTACTATTGAGTGGAAATGTGTCATGTCTGTTCACCTCTTGGGACTCTTATTCCTGTTGGGTTGCCTTGTCCAGCCTCACTATGAGGGCTCTTGGTTTGCTTGATTATATTGTGTTTTGAATATTTGGCTGTTTTCTCTTGGAAGCCTCCTCTTTCCTGAAGGAAGACAGAGGAGGAGTGAATCAGGAGAACAGAGTAGGTAGGGAAAGCTAGGAGGAGTGGAGGGAATGGAAACTGTGGTCAGGATATGTATATGAGAAAAGAATCTATTTTCTTTAACACACACCTATAAGCTCCAAGTATGTTCTTTTATTTGATTAAATATTTATATAAATCAAATAAATAGATGATTATACACTGCATAATCATATAAAAGGACATAATTGGAGTTATACTACACAGAGGATAAGGCTCTTTCTGGAAACCATAAACTACTAAATAAAACCAGTGCCATAAGTGGGATACCATTCCTGGAGTTGTGGGATACCGTTCAGTAACACAGGCAATAGTCCAAAGAAAGAGCAGATACTGCAAATCTGGCCAAGGATTCACAGTTGTGGGGATCATAATCTCCAGAGATGATAATGATCAAGGTGCACAGGATAGTGATTGTGGAGTGTTCCTCTGTAATTCGATATCTGTATCACATTCTCTTCCCTCAAGGGTCAGGAGCTGTCATACCAAAGCAGCAGAAAGATTATAAGAGCCAGAGATTAGAGAGAGCCATTGTCAAACAGTGTCTTCTGAACATGACAGCATTCTGCATTCACTTCAGCTGTGGTTTCATGTGAAAGACTTGCTTTTTGTTGTTGTTGTTGTTGTTATTGGTGGTGGTGGTGGTGGTGGTGGTGTGTGTGTGTGTTATTGCTGTTGTTGTTCTTGTTGTTTTACTTGTTTTTTTTTTTCTTTTTTGGAGGATCATTATTTTTATTCATTCAAAATGTTTTTAAGTATCTGTATATACAAGGCAACTGACATAAACAATGGAGACACAAAGGTGAGCTAGCATGTGACAGACTTGTATGAGATGAAGTCAATCAGCATTCTAGCATAACGGGGACTGGCTCATGACCCACCACTCAGACTTGAGGAACTGTTGATTGCTGACAGCTTCCGGACAAAGAATAATCAATTTTAAGAGAGTGGCGCTGGTGAGTCAACCATACTCTAGTTTATAGCCCCACACCTATAAGTATATGGGCAGCAAAAATTTGACATGGAAAGTTATTTTACAAAAGAAAAGATGACAGAAGGTTGGAAAGTGTGTGTAGATACTGAGTTGATCTTGGAAGGGTTAAAGAGCTATATGAAGCATGCATGTATGAAATTCTTAAATAATTAAAATGAAAATATACCAATTTTTTAAAAGTAAAAACCAAAAAGTATAATGTACCATGCCTGGGCTCCTAAGATTGGAATCTAATACCATTCTCATTATATGCAATATAATGGAGTCTGCTGGTAAACCTTGGCTTCAGACTTGTTTGTGTTGGTTAAATGATGCAAGCTTCAAACAGTTCCAACGTCAGAGCACACGATTTTATGCTTCTGTCTCTTTGGTGTCTTTCTAGTTTCTATTCTTTCTTAAACCCAACCAGAAGCTAGAAAGCCCTGAGAAACAGATGCACTGCCCTCAGTCAGAGTCCTAAGACTCAGTGCAAAGTGGAGAAGTGGGACTTGCCGCACAGCTTCCAAATTAATTTCACTGTTCTCATAGATACTGATATAAATGTTCATCTGAGTTAAATGAAAATGGCCAACAGGAGAGGACTTGATGGGACTTTTGAAACAACCTTGCATGAACACCGCTTTCTTACAAAGGCCTCATGAGGCTTCATTAAGATCACAGCATGTGCAATCAGTTTCTGTCATGCCCTATCAATCTATGTTATTAGCCTTCTGTTATTAATAGATTTTTAAAGTGTATGTAACTTTTTGATGTCTTGCCTTAATTTAATAGAGCTATTTAAGCTTTCAGAAAAATTTAGAACCTGAGCTTGAAGCAAGTCAGTAGGAATGAGGAACCTTGAAAAGGTGGCTATTGGAGCCATTCACATTTTACGTTATCCTAGATAAACAGCCCAGATGCCATTAACATTTCACATTAATCTCTTTGGAAAGAAAACACCAATTAGCCCTGATAGATGTGATGATGGGGTAGCCTCACCTAGACAATTCCTCACTGAGAGGATTCCATGAGCTGTTTCTAGGAGACAAACAAAATAGTTATCACAGATCTAAAGTGACTGACCTGTGTGCAAGAATGAGTCTATTGTTGGGGTGACATGAGGTGGAGTGGGTTGGGGCTAGCCTTTGCTTATAGCTTCATGTATACATAAGTCAATTTATGATGAAATGAGTATTTCCTTCTAAAAGGTGTTAGAAACTCAGTTGGAAGGGTACTTGCATAGCTTGACAGACCCTAAGGTTGATCCTTATCACAGCATAAACCAGATGCATTGGTGAACATTTGTAATGAATACCAGCAGTTGTGGAGTTCAGGCTGGAGAATCACAAGTTTAAGGTTCTCTTCTGTTACATAACAAATTCAAGGCCAATCCAGGCTACATGAAATACTTTCTCAAAATAATATAAAATAAAATAAGATAAAATGGAATAATCAACCAACCACAACAATAATGACAACAAAATAATAAAAGCCAAAGCAGCAGGATGCAGTAGTGAACTTTTGTAATCCTAGCACTGAAAGAGCAAACACAGGTAGATTCCCCTGGGTTCATTGTTCTTACTGAATTAGTCTTTTTTACAATAACGGCAACCATCATATTTTTCAAAATAAATATAGAGAAAAATAAAGTTTTTAAAAGGCATCTTAAATTTGAAAAATACTTGTGTCATTCTTAAATGTATAGCCTGTTCCCTAAAGCTTTTGTCAAACTACTTTTTCAGAACATTGTTAGCTATTTCTTTTTTGAACAAAAGACGATTGTTTCGATCCAGAGCTAAAAATTTCTTCCTGAATTGAAGACACATAAATATAGAATTGACAGTATATTATTAGTGTCATCTTATCAAATACACCCTTCAGTCTGAACTTTCCATGGCAGATTTTGAGTGCATAATTTTATTGCTTAGGTTTAAAAAAAATCAAATGAAGTTTGGTAGGTCCATTTGAAAGAGGAATAGAAAAGCAAGTTAGAAAAACAGATTGTGAGTTGCCCTAGGAAAAGCAACATGAGACATTTTCAATACCTTTGTTACATTGTAATAAATACAATGCGTTATAATTGTTAAAAATGTTTAAAATACAATGAAATACAGAGGAGAAGAACACCCTTAATTTTGGAACAAAGCAAGACTAGTCTTGCCATACTAATGCATTGCTACTTAAAAATTTATTTTTACCTTGACTTTTTTCTTTTATGATATCAGTGCTTATTTTATCTTAATTTTGTTGTAGAGTAATGGAATAATGCCATATATATATATGTAAGCTTGCTTTTAAAAAAACAGCAAAAGTTCATTTCAACTGATAAGCTTGAGATTTTCCTTTTTGTGTTCTAAAATCTGAATTATACTCATAAATACTTAGAATGAAGTGCAAAGGTGTATCATTTCTGTATGTTACCAAATCTGACATTAAAGGAAACAAGTTGGGGGGCAGGCTCTCAGAGGTGATGGGAGAGGAATAGAGAGAAGATGCCTGTGAGGGGTACCGGGATAAGAGGTAACATTTGGGATGTAAATGAATAAAATAATTAATTAATTAAAAATAAAAAAGAAACAAGTTGAGATTTTAGTAGAAAATTATCATTTATAAAGGAAGAAATTGATACTTGCATTCAACCCTCAAAACTTCAATCTTAGAGTTAAATAAAACATCTAAGGTAAATATTTAACAATTGTTAGTCAAATCTACATTGACTTAATGTGCCTTTTTCAGTGGACATGTTTTCCAAGGCAACTTTCAGGACTGTTCCTGTTTTGGTTTAAGTAAGAATGTACCC
Organism: Grammomys surdaster; assembly: GCF_004785775.1. NCBI lineage: Eukaryota > Metazoa > Chordata > Mammalia > Rodentia > Muridae > Grammomys > Grammomys surdaster. The sequence continues at coordinate 7,338 of NW_021620852.1, forward strand.
CAAAGTCTCGTGTATACAAACACCTGGTCCCCAGCTGGTGGCGCTGTTTAAGGGATGAATGAAACCTTTCATAAATGGAGCCTTGCTGGAGGAAGTAGATCACTAGACACCCGGCTTTGAGAATGTCCAGCATAACCTCATTTTCTGTACTGTTGCTCTGTTTCCTGTGCATTCTTGAAGTGTGCTTTCCCGTCTCTCAGCTTCCTCCTCCTGCTTCCATGCCTCTTCCACTTTCATGAACATCTAGCCCTCTGGAACTGGAAGCCAAATTAAATGTTCTTCCTTGAGTTGTTATTGGGAATTGTGTGTTATCGTAGCAACAAAATGTAACTAATAAAATCTCCTCTGAGATTTTTCAATAAAGGAGAAATAGAGGATATCCCGAGCTTCTAAGAGAAAAAAAGTGCTAATCCCCCTCCAAAAAAAACCCTAACACAACAACAACAACAACAACAACAAAACAGCTCTACAAAGTCCGAGAACCCATAAGTCTTCATGTTGAAACAACAGCAGGGATGAAATCAAAGTGGCAGTATTAAAGTATACAAGCATTTTAAGCTTAAAGCATGAAAACAATTAGAAATCAGTGGAAGAAGGCCTCAGTAAGAAACTTGTCCCAAGTGAGGAACAGGAAATAGAATGTTCTAAATGGAGAGCCAAAGCAATCACCTGGGGCATTGTTAGAAATAGATCTATGACATTCCCCAGATTCCTATGAGCAAAATATCCAGGAGAGATACTAAATACTTAAAAATATTTTCCCATTAAAAACTTTGGTCCTCTGTTAAGCGATTGTTCTCATATAACAAGTGTAAGAGAGAAACATACTATATGAGTGTTTTTTTTCCTCTCTCAAAGTATTTACTACCATCAAATAATGAATGCATTTCTAAAACATATTGAATATATTTACTGATTCAAAGAAAGGCAAGAGACTTGGGATGCTGTAGTCCATGAATGTAACTCAGTGGTCAGGACTGACCTAATATGAGTGAAACTCTGGGTTTAATCCCCAAGATCTCAGAAATGTTTTCATCTCCGAAGATCAGGCTTAACATAATCAGCAAAATGATGTATTTGTGTGTCATGTGGAGGTTTTGGAGGTAATATACAATAAAAATAATATGCTTTATAATGGAACTATACAGGTACTATGAAAGAGGATAGTCTATTTAACTAACAATTTGTTAGTAGAAAATTCCTATTCTGTTAATGTTCTTATTGTTTTAGGATGACCTAAAACATTGAGACTAGAATTCCATATTTAAAAAGGCACAGTGGCTACCAAATTCTATATTTTAAAATACATGCATTGATTATAATAATGTGATTTGTGTGTTTTGTTTCACCAGCTCAATAATTAATGACACTTCTTGTAAAATAGCTCATGACTTTCCTGTATATCTGGGTCAAAAATCCTTAATATAAAATTCAGCTTCTTTACCAAGTGACTGAACTGTCATGAGAGGGCCCAGACTTGACTACTGAGGGAAGAAATCTAAGAAATCTAAAGACACATAGGGCTCCATCTGCCACTTTAAGCATCTGTGGATTGACACTCGCTGCAATGTGTTAGGCAGGAGCAGGCACCCTCATTACAGTGAATAGGCAGATCCAAGATAGGAATACAAGATGCAGTGATCTTTTCTGAGAAACTGGTTGTACTCTGGGCTTCCAAGTGTTGGCCTAGGATTAGAGTGCACTGGCAACCATAAATCCTGACCGGCTTGTTGCTATTTGTCCAGTTACTAACAGCTCATGCTGCTGCATGACTCCTTTTCCTATTTTTTTGTGTTAAGAGTTATTTTTTTCCCTAGCATAGGCATACCTATGTCTCCACATTGGTATTTACATATGATTGGTGTCCATGTCATCACTGATGTACCATAAGCCAGGGTGGGACATACTGGCAAAGAAAGGTCAGCATCCATTGAGACTCACTGTTGTTGCAAGGTGCATTTAAACTCACAAACTGAGTAGAGAAGTATGCATGGTCTCTGGAGCTGAATATCCTTCCACTTGAGAAGCTGCTCAGTGGAAACAGTATCCCTGTGGCACTGAGCAGCATGCAATCTCTAGAATGCTGACCGAGTTACCAGCTTGAGAGCATTTGGTTTGGCCATCTGTACCCCTGGCTTTCCACTTAATCTGTAAGTAGACTAAAAGCAAGCTGCAAACATGTCCCTTTAAACAAGGCACATGCTTTAAAATTCATTTATTTACGTATTTTTTTTCGGCAAGGGTGCAAGGTTTCACTCTATAGTATATGTTGAAACACGATACCATGAAAACAACACTGACTGCATAGGGGTTGATGTCAAAAGTATCCCCTCTCCAAGAAAAAGACATCAGGACGGATATGGCCCTCATGCCTCACTGGACAACGACAGGGGGACTGGAGCCATTACAAGGGCCCCTTCAAATACTGGAGGTCAGGCCTCTATCCTGGCCTTCGCAAGTTTAGAATTGCCACAGCCCTTCTATACTTAGAGAAGGGAGGAGATGTCAGTGGCAGCCCTGCTTACACACTGAAGGCCTAAAATCAGCCGTAGGCCTAAAATCAGCAATAGGCCTGTCATACATGTATACTAACACCAAGTCTTGGGTCTCAGTGGAAAAACATTGAAACAGATGACTGTAAGCTAATGTCAACGGGCAGCTTTTGTGGAAATTTATAAGCCTGAGTGGTCATGGACCTTGTAAATAGGCAGACAATACCAGCTTAGATGGGAACAAGCGAGTCATAGGCAGAGTCATGGTGACTTGTCCCCTGAACCTTCACCCAGCCGATACCCGGTTCTGAAGATATCTGTATTCCCCCTGAGCACCCATACTCCAGTGTCATTCCCTTCCCCACATCCTGCCTTTCTGTGTTTATACCCCTGTGTGAATTAATTATGATTTGAGAAAAAATTAAAAAATAAAAAAAAACGAATGAAAAAAAAGAAAACAACAAAAATCAAATAGACTCTGTGTCATTTATTTCAGTTTCGTATGTAAATGAGATTCTGGTTTTGAGAATATTAAAGTATTTGGCTTGGGGTACCTAGAGATCTTCATTTCCATAATCTCCAATTCTTACTTCATAACTAATTTATTTTCATTATTTGTTCCTCTTGTCTTGGGAATTTTGTAAGCATAATAGCATCAACCCCCCTGTGTCATTTTACATAAATGCTTCATTGGTACATGGCACAAACATGGAACCATGATGCCTTCATATTAGTTTGAGGCTGCATATTATACTAATAGCCTCAGGGAAATTTTACTTCATGAGTTATGACTTAACTTCTAATATAATATTGTAATTGCTATCTCTTCTACAAGAAAAACACTGGTTAAGCAATTGTATTGGGGATTTATCAGGCTGGCTTTCAAGATTTGTTGTGGGTAGTCCAATATGGTTGGCATCACACTGGAGAATTTGCTAGCCTGGTAGCAGCTCAATCTCTTAGATAGTTGTCTCAGAAGTCCCAGTCAGCTGCTGAAAGTCTAGAGGATTTCTTGATAGCCACTAGGTTTTAGTCCACATTGGAAATCTGAAGAAGTTGGGTTTTGATGTCACCAGAGTAGATCATCAGGAGAGTGATTATGAAATCACAAGTAAAGCAGGCTCCAATCACAAATGAGTAAGCTCACCAGTGAGATATAAAGACAAATAGGCAAAACCAGCAAGCATAGGTCTGGGAGCTCCTTCTATCTGAGCTGCTAGAAGAGGCTCATATTTAAGGTGGGTCTTCTAAATTAAATTAACCAGATCAAGACAATCCCACACAGCTGTGCGTAGCAATTTTCTTAGTTGATTTCTTAGTTGATTAGGTCAAGTTCACAAGCAAGATTAGCCACCACAATATGTCTGGTTGTTTGAATGCGATATCTCATCATCTTAGGAATTGATATTGAGTCTGTCATTTGTGGCACTATTTGGGTAATTTAGGACAAGTGACCTTGTTGGAGAAAGCATGTTACCAGGGATTGTTCTGAGGTTTCAAAAGCCATGTTCTATTCCAGGTTTTCATTCTCTACTTCCTGTTTGGGGTTCAAGTTGTAAATTTTCAGCTTTCTATTACAGCTTCCAGTTTTACAAGCTGTGCTCTCTGCTCTCAGAGACTCTAATCCCCTGGATCTATAAGTCCAAATAAACTCGTTATTCTACAGGTTAATTTGATTGTGGTGTTTTCTCACACCAGTAGAAAAGTAAGCAATGCAGTATTGAACTATATGAATGTCTGTTGAATGTAACACAAGCATATTTTACAACAGATGGTATGAGTGGAAGGAGGAGGCCAGGAATAGAGTGGGCTGTAAAGGGGAACTAGTTCTAAAGCTATGCTAGTTGAGACTTGCCCACTGTAATCTTCTAGCATCAATATACAATTGGAAGATTAGGATATAGTATAGTATGAATATAGGAAGAGGAGTTGAATAGATTGTTTAATGCTGAGGACACAGAAACAATGGAAAAGCTAAGATATCAAAAGCCAGAGGGAGTGTCATGGTGGTGGTCCAACCTCAATGTCAGTGTTTTTCTCATGACTGAGCCTTTCCCTTTTGGCTCTCAGCTTGGTAGAATTTTAAAACATTTATTTCCTTACAAGATAGGATCTAGTGATTTTCTGAGTAATATGATTTCTGTAGTGGTCTAAATGAGAATGCCCACTTGAGACACGTATGCTTGAATACTTTGTCCCCAGTTGGTGGAACTGTTTGGGAAGGATTAGTGGGTGTGGCCTTCTTAAAAGAGGCATGCCACAGGAATTCAAAAGCCACATTATTCCCAGTTAGCTTTTTCTCTACTTACAGTTTTGGGGTGAACATTCTCTCAACTGCTTCTACTTCCAAGCCTCTACTCCACTATCATGGACTCTAACTTTCTGAAATCATAAGCCTCAAATAATCTCTTTTTCTATATGTTGCCTTAGTCATGTTTTCTTCTCACAACAATAGAGAAGACAGTAATACAATATAAATAAGTGCCCACTGAAGGGCCACATGTCAAAAGGCTTGCTCAGTTTCCAGTAATCCTGGGACAGAGTGGAACCTTAAATAGGAAGAGCCAAGAGAAATAATTAGGCCACTGTGTTTGTACCCTGTAAAGGGCTTTTGAATCTTCAATTCTCTTTTTCTTTCATCCCTCCTTGGACAACATGAGATGAGCATGTATCCAAACTACTAAATCTCCACCATGATATACTGCCTTGCTACATACCACAACAGCAGATCAATTACTGTGGGCTAGAACCTCCTCACTGAACCAAAGTCCCCCCCTTTTTTAAATACCCAAGATATTGCTTTGCTCTCAGCACTAATCTATGCCTAGCAAAAGGTGCAGCATTTATTTTAGCAAATCAAGGTATTTTAAGAAATGCATTCATATAAAATGGAGTAGCTTCTGACATTTTTCATCTTTTCATTGATGGTTCTTTCTCATACAATAATATAGCCTGATTATAGTTTCCCCTTTCTCTAGTCTTCCAAGTCCTTACATGCCTCTTCCCATGTGGATCTATTTTTTTTTTTTTGTCTCTCATTAGAAAAGAACAAGCTTCTAAGAGATAACAACCAAACATGACAAAATAAATAAAAGGTGAGGCAAAAAATATCACATTGAAGTAGGACATAGCAACCCAACAGGAGAAAAAGAATCCTAAGTGCTGGTAAAACACTAAGCTAACAACTGTAATATATTAATATATGCACAGAGGACAATGGTGCAGAGGCATGTAGGTTCTGTGCTTGCCGCTTCTGTCTCTGTGAGCTGATATGTGTCTTACTTAGTTGATTCAGAGGGCCTTATTGACCTGGAGTCCTTTATCTACTTTGGGTCTTACTTTTGTTCCACAGGATTCTCTGAGCTCTTGGGAGTAGGGGTTCAGTGGATGCCTCCAATTTAGACTCTGTATAGTGTCTGGCTGTGGGTCTCTGTATCTATTCCCATCTGCTACCAGAGGAAGCCTCTGATGATGACTAGCTAAGGCACTGATGTATAACAGAATATCATTAGGAATCATTATCATTAGGAATTATTTCATTGGACTTTTTCCCCAGTAATGTTGGTTTCATGCTAACTGGCTTCTGCTTTTTGACTTTCTGGTTATCAACTCAGTGTCTGGCATGGGCTCCCTCTCATCGCATGGGTTTCAAGTTAAACTAGCCATAGGTTGGCCCCTCCCACAAGCAGTGAGCAATCATTGCCTAGCACATCTTGCAGACAAAACAGATTGCAAGTTGAAGGTTTTGTGGCTATATTTGTGTCTCAATCCCAGAACTGGAAGTATTGCCTGGTTATCGAAGATGGCTAGTTCAGGTTCCATATCCTCTATATGAGGAGGCCTCACTAGGGTTATCCTCATTGGTTCCAGGAATTTTTTAGGGCACTAGGTTTCCAGATCATCTCCCAAATCCTCCTCAATTCCAGTTGTTTCTCAATATCTGTCTTTCTGTCCCTTCCTTCCCTTCATGTTCTCAACTGTTCTCATCCTCACAAGCTCACACTCCACCTGCAAAATCTTCTCTACTTCCCCTTCCCAGGGAGATCCATGTGTCTCTCCTAGAGCCCTCTTTGTTACTTAGCCTGTCTGGGGATATGGATTTCAGTTTTATTCTTTTACTTAACAGCTAATGTCCACTTATAAGTGACTACATACCATGTTTGTTTTTCTGAGGCTAGGCTACCTCACTTAGTTTGACTAGTTCTATCCATATGCTTGCAAATTTCATGATTTGTTTTTAACTGCTGAGTAATACTCCATTGTGTAAATGTACCACATTTTCTTTATCCATTTTTCAGTTGAGGGGCATCTAGGTTTTTTCCAGGTTCTGACTATTCTTAATAAAACTGCTATAAATATACCTGAGAATGTATCCTTGTGGTAAAATGGAAGATGCTTTGGGTATATGGGCAAGAGTGGTATAGCTGAGTCTTGAAGTAGTTTGAGTCTCAATTTTCTAAGAAACCACCATATATATATTTCCATATTTAGTAGCTGTGCAAGTTTGCATTTCCACCAGCAATGTTCCATTGCTCCATATCCTTACCAGCATGAGGTCTGACTTGTGTTTTCGGTCTTAGTCATTTAGACAGGTGTAAGATGGACTCTCAAAGTAGTTTCAGTTTGCAATTTCTTTTTTCTATTGAAAAATTCTGTTTAAATTTGTTTCCCATTTTTAATTGGATTATTTATTTTTATGATAATTTCCCAAAATCTTTATATATTTTGGATATTATTGCCCTATCAGATGTGGAGCCTGCATAAATCTTATATTCATTCTCTAGGATGTTGCATTCTCCAATTGATGATGTCATTTGCCATACAGAAGCTTTCAGGTTCATGAGGTCTCTCATTAATTTTTTTTAACTTAGTGCTTGCACTATCATGTTCTGTTTACAAAGTTGTCTCCTGTGCCAGTGCGTATATAGCTATTTCCTACTTTTCTTCTATCAGGTTCAGTGTGTCTGATTTAATGTTGAGTTTCTTGTTTTATCTACATGGACTTGAGTTTTGCACAGGCTGATAAATATGAATCATTTGAGTTCTTCTACACATAGACTTCATGTTTGACCAACAGCTTTTGTTGAAGATGGTTTCTTTGCTTCTGTATGTATTTCCAGCTTCTTTACAAAAAAAAATCTGATTTCCACATGTATATGGATTTATACTGAGTCTTCAGTTAAATTTTATTGATCAGTATGTCTGTTTCTATGCCAATATTACTATAACTCTGCAGTAAAACTTGAAATGAAGAATAATGGGACATCTAGCAGTTATTTTATTGTGTAGGATTATTTTAATTATCCCTGGATTTCTTTCATTTTCTGTTCTCCTTCTTTCTTTCTTTCTTTCTTTCTTTCTTTCTTTCTTTCTTTCTTACCTTTTTGTAAAGACTTAAAGCTTTTATACATATTTTTCACTTGCTTGGTTAGAGTTTCCTCAAGATACTTTATATTATTCGATGCTATTGGGAAAGATGGTATTTTCCTGATTTCTTTGTCAGGATATTTGTCATTTGTGTATAAGAGGGCTACTTATTTTTTTTAAATTAATCTTATATCCAGCCACACTGATGAAAGTGTTTATTATCTCTAGAAGTTTTCTGGTAAAATTTTTAGGGTCACTTATTTATATTATCATATTATCTGCAAATAAAGATTCGTTGACTTGTTTCCAATTCATATCCCTCTGATCTCCTTCAGCTGTCTTATTACCCTAGCTAAAATGTCAAGTAGCATATAGATTAGATATGGAGAGAATCTCCAGGATTTTTATCATGAAAGGGAGTTGGATTTCATCAAAGGTGCATTAAATGAGATAATCATGTGATTTCTTTTCTTTCAATTTGTTTATATAGTAGATCATATTCACTGATTTTCAGGTATTCAACCCTATCCCTGTATCTCTAGGATAAAGTATACTTGATGGTGGTGGATGATTGTTTGCTGTATCCTCAGATTTGATTTGCAAGTACTTTAATGAGTATTTTTGCATGTATGTTCATAAGGAAATATGGCTTGTACTTTCTTTGTTGAGTTTTTTGTAGTTTGGGTATTGGCATAATTGTGACTTCATAAAGTGAATTTGGAAGTGTTCTTTCTGTTTCTATTTTTGGAATAATTTGAGGAGTATTGGCATTAACACTTCTTTGACACTCTAGTGGAATTCTGTGATAAAATCTTCTGGACATGGACTTTATTTTCATTGGGAGACTTAATTTTGACTTCTATTTTACTAGAGGTTAAAGGTCTATTTAAATAGTTTATCTGATCTTGATTTAACATTATTAAGTAGTACCTATTGAGAAAATTATCCTTCTGTTCCTTTTTTTTTTCTTTTTTAGAATCCTTTTTCAGTTTGGTGGAATACAGGTTTCCAATATTTGTCCTTACGATTTTCTTGATGTCTGTTGTTATATCCATCCTTTGGGTTTCTTGTTTGTTACTTTGGGTATTCTTTCTTTTCCTTTTAGTTAATTTGGATAAGGGTCTGTCTATGTTGTTGATTTTCTTAAAAAAAAATAAAACCAGTTCTTTATTGTAATGATTTTATATTGTTCTCTTTCTTTCTAATTCATTGATTTCAGCCCTCAGTTTGATTATTTTTTCCCATCTACTCTTCTTAGGTGTTATTCGTTTTTGTTGTTGTTGTTCCAGAGCATTCAGGTGTGCTGTTAAGTTGCAAGTATAAGATCTTGCCAATCTTTTTGTAGGCATTTAGTGCTATAAATTTTCCTATTGGTATTACCTTCTTTGTGTCCCATAAATTTGTATATTCTATATATTGATTTTCTTTTTATTCTAGAAAGTCTGTAATGTTTTTCTTTATTTCTGTCTTGATACATTTTTCATTTAGTTCAGAGTTCAATCTCAATGTGTTTATAAACTTTCTGTTGTTTCTGTTGTTATCTAACTTTAACCTGTGGAAGTCAAATAAAATGCAAAGAGTTACTTTAATTTTCTTGCAACTGTTGACACTTGCTTTGTGTCTGAGTATGTGATCATTTAGAGAAAGTTCTATGAGGTTCAGAGTAGAAGGTATATTCTGTTGTTGTGTTTGGGTGAAATATTCTGTAAATATCTGTTAGTTCCACTTGATTTATAATGTCTGTTAGCTGTGGTATTTTTCTGTTTACTTTTTGTCTGAATGGTCTGTCCATTGGAGAGAGTTCGATATTGAAGTCTCCTACTATTGGTTTGGAAGGGTCAATATGTACTTTCAGCTAGAGTAGTTTTATTTTAAAATCTTGGCTGTCCTTGTGTTTGGGAAATCGATATTGAGAACTGACATGTTGTCTTAGTAGATTTTTCTTTTAATGATGTCCTTCCCTAGCTCTTTTGATTAATTTTCATTTGAAGTCTATTTTGTGAGATATTGAAATGGCTATACTGGTGTGCTTCTTAGATACATTTGCTTGGAATATCTTTTTCTAGTCCTTCACTCTGAGGTAACATCTACCCTTAATTTTTAGATGCAACAGAAAAATGGAACCTGTTTTCACATCCATTCTGTTAGTATGTGTCTTTTATTGAGGAATTAAGACAGTTGAGATCACAATATATCAATGACCAATGATTTTCCCTTCCTGTTATTTGTTGTTGTTGTTCTTGTTCTTGTCAGTGGTGGTGGTGATGGTGGTGATGGTGGTAGAGGTGGTGGTTTTAGGTTCTGATTTTTCATTATGACAGTAATGAAAAATTGGCTGATTCTACTTACCTCATTTCTATATATATAAAATTTTAAAATATATAGTATTTTAGTATAGTAAAATATATAGTATTTTTAAACTACATCATATCCTAACAAAAATGAACTCGTTTCCATGCAACACCTTGTAAATGGGAAAAAACCCAAGTAATTTGGTTCATGAAGGTTTAGAATTTATATCATGTTCTCAGTAATTAGAACTAGGCACTTAGTATTATTGAGATAATGTAAGGTAGCTGATCAGAATGACAGCCATTGCTTCTAGTAATCGAGCCACATCCCAACAAGTCTACAATCTCATGTCAGAGTTTTATGTTTTTAGAACACAACTCACAGAACCTTGAGCTTTTTTCTAATATATCTTTGATTTTCAAGATTGGTAGATAAAGATACATTAAATTATTTAATATAATTTGTAGAGAGTACATATAATTATGAATTAGGGAAATTATAGAAATGTAATTTGTGGGGAGTACATATGATTATGAAGTAGGAGAAGGCTTTCAGAAAAGATAAGCAGATGTGTTTGTCTACATTCACTTCCTAATGGTGCCTGACATCATGTTCTTCAATTCTTTATGAATACAGACTCAGTGGGTTGTTCATAATATGCTCTTGGTAATATTTTCTTTTATGTTTACTCTTGAAAGCTTGATATCATTAGAACATCAAAGTGACAAGTTCTATATCCATGTATTATACTTTATACTTTAAATTAATAACTATTTTTAAGTGAGACCAAATAAACTTCATTTACAGGTTTTTTTTTTTCTAATCTTATAGCACTACTCAGTTCTTCAAATAATTATGTACTGTACTGAAAGAGTCTGCTACATTTTGTAAGAATTCAAACAGAAGTGTTCACATGTGTGTAATATTTTTAGATTTGCTACTCAAATTATGATACTTTAATAAAATGGAATAGTATTCAGACAAAAATAAATAATAGTATAGTATTCTTAATAGTGACCAGATGTTGTAGTACTATTTTATATGTGTTAGCTTATCTGTTCTTCACAGCAATCTTCTGAAGTAGAAAACAAAGACTGAGAGGATAAAGGATTTTCACTATTAGGACTTAGGGCTGGGTGGTTCAGTTTCAAGGAACAAATATTTCAACATTAAATCAAGTTGACTCCCATATGAAATCTGAATGTCAACAAATGAAGAGAGAGCAAAGGAGCTTACAAATCAAATTTCAGTCAAAAATATTTAAGTACATACCTGCATGTGTATAAGGTGTGATATGTATACCTGTGTCTGTATATGTATACCAAGGATACCCAGTCACTACTAATTCCATCATATTTCTGATTTTGTTCTGGTTCTTTCTCTTGTGTCTGAGCTTTCCCAAGTGTTTGTCACAATTGCTTTTGATCCTTGGAACAAAAAGCCTCATTGATGACCATCTTAAGACAGTGGTCCCAAAACTGTCATCTAAGCAGCAGAGATCTTGTAGGCAGCAGAATTGCTATGCACAGCTTGTCCAGAAATAATAGCCCAAGGTAATGTGCCATCAGATCATGGCAGTACTAGCCTGTCCTGAATTCAAATTCCTTGCAATTGCCTTTCTTTCCCTGTTTACTCGGAGACTGCTGTAAATATTGAAAAATCAATCTTCAGTCATTGGCCCTTTGTTCTTGGAGTGATCATACTTTTAAATCTCGTTTCTTTTATCACCATTCCATGCCTGTTTGCTTGGCTTCCTAGAATGGATGTCTAACTGGTTCCATGGAGCAGGCCTTCCTAAAGTGAGCATTTTCCCCCTAATGTCTGTGCATGCTATGTACATACATGGGTAATCTCTTCCCAGAACTTTACAAGAGTGATAAAGGTGATATTTGTACCATCCTCCAAGCAGAACTTCTACCATTTATTGTGCTGAAATGTCATCTATTCCCTCCTTCTGAATCACCTGACTAGACCCTGTTCACTGAACCCCCAAGGAAACCTTGCACATTCACACTCAGAGTCATTTTCAAATCTGTCATTTGTTTATAAGAAGAAACAGTGGCTTTGAATATGAAGTATGTTCACGTATCAGAGAAAATGAACCCATAAATAGAGAGTAGAAACAACAGAGTTGGTTGCTTTGGATCTTACCAGCTTTTAAGGAAAAGTGCAAGTCTTTGTAACAATGCAGGACATGATCATTTGCAGCCAGAAGAGTCCCTGGCACTGTAAATTTCTGTCGAATAGAACTCTGAAGGTGTGTGCTTTTATACACCTAATTACAAAGCTTAAAAGTGTAACTACCCAAAGTTACATGAGGAAAACTGCTAAGATCAGTTAGTGGCTAAGCTTTACTAGACTCATGAAACTCTCCTAGTCAGGGTCACAAGAGAGCCAAGAAAGTTATAATGACCACATACACTAAAGCAGAGAGACTTGATAGACCCTGTGCTTTCCATCCCTTGTCCAACTCCTTCTCTGTCAGTCAGACTATGACTTATGTCTAAGAAATAAGACAAGGTAAAGGAGATGGTGTATTTCTCCATTGATACATTACATTACAGAGCATTCTATCTGCCTAGCAGTCTCCAGAGTCATTCCCTATATGTACCTTAAAGCAAAAGAGTACCACAGAGCAAATAGAATTACTGGAGGAATCCACTGGCAGCTTTCCTTCCAATCTAGGTCACAGATACTTATCCCTTGAATTTGTTCCATGTCTATGACAAGCAGTATTGCTAAACATAGCATTGTGTGTTTGTTTGTTTGTTTGTTTGTATTATTTTGGCATGGCCCTGTCCAACAACAGAGTTTCTCTACCCTATTAAAATTTTATGTATTTTAAAAATTAGTTTGAGTTGAGAATCAGTAGAACATTAGATGGACCTTACCAAAACATAATCCCAAAGACTAAACATCTCATTAGACCCTACCTATTAAAAGATCCATAATCAACATTTTTTCAATAACATCATGCCTGGGTAACCAAGTCTTAGACAATATGGACTGCTAGGAGATATCCAGACCTAAATGATCACATCTCCTCATGGCTTCCTTCTGCCCCTTTCCTTCCTCTTTCTAGTAAGTTCACTCTTTCTTGTCCTGTTTACTAATATAGCTTCCTTATTTTGCTTTTTAGATGTCTTTTTTAGAATATGGCTTCTTTTCCTCTCTGTTTTTTCTGGTGTCCTCTCAGTCTCCTTATGTTCTAACCTTCCCTTTCAATTTCCTACTTGGACAAAGCATTCATCATCAAAAAGGCAAAGGATTCACAGTGGATACCCAGTGATTCTAAACAATTTTATTTACAGAGAATGATAGCGTCTCCACCCTCTCTGATTTTCAGTGGAGGTTCCAACAAATAAAGAAAAACCAGACTATCAGGGGCTGAAATAAGAGATAGTGTGTCATTTTGCTGATTGTCTTCAAAATTCTATACACAGACGGTATGTAAATGATTTCTACAAAATGAACAATGCAATTGCTTTTCATATTTCTGTTTATAGAATGGCAAGCATGACAACTCTCCAATTTTCTATACAGTCACAAACAGAATGAAAATATATCATGAATATTTTTCACTTATTCTGGAACAAAAACTACATGACACAATGGAGAAAATAATTTCAGTGAAGGAAGAAGGCAAAAGAACATTGTTATTAAATTCAAACCTGGACTCTGAGTTCCTCCACTGCCACTGGTGTTTCATTTTGCTGCTTTTGGAAGGCAGACAACAACAATCTCTGATTAGCAAGGAAAGCACATTCAAAAGGATGTTAACACTGTCTAGAACTATTCAGAACATTCTCAAGGAGAGTAAACTGGACTTTGGAAAAATTATTACTTATCAAAAGAACTGTTAATTTGAAATAGATTTAAATCAGAGAGAGTACTATACATTGAGCGGGGAAGTACAAGAAAAGGGTTAAAGGTAGATTTAGAAGCTTTTATTTAAATCTAAAAATTGCAACCAAAAGGACATAGGGGTTAATTGAACATAACAGAACCATGGTTCCTGGACAAGAAGCAGATCTTCATTTCAGTAGGAAAATCAGTACATATGAAGAACAAAGCTCTACTATCCATATTGATAAATGTAGAGAATTATAACACAATGTGGGTGTATGTGCCAAAATGAGCCATAGTGCATAGCTGAACTCATAAGACCACATGACAATTCCATCGACCTGAGCCTTGATCTAAGGTAGTGCAGTCAATCTTCCCAGCTTGGGTTCAACAGCTTACATGATCAAGTTTTGTCCTTGTCCTAAACACTGAGTCAGGAGGATCTCTAGTTTGCTGCTAGCCTGAACTACACAATGAGATCCTGTGTCTCAAAACCACACGAAACATACCCATTTCACTGATAAAATGCGATGTGTGTAAAATCACACATTTATGATATGTTATGTGCTTTAGTTATTTTTACTTACTTTATGAATGTCTAAGCCCTTTGTGAAAAAGAATAAATCACTTCCTTTGGGTTTTGATAGCAATCTGTATCAGAATTCCCAAATTGATGGAACAAAATAGGAAAAAGCACTTGAAGCCATAAGTTATATTTAGGCCTTTGTCACGCGGCCAGATTCCATGAGTTTTGCATTTCTGACCCTTTGCCATCTTCCCACATAATCAACCCTTTAACCCAGACTTGGATTAAAGGGAATAACAGTATTTTTTCCCTTGTCTGTTTAACTTGGCTTAACTTTTGGTAGAAACTCCTCTTTCCCACAGCCTAATTCCAAACAAATTGTCATGTTAACAATACCCGAACTGTGGTTAACTCAGTCTTTTTGCCAGTGAACTTGATGAAAGGCCAATAATTGGGTTCTACTTCCTTTTTAGGTGAGAAAGTAATTATAAATTGCAACCTAAGATTTGACTTCTATTCTTATTGGTGAAGCTCCAGATCTGCTACGCTAAGAATGAAAAAAAAAATTTTTTTGTCTTGAGAAGTTAGGGAAAAAAAACCACGAAGAAACCACAAGGGAGATATTATCAAAAGAGTTAGAAAACACATTCTGTTCCTTTTTTTCTTCAGTACGTACCAATACATAAAAGAATGCTAGGAAACGTTATATAGGTTTCCTTCACAAAGTAGAGACAAATCTTTTGGGTGGAAAGTTTCTATGGGTCAAACACAATTTTCTTTTTGCTTCAAGCACTAGAAAGAAATATAAGAGTTTTAAGAACTGATTACTTTTTACGAATCAAGAATGAAACAAAGAAATTAATATATCTGTGATGCTTTGGATAGAAAATCAAGAAAAGTCTTGGGTGGAAAAGTAGATGATTTGGGACAGATTTCAGTCTTGTGTTAGGTTGCTTATGTCATTGCTGGAGGAACAGTATTAAAGGTATTTTCAACAATGTCTACAGAGGCTATGATTGGAGCCCAGTGGTACATTGCTAGGCTAGTGTAAGTAAGGCTCGGGATTTGATTCCTATCACCAGAAAAAAAATTCCTACAGTGGAGCATGAAAGGATGGATGACAGATCTACCAGATACTTTGCAGAACCTCAGCTTCCCAGTGTCTTTGTCAGCATTTTCTATGTGGTGTCAATGGGAAACTTAGGTGACATAAAATCTCTATAGTGCAAGAGATGGGCTATGGAAAACACCCTTATATAATCATATCCAACTTAGAAATGTTACTGACTTACTAAGGGCTTAAGAATTTGTTTAATCAGTCATTTCTCAACTTTATTTCAGCCAAGAATATTTCCCTCCACCCCTCTTCAAACACATGCATCCTGACTTATATGTCCTAAAACACTTACATGGCTATTCTGGTAAATTCTGAGGAGAAATATATTAAGGCCATTGAAAGTCCCTAGAGGTATTTAGTGGTTAATACTACTGGTGAACAGGGACATCTCAAAGGCTGAGCCTTTCAGAGGTAAGGATGGATTAGGTAGAACATTAACTTTCATCCTTTATAGCACCCCATGCAAGAGGGGCTTCCTTCTCCACTATCAGGAACAGAAAATCAAATGAGTGAGCATGACTTCCAATCTGCACTTGGGAAAGTCATCTAAATTTGTCAGCTTAAGAGAAAAGGGGTTTAAATGGCCTTACAATTCCAGAGGAATATGATTCATCATGGCAAAGAACACGACAAAAGATAGGAAGCTGGTTGATCATAATGCATCACCTTTAAGAACCTGAAAGGAAGGGGTTGGGGCAACAGGAAGTGGAACAGGCTCAGGGCCCATCCTCAACGATCAATTTCTTCAGCAAACTTCATCTCCTGAAGGAACCACAGTTCAATGGCATGAGCCTATTGGGGATACTTCATATTCAATTCACAAAACTACCCCATAGCTGTATGGGAAGAATACATCTGATTGGCCTTCTTTGCTTCTGTTGCTAACTGTGATCACAAGGACCACTTGACTATCTCTGTATTTTCTTCAGTGTTAAATCATGTGATTAGAGATGTCTCTTCAAGGCACACATCCTTTCCTAGTTCTGTCTATTCCTTTTTTGTTGCTATTGCTTTATCTTCACTGTCTTGGATGTTTCCACATTAATGAGTTCCTGTTATCTCAAACCCAGCTAGTTATTACAAATTTAATTGAAAGTTTTATACAATGTATTTTTATTATATTCCTTCCTTTCCCTCAGCTTCTTCTTAGATACTTTCCACCTCTCTATCTGCCCAACTTAATAATTTTTTTCTTTGTCTCCAAGAAACAAAACCAAACTATGACATAACACTAAAACCAAAGCAGAAAAACAAATGAAGACAAATCATGATAAACAGCATGTGAAGTGTGGGCATGGGCTCTGCCTTAGAATGTGCTTGATAATCTTTGTTTCACTCCATTAAAGAAAACTTATTTTCCTTTCCTCAATATGTATCAGTTGCAAATAGCTTCTCAGTTAGAGACGAGGATTTTGTTCATTTCTCCCTCTCTGTGCTAGGGATTTGTCTTATTTGAACTTGTGCATACATTGTGTATGCTGTTTTAATCTCTGAATTATCATGTGCATCATTTCTGTTGTGTCTAGATGAAACTGATTTTTTATGACATCCACGACTTTTGGGTCTTATAGTCTTTCTGTCTCCTCTTCCACATGTATTTTTGAGCCTTGAAGGGAGGGGTTTTATAAAGATGTTTCACTTAGGACTCCAATGTCTCTCACTCTCTGGACATTTTTCAGTTGTGGATCTCTTTGTTAATTGCCATAAGCTACAAAAAGAAGATTCCATGATAAGAGTTGAGCCATACTTTGCTCTATGGGTATAGGAATTTTTCATTGGGGCGATTTTATTGCTGTCTTCCTTTAGCAGAATAATAGTAGTAAGTATTTCCCTAGGCCTATGAATTATCTATTCTCAGATTCTTGGTCACATTAGCAGTGTCAGGTATGTTATTCATCTGACTGAGTGGGCCTTAAAACCAATAAAAAAAGTGTTGTTGGTTACTCCTATAACATTTGTGCCATTATTGCACAGGTATATTTTGCCGGCAGATTGCTGTTGTAGGTGGTGGGGTGTGATCATCAAACTCAGTATGTTTAACTAGAAAACTATGAATATTTTGAAAAAAAAAATCCCAGCTGGTATTACCCAGAGCCCCACACCCTGTTGTCTTTTCACCAAGCTAAAAACATGAAATCAATTTTAATAATCAGTTAACTGCTTTTTTATACCCTTTTCAAGTTTTTGATCTAATAGATTATTATATTTGATTTGTTGCCCATAGTTATCCAACTGCTGAATGCCTGGGACTCTGCCTTGGGTTTGCCATAGATTACAGTCTTAGTGCCAACAATAGTCATACCAAGGATGTTGGAAAGAATTTTAGAAGTAGGTCTTTTAATGCAGACAAGAGGGAAGGAAGAGGCAGAGAAGAAAAGAAAAAAAGAAAGGTAAAATGAATGGAGGGAGAAGCACAGAGAAGAAAGGAGAAAGAAAGGCAGAAGGAGGGAGGAAGGAGATGAAGTAACACCAGCAAGGGAAAACATTAGATCAAAACTTTTACTAGAGTTTCTATAGGAAAGAAAGTGTAAAGCAAAGCACAACAGCTAAGACTGCTCTGAAGATCTTTAGTGGGTTCTGGGTTAAGTAGGCATCTCTCAGTGACCTGACCTTTGTTCGAAGTTCCTAAGGCACAGAAAGATTACCTCCTGGCAGTCTGGAGTACAAAATCTGTCTCTAGATAATTAACTGGACAGGTCAAAGGCACACTGTCTCTTACTAGGCCCTTAGTGATTTCTGAGGATTGAGAAGCACAGATCAGACTTGTGTCATTCAACCATAAACGTTTCTGTAGTGTCAAAATATCATAATATAGAGAAAATAAAAATACATACAATACAGATACTCAAAGAGACTCTAGAAAATTTACTTTACTATTTTTCCCCATAGGAGCACCATAGTGTCCTGGAGTATTTGTATTTGTTCCTGTGTATATTTAGGGAAGCTCATGTATATACATTAAAGAATAGTACAGTAAACTGAAGAAAAGTGAGAGAACATGGTTGAAAATATGCAAATAATTTTTATTGTAAATATAGTAGTAAGGAAAAGCTATGGATTGTAAATGAAAAATTGGGAAAATCAAGTTAGTGATACACCACAAAAACATGGACCTAAAGGCATTGTTGGATATTAATTTAGAACCTAGACTGTCATAATAGTAGACCAAAATTTTATCATAAGTATTTTTTAAAGTACACATTGTAGAGCTAAGGTGTGGCTCCATGGTAGAGCATTTACTCATCCTCCCTAATGTCTTAGATTTGATTCCTAGTACCATGAAAACAAAACAAAATAAAACATATAGGAACATAAATATAGCAGAGAAAGGATGATTGTTAGTCTGCCTGAAAGTGGATGATCTACTTTATAGCACTCAGTTGTGATCCTAAGAGAAACTATCCTTTATAACCAATGTAATTGAGTACACCTGCCAGGAAATGAAATATAACTGGGACCCATGTAGAGCAAAATAGTAATCTTGGCTGTGGTTTATGATGAAAACTTCATGGAGATCTATAAACGTTGGTGGCGTGATGACAGAAAGTAGGATCATTGCATGCGACAGAGCAGTAGTAGGATTTCCTTCAATGTTCCATCTGTCACCATTACAAAGGAAATGTCCTAGCGTAATTACCGCTCCCAGGATCTGGAGGCTCCACAGCATTTTTGGTGCCAAGAGCACTGACTCATTCTTGGTTGCTTCCCTTTCATGTCTTGATTACTTTGACACAGTTACATGGTGATATTCACAAAAAAGGAGAATAGAAGAGTAAACCATATAAGATCATCCAGGAAGAGACATTAGTAGGAACCAGAAGGACAGTACTAGCTGGTCAAAACAGAGAAGGCTGTCCAGGACAGATATGAGAGTAAAATTAAGTTGAAACTTGTTGAAATAACAGAAAAGATCTCTAAGTCTCAGAGGCCTCCAAATATTAGTTTGACATCCTCCAAGTGTCCACTGTGCATCAGTCACATAACTCTACCCTTCCGGGGCAGAGTTTTACATCATTCTTTTTATATGCAATTGCAGTATGAGGAGGATGATCAAATATATAAAAGCACCTACTTTTGAGTTATCATTAAAATTAACATAGGAAACTTCTATTCACATTATCATGAGACAAATCAAAGGGCCTCATCTAGTCCAAAGCACAGGGTATATAATCACACAATAGGCAGAAAGAGATATTGAAAGTAAGATTTATAGTAAAAAGAGAAGCACTTTGCACTGAAAGTAAAAGTACTAGGGTCAAACCAATAACACACCTCTGTAAGCTAAAGACTGGAATTAAGCATTCTAGGCTGATGTGATTCCATCTACTATTTTATGAGAACTAGAAAGACATTTCCATGGATTGAGTAGTTCAACTTTTATGTTTTCCAGAAAGAAAACTGTGCACTAAATAAACCTCTTCTGTTGTAAGGTTCGCAAGATCAAAAGTTGTTGTTATAGCAATACAAATGGACCCAGAAGTTGCTGTCTTCCAGGAAATGTCACAAAAGGAGGAAGGATAGAAACATTATGCATCACAGCACCCAAACTTTTTCCCATGGAAAGATAATCTGTAGCCATTATTACAAACAGTTTTATATGTGTAAGTATAGTTTGGTATGAATAAAGTAACAAGAAAAGATAAATATCAGGGTATGATGCAGTACTGAGTCAGGTAATGGACACACACTATGAGAAAGGATATAAAGTCAATTGTTTTCCTAGTTTCTGTCATGAATATTTGGCTTTGGTGGTGGATAAGTGCATAAGCATAATTTATACTGAAATTACAAATGTAATGGGAAGCTCCGCAGTCTCCATTCCAAAAACCTATTCTAATTGTACAGATGTTCACTGACTTGTATAAACTTTGTGTCTAGTTAAAATCGGTATGTGATATTTTTGTTTACTTGCAAGTTTTTTATAATAAATTTCATAAAATTAAAAAAAATCTCACACATACCTACAAACATTATTCCCAGGAGGCAGACATTTAGTTTTGAAGAGGAAGACAGGTTGCCATCCCTGAGACCTTCTCTAGTACTCAATATAAATTGCTCAAGAAAGTGATTAAGGATTGACTTAGATACTTGGGCTTGGTTCTTGGTTTGACCCATGACAACCATAAATCTTGAAAAAATGTCCAGTTAATAGGCTTACTCGTTCACGTACAAAGCAGGGGAGCAATGGCTTCATTCTCTACTCAGGAAGTTCACACCAAAGGTGCAGATCCTAGACAAGAGTTGTTGGGAGTCCTTTAAAACTATGTTAGTATTATAATACTCTGTCTAGTGGGGGAATTCCTAAAACTATTTTGAGATCTCATAAAATAGGGAGAAAATACAAACTCTCTTGCCAACTCTCACAAAATGAATTTGACATTTCTGCCATGACTCATTCTTCCTTTGAAGACCAGCTCTCAGCTAAGGGTCGAGTCTTTTTTAAAAAGAGAAGCCTAAAAAAAAATAAAAAATAAAAAATAAAAAATAAAAAATAAAAAGAGAAGCCTATGGAAATCAAGACTGTGTGAAAGCTACTTTGAGCAAGACTAGTATCTTTCACCCTGCTCATTGGATATGATCTGAGACGTGTGTCTAAGTTGGTCTTTGCTGATCTCCGTCCTGGTGATCAGCAAGGCACTGGGTTTTCCATAGACTCAGGCATATTCGTTTGGTGTTATGAATACATGAGGAAACTGCTTACAGAAACCAAAGTTTCAGTGAGTTCTTTTGAAGCCCTTTCAGTTGACAACCTTCTCATATTTTTATTAAAAATGAGTCCCAGAAGACTTGCCTCTGGCCACCAGTAGAAGTTTCTGTGTTTGCAGGCAAAGTCAAGGAATGTACTTCTTATAACTTAGACTCCCAACCCACAGATATTGCCTTCTTTCTAAACATCCATAAGTGTCCAGCTAGAACTCAACATCATCTTCATTGTACATTTGAGTTCTCAGAAACCTTAGCTCAGGAACATATTTATACCCACACTCCAAAGAGTTTGTAAAAAATTTTGAGTGCATGTGCACATGCCTGCGTTCATGCTTGTGTGTGTGTGTTCAGAGAACTCATAATATTTTAACTGTATCCGTTCTTCATTTTATTTCCATGAGTCCAAAAGTGTGTCAAAAATGTGAGAACACTACATACTAGTGATGACTGAAAGAAAGAAAAAATGTTTTCTTACATATTTATGTGAATTTCTTCATGTTCTGGTGATAAAATCTGAAGAATTAACAACTTTAATAGATACTTAGGGTTATGTAAATAATTGAATACATCTTGCTTTTTTGGATAATTTCTGCTACTAGACATGGGAATATTATGTAGATGAGCATGTTATGGTTTGATAAGTGTCCTCAAGGTCCAGTTGAAGGCTTGATTCCCAGCCATAGTGGCCAGTGGGAGGTGGTGGAAGACTTAGAAGATGAGTGTACAGAAAGGAAATAAGCCACTGTGATGTCCTTTAAAAGAAAAATGGGACCTTGGGAACAGGCTCTCTCTCTCTCTCTCTCTCTCTCTCTCTCTCTCTCTCTCTCTCTCTCTCTCTC
>NW_021620852.1:29532-185494 GCF_004785775.1 Grammomys surdaster
CTCTCTCTCTCTCTCTCTCTCTCTCTCTCTCTCTCTCTCTCTCTCTTTCTCCTCAGCATAATAGCTATGTGGAAGTGAATGGCTTCTTCCACTCAATGTTTTCATCTTGAATAAGCCCTAAAACATCAGTGTAAACTTGCCTCCAAAACTGTCAGCCTATGGGAATGTTTCCTCTTTATAAATTGGTCATCTCTAGCATGTGCTTCATTGTTTCAAAGATGATCAATGTAAGCCATTGTTGGTTACTTCCACCCCAAATCTCCACAACCTATCAAACATGTTCATAAACATTTCATCACCATGTCCTCATCATCTTTCTGAATAAAACACCTCAAGAAACTACTTTTGATTAATCAATCTGCTTCTAGAAGGGCAAACTTATTTGCCTTCCTGAGCCCAAAACCCTGTATAGGTGACAAATACCAAGAATCAATTGCACTTTACTTCCCTTTATGTATTGCAGATACACTTTGAGTGGAGACTGTATCTTTGGATATAAAACAGTCTTTTATAAATTAGTTTATAACTCAAATTCTAAAGCGTATAGGCAACTGCCTCTTTCTCCACATGTACTGGTACTTCTTATGGAGTAGTAAATCATGGCCATGGTTCTGGTAGTCACCCATCACTGACATTCCAAGGAAATGCAATACTTGCCAACTCTTAAATGCCAAGTGTTCCTTGTTCAGTCAACATGGGGGCTATTTTTTCATCTACCATTAATGTGGAGAGGTAAGAGCAGGCTGATTTAAACCCCAAAGCAAGTGCTTCATCACTTGCTGACTAAAACCTGTTTATTTAATATTTATGCTAATATCTTCACTGTGGGTTGTGATTCCATAACAAATTGGACATTTATAATATCCCAACTTTGAAAGCATTCATTACTCTTCTAGAACACATCCTTTGGCTCTCAGTGAAAGGCATGTTCCTCTTTTTTATATCCTTTTGAACTCTTTGAAATATATCTTCACTAATTTCACTGTAGAGTCACACAAGATCACAGAGAGAGATTCTGGGGTGGGGAACGGCTATATGAGGTATCATCCCCAGCCTTGAAAAATATGTCTTAATGGAGTGGAAAGATTTGCTGTGGGAACTAGATGTCAGTAAGCAGCTGCCTCTCTTCCACATTCCATTTCTTTGGCCAAAGTTTACAACTGTACCCTTTCAAGTGAAACTTTGAGTAGATTCACTTCAGTCATCTTCCCTTACAGTAAAGGCTTGGTGTTTAAGACAAGCCTATTTAAGACAAGTGACATTGTTCAGTGAGCACTCCTGGCTGGGGCCCCTGTGACTTTATTGCATTGTTCAGAGCTGAGAAGATGGCATGATTTTTGGCTAGAACAATTTTTAGGTACAGTGGAAAATATGATAATATCCCATGGCTTATGATATGATACATGATCTCAAAATTGAAACTCTCGTAAACAACTATCTGAGAACACTAGTTTCAATTGTGCTTTCCATATGAAGTAGTGTTTCATAGGCTTTTTTGTAGATAATTCAGCTTCACATGGAAATTCTCCATGGCTCCCAACACACATAATAATCATTAATAATAGACTATTAACTATAATTTTAATATTTGTTCACCTATTTAATTTTTCTGTTGGCAAAATGGCCACTTTTTAGCAACTGAGGGTGGGGAGAATTTACCAGATTCTACTCTAGAAATTATTCTGCCCCAAGAAAACCTCAGCATGCTGGGGCTTGCTTTCTGAATAGCCACACTTCCCACACAGTAATTAAAATGATGCATGCCAAAGTTGTGTCATGTTGGCAAGTATAAGAGAGTACATAAGCTCTGATTCCCATCACCCAAGTATCTTGGTTGTGGAAAATGTGTGCTCTCCCCGTAGAACTAGAAACCTAAGACTTGATGTCTTCCAACGGTTTTCTATATCATGTTATTAAGATGTTACCAGGCAATCATAAAACTGATGAGCTATAAATGATTATGAGATTGACCTGCACAACAAGTAAATAATCTTTGTGACTAATACTACTGGGCTTGTGCTGTATACAACATGAATAACAATGTTTGGAAATCCTGATTTTAATTATTTGATTGATAATATTATGATAAAAATTGTCACATTTATGCCAACTGTTCTTAAAAAATATTTTTAATTGTTCATCATGGATTCACTGTGCCCTGGATCCCTCTCTTCAAATAAAAAAGAAGCTCTTCATTCTATTTTGTTGAAATTGAGTTGGGAGGTTTGCTATGGTATCCAAAAAGCACTGAAGCTAATGCATGATTTCCTTGAAAACAGAATAGACTCAAGGTTATGGGTCACCCCACACCAGTGACACTCTTGTTTATATTTCAAATATTTTTCTTGAACTTGAGAGAGAAATGACATGCAGGCCAGGATCACTAGGGCTCTGTCAGTTCTGCACTGCCCCATATTCTCATATGTCCTTAGGAGAGGAGGCTGTGTGGGAATAGGACTATGACACACTCTGTATTAGGTGTGTACAGATTAGAAGTCACAGCTTTCATCTCCCCAGAATATCTGCCAAGGGTGAAGCCTGGGCTCCTATATACTTCTCTGCTTCTTTCAGGGTGCAGTCCCTTCTTAGAAGACTTTGGAGGTTGGTGGTTATGATCTGGACAGAGGGACTTCCAAGACCTCCAGGGATTTCTGTATTTTTAAAGCAAAACAACATCTACAGGGATGGTCAGTTCCTTTGCAAGGCCCTTTGCTTCCCGATTTCATCCATGTTTATCCACTTTTAGATCCTAAGTACATTCTGTCCTCTATGCTCAGGGCTGTGCAAGTGTAGCTTACTTTATTCAGAAACCTTCCTTCATCCTCAGCACACCCTCTGTTCTCATCCACACCCTCAAACTTAGCTTCAACTTAACTCATATTTGCACATCATTTGATGCCATCATTGTCCCCAACATGCAGAGACTCAATTTGACTTGAAAAACCCTCAGGCTTCTCTGTGTTTTCTTTCCCCAGAATTTGAGGGTTTAAAAAAATCTTTGTGTTAGTTATTTTTTTCGTGACTCTGACAAAATACTTGACAAGAAGCAACTTAAGGAAAGAAGGGTTCACTCTGGACTGCTGTTTGAGGGATATATTCTACCATAGGGGTGAAGACATTGCAGCCAGTGGGAGCAAAAGATCTCACCTTGATCAAATGACATCTGATTTTGCTAATCGAGAAGCAGAGGGTCACATGCTGTACTAAGCTCTTGCTGTCACCTCTTTATTCAATCCAGGACCCCAAGCATGAAATGATATCATCCGCGTTAAGATGAGTGTCCTCAGCATAATCTAGACAAACCCCCACATATATGTGCTGAGGTTTCTCTTTTCGTTGATCACAGATCTTCAATCAATGCCAACTTATTTAAGTTATCCTTCTCATTATGATCAGGGACAGAAAAAGTAAACTATTTTGCCTAGTACTGGCCTTCTACATGCCTAGCAGTAAAGACACAATATGTGCTCAAAATATATTTTTTGAATAGGTGAGTAACTGAGTTTTAGTTCTTACTGAGGTAGGAACTTAAGAAGGGAGGGACTATGCTTAATTGTCTTGGTGGTGGTTTGAATAAGAGTGTCCCCCATAGGTCCATATGTTTGGGTGTTTGGTTGGTTTGTAGTTGGTGGAACTGCTTTGGATGGATTAAGATGTGTGGCTTTCTTCGAGTATGTGTATTGTGGGAGAGAACTTTGAAATTCCAAAAGCCCTGGACATCTTCAGTTAGTTCTCTCTCTGCCTTTTGCTTTTGTGTCTGATGTAAGCTCCCAGCTGCTGCTGCAGTACAATGCCTATCTGTCTGCTGCCATGCAGTCTTCCATGATGGAGATGAACTCTAACCTCTGGAAGCCTGAGCCACAGATTAAATGCTTTCTTTAATTAACTGCCTTGGTCTTAATGTTTTTGTCATGGCAACAGACAAATAACTAAGATAAACATGTGGTCTTGATTCTCCTCCAGTTAATTCTGTATCCTAATTGGGAACCTGTGATAAATGACTTATTAAGCATTTTAAAATTTTAGGGTAGCCTTAATTTATACGTATATATCCATAGTAGATGTTTCTGGCTTTTGTTGTTGTTTCTCTTTTCTGTGTGCTCATACTTAACATCTTACTTGAAGAGAAGTCATTTTCACAGCTAAGAACAATTTTTTTCCTACTCGCCATAGCGTACCCTTCATTACAATGTCTTTTCAGTGTTGAAGGATGACATCCACATATCATGCCCCACTCCATCTCATACCTCTTCTGGTTCATTGTGCCTGTAAATGGCTTCCTCCAGACCTGCTCACCTTCTCAATCCTGAGAAGACACTAGTTCATGTTTCACTGTTCCACAATGTGTTCTGATAATTTTCTTAAAGTTACCAAAATGTTATCAGTGTTGTACGGAGGACACACAGGGATACTGTCTTTCCCATTACACCAAAGGAGCCCATCAGAATGAGGACTGCCAGTGCCATCCTTTGCTTATTCGCAGCTAAGAACTTACATCCAGGCTTCTGGTAAAGATCCCCATCTCCCCTTGCATAGCCCACTCTCTGCAAGGAAGACCCTGAGCAGCCCCCAGCTTAGGAGTGGGGAGACCCTATACCTGTTAATGTGAATCGTGTAGGTACTTGCGGAGGCTGAAAGGGAATGCCAGTCCCCTGGACTGTATTTCAGGAGGTTATGAGCATCCTTACATGGGCTCTGGAAACCAACGTATGACTTCCAGAAGAGCAGCCAATGCTCTTAAATGCTGAGTCATTGTCTCTAACTTCCTGAAAGTTTTAAAAAGTGGTTCTTTTGACACTTCTATACATGATTTTTGTGTTGTTTATGATGGTTAGACACCTTGACATGGTCCAGTGTTAATTTTACTTGTTTGTTTCTTGTGGTCGTTGTCTGTTTTTCAGCAGTGCTGGGGACTGAACCAAAGTCTTATTCATATTAAGAAATTTATATCATTAGTTCTTTTCATGTGGTTTTTTTTTTGTTTTTTGTTTTTGTTTTGTTTTGTTTTAATTTTGAGACACTGTATTACCTAGAGTGAGACTGAACTCATTGCAACTCAGGGAAACTTTGAGCTTCTAATATTTTTTCCACAGCTGTGGACCCCCCAAGTCTGATTTCTTGTGGTCATCTTTCTTCTCTGCCCCAGACTAATAATCAGCCATTTATGCATGGATCTCATATTCCTTTTATGATAACTGAAGTAAAACTCACACTTGGAAACAAGGTAATTCCTTTTGTTTTTAAACAGACAGTTTGAATTTTGGATGTAACAAAACTTATTTTTATTATGGAAAGTCAACACTGCTCTGTTTCCATAGTGTGGAGATGACATAGGTACTCTAGGTTTGTAAATATGCACTTATTACAAATTTTATGGTGAGTTTATTTGTGAAGTTCACTCAGCATTCTCCTTTACTGTTCTTATTTCAGTAATATCATTCATTTCTGAATCTCACATGGAACACGCACAGCAAACGTGTTAGATCTGGGCCATTGCCCTTCAACGCTGAAATCTCAGGTACCCCGAGGCAAATGATCTCTGCTTTTTGAGCAGAAGATTTGAGGGAGAAAATGTCTTTCCCATTCACTTCTGCATCTTTGCTATTCTTTTGATTTATCTAACTTGGCAGATATAAAAATTTTCTTCTGAGAAAGAAAAGACCTCTGAACCCTGAGGCCTTCTAATGTAGGGCATAGGAAACTCAGCTATAAACAGAGGAAGTCAGATGTTTCCTTCTCCATAACTTCTAAGAAAATTATTATTGCTAACATCTACTATCACCTAGCAATAAAAGACTTTACACAAATCAAAGAAAATTCCGCATCACAAGAACTTACTTTATCTAAATAAACAGACATTAAGCAATATTCTTAATCAGTTTGATAATGGTTATTTGTTCTATATTCAGTATAGATAAATGGACTTCATTACAGAGTCCATGTTAATTACTTCTAATAAGAAGTCAGTCATTGTAGTTTGAGAAGAAGAACATAGTTTTACAATGACAGTGGACAGTGAGTTTAAATGTACTGATGGTATCAGAGACTAGCAATTTCACAGAGATTTACAGCTATATGTGATGAAGGCCTCCCATAGCACCAACGCTCCAAACCAAACACTTTTAACAGCAAGAAGGAGCTAATGAAAGTAGCTAGAATATTTTATAAATGCTGAAGTGTTTACTTTTGGCTATTAAGATGATTTTATTTCATTACATTTTTTTCCAAAATATATCTGTCTTTCAGTTTCTTCTTAAAAATGTAACATAAACCAGAGCGAAGCATTTCTTCCTCTGTATTATCTGGGATATAACATAAGCAGAACTCCTATTTACAGCTTTGATGTATTAAGAAGGCTTGAAGATTATTACCCTAACTTCCTAAGAAGAAAAATCTGGACAGAATGCAAATTAACATATGTCTTGACCAGCCAGAGCTAAAGCTGCATAAAACAACTCTAAAATGAGAGAGGGCTGAGGATTCAGAAACACAGCTTGGGTTTGCTCAGTGGTCACAGAAGCCATAGGGCATAGGAGTTGGTGTGAACATTTCAGAGAACATTCTGATGACATTCAGGGTGCCCAGTGTGAACTGGATCTCAGGGAGACTGAGAGTCTCTAGATGGCACAGCTTTAGAAAAACATGTAAACTTTAGTGATTCTGGAGGGTCTACAGATATTCACAGTTTAAAAAAAATCCACGAAAAATTTCCTCTTGGCTTTGACAAAATAGAGAAAGCAAAGAGAACTGTGGGTAAAGCACTTCCAGGGTGATCTCCATGACAAGCTTCCTCCTCTCTTAGGGAAATGTGCTTGTGAGAACCAGTATCCTATTTGGAAGAGGGGTGCTTTCCCCCCAAAATCATGGCTTAACCTAAGAGAACAACCAGAAAGCATGACAGTGGGTACACCCTACCCATCATAACCAGGTCACTCACGGATGAAGATTTGGTCCTAACCTGATGGAACTCTCCGTACTACCCACAAATGAACATCACACCATAGAGCTCATGAAGAATAGTGAACTGTGATTGAAATTATTGGAAACTCAGGCTCTTTAATGAAACTAATATTTAGGAGTGCCTGAAGGCAACAAGCAAAATAAACAAAAGACCAAGAAAGGAATTTGGAAATCGCTAAAGCAAACATCAGGCAAGACACTATGCCTATCGTAATGTTAAGTCTTTATACAAGACAATTCTTCTTCCATTTCCATTACTTAATAAAACGTGGCTTGCATTCATGAGAGATTTCAAAGAACAGGAAAAAAAAGGAGCAAAGCAACAGAGAACTTATTGGACTTAGATTCAGATGTGACACAGATGTTGAATTCATCAGACCAGGAATTTCAATAAGATAAATATATTCAGGGTTCATGAGAAACATAGATAATTTGTGAGAATAGAAGGAAAACATACTCACAGAAAAAGAAACTTAAAACAAAGAAAAAGAAAATGTTAGAAACAAAAATGTCTATAATGCAAAGAATGCTTTTGACTGATTCATAAGAATTTCACACGAAGAAGGAAAGAACTGAGCAGAGTGGAATACAGCAATGCATCCTTGCAAACTGAAAGATACAAAGAAAAGAAGGATAGATACCAAGGGAGAGTAATAAGATGGGAGAGTGGGCAAAGGTTATATAGGACATGCAAAAGGAAAAGAGATTTGCTGTGGATCTGGAAAGGAAGATAAAAGATGCCAGAGCTTGGAGAGATGGAAGAGAGTCACCAGAGCACTCTTTGTTCAGAAGTATCATACTGTTATCTTAAATAGTATGCACTAATTTAAAAATTAAAACAAACAAAAATGAAAAAGAAAACAAATGGATAGACCCAGAATATTTCTTTTTTTATTTAATTGTTCTCAAAAAAATTGCAGAATGCAGATAAATTGGCACATTAAAATGTCTTTAATTTCAGCATTTAGGAAACAAAAAAAGCAAATCTCTGTGAATACAAGTCCAGCCTGGCTTATATAGCAACTTCTGGACCAGTTAGGGCAATATAGGAAATATCTACATAAGAAAATACATAATAATATAAAACTCTTTGCTTAAGTAGCAGTGATAACAATAAGATGAATGATTATAGCATATGGATAAGTGTTATGAACGGCATCCAGGTCACTGGGCTGGGACCCAGAAATTAGAAAGATCCTATTGAAATCTTCCCCTGCTAGATGTTGTAACCAGTGAATTAGTTAACCCCTCTGCCTCCTGTCTGATTGTACACACTGGACCCCTGCACCTCAAGAGCTCTGAATTCACAAATAAAAAACACATGTACACCAGTTAATTTTGATATGCCTTGACTAGCTCACTGGCTATGCACTTCTAAAGCTTTCTGCAGCTAGGACACATTCCCTCCAGTACTACTGGATTAACACCTTCTAAATATGTATTTTATCTTTGCTACTCTGTTACCTTCTGGGAGGCCTACCCCCATAGAGCTGCTTTCCTTTTCCACCTACAATATTGGAGGATTTTTCTCCTGCAGTCCTTAAATCTGATCCCTCTCACTCGAGTCAAGGAGATTCTCCTCCTCTTCCTCTCCCTCTATCCCTTGCCTTCTCAATCTAAAAGTCCTGCTTCTATCTTCCGGCCCAGCCATTGGCTATATGGCAATTCTTTATTGCTAATTGAAACCAACAGGGGACAGAGATTCTCAGGTCTGGAAGAACAGCTTTTGGGAGCTGAATTAAGATAAAGCATTAGAACCAATTCCCAACAAGACATAAAGTGATGTGGCATTAGGTGACAGAAATTTTAGATTGGTTTCAGATATACATTTGAGAACATAGAGTGCAGAAAAGTAGAAGAAATTATTGAGTGCACAAAGAAGCAATAAAGTGCTGTTATCACACAAGGTTCTCTAAATAGGAAGGAAGGAAACAGTAGAAGAATAAACAGTGGTAAAGGGAGGACTAAATAAGATGAAAATTGATCCCACTATGTTATCCATTCAGAACCTACTCAAACTATTAAAAAACAGATGAGTGAAAAATAAATTTTGAATTGGGAATGTACCCAAGGTTAGGAATCTACTTTCCATATATGAAGCCTTGGGTTCACCTCTGGAGTGCCATCATCATAAGAATATAAATGGTACAGCTATTGATGATGGATTAAGATATCCTAAATTAACACAAACAAACAGAAAACTCTAAGAGTGAAATTACCACAAAGCAGACTTCTTCACTGAGAACATGACCAAAAATATAGAATGGTTTCATCTGGTGATAAGAGGGGTCACTTCTTATTATGATAGCACTAGGCACCTGGCACCGGTGATCCAGAAGCTAACAGACCCCTGAGAGTTCCAAGCTTGTCTGATTTATACATGATGTTCCAGGTCATCCAGGATTACATAGTAACCCCTACCCCCTAAAAAAGTTAGTTCTCCAAAAATATGAACCAGCATTAATGGTGAATGTTTGAAAAAAAACACAACTTCCAAGTCAACTAAAAGTAGAACCTATAGGCAACTTTAACTGAGGTTGCTGAGAGCGTTAATATCTCCATTTAAGTTTTTTTGCTGAGGGTTGTAAAACACACGGCAATGTTCAACTATTAATTTAACAATATGAAGTAAGGCCTTTGACAGTTGATGAGGACCAAAGTTTTGCCCTTATGAATGAATTCATGCAACTGCCCAAGTAGTGGGCCAAAGCAGAATATGATGATTACATCATCATTCTTCCTCATTCTATGCTCATGCTCTTCACTATGGGATGGCCTCCATCACTTTAGAATACCATGAGAAGATGCAACATGATATGACCCTTTGATCTTGAATTCCTCAGCTTCCCATGCTGGGAGAAATAAACTTCTCTTCTTTATAAATTATCAACTCTAGGAAGATCTATTACAGAAGTAGAAAATAACAGTATATGTTGAACAGGTAAACAAAGTTGATAACATTAGCCAAACTAATGAACATAAAAATAGATGTAACACAAATTACTAGTATCAGAAATTAAAGTTTTGAGGAGGGGAGAATGGAATGGGCGATGAGTTCACCAACACTGAGGTTGTATGAAAAGATTTATAGAAACCTGCTACCTTATAAGAACATAACTAAAAGTGAGTTTGACTGGAGTTGCCTGACATGGCTAGATAATGATGCTCCCAGAAAACGTGGGCTATTAAAGCAAGATCTATTGCCAGGTGTGGGATAGCTCCCTGTGAGTTGTTGATTAGGGATGCCTTTGATTCATAATTCACATAAAGCAACAGGCTTTTGCCTTTGACCTTGGTTGCCAATTGTAACTAGATGTTGAACTACAAACTTTGGTTGCAAAACATATAGAGATCAGCTTTAAGTTGACCAAGAAATCTCCATTCTCCTGGCTAATTTAGATAGTGTCTGAAGATCTATGTAGGCTGCTTAGGGAGAGAAATCATTACTACCCAAACCCAGTACTGGATCTTGCTACAATACTGAAATGCTAGGCAAGATAGCTCCACTAGTGAAGATCTACTAGTGACCCTTTAATACAATTCTTCATGTTATGGTGGTCACAACCATAAAATTATCTTTATTGGTACTCATAACTGTGATTTTTGTTATGAATCATAATACAAGTATCTGTGTTTTCTGCTGATCTTTAATAGCCCCCATGAAAGGGCCACTTGACCCTAAAAGGGGATACAACTCACAGCTTGAGAACCACTGCTCTACCGCAACAGTAATATGAATGTTATGGGTACAACTAACCAGTTTCCACTTGCAGTTGAGGCCTGAAGCATGGGGGCCATTATGCTTGCTGATGTAAACTTCATCAAAATTCCATGGCTAAGGCTATCATAGGCTGTAATGATTACCTTCCATTGTTGTCTTGATAAATGAATATATTGTCAAACTGCCTTTTAAGTATTTGTGATTTTTACCCACAGATTATGAGAACTCTATTCGACCTTAGTAACAGAAGTTATTTTATTCAGTTGATCAACAGCAGTTAATGCAGAAAATTATAACTTGCCAGAGCACTGAAGATAAGTAACTGTTGGTGTGTCTGCCCTAAGTGGAGCTGGTGTCTCTCCTTCTCTGCCATCTAAAATTCTGGGAATGTTACAGAGGAACAGTTAGAGAGAGTGCAAGAACTAGACAATGAGGAAGAGCTAAGTGAGATGCTGTTCTCTGGATATGCCATTACTGTTGCACTCATGAGCTCACAGCAGCTGGATTTACTTGTACAAGATTAAACTCTTTAACATTGCAGTAAGGATGAGGGAGGTACATACTAAAGAACACTCTAAGATGAGGACTTATTGGTAGTTCCTAGATGCTGGGGGTCAATTTTAGTCAAATTTGTAACCACTGGAAAGATGCCCATTATTCAGCAAGTAACCCTATAACTATGGGCAGATGAACATGAAATTAACACTATGTAAATGCACTGGATTTTATTTTTTTAAACAAAAATGGATATGAGGGGTCTGTGCTAAAAAGAAGGCTTCCAGGAGGAATTGGGTGGGATAGGAAAAGTAATTGAGAAATTGAGAGTAAATATGATCAAAATATTTTATATGCATATATAGATATTTCAAAGAATAAATAAAACAAAATATGAATAAACTATAGAATTCACTTCATAGTTTATAAATCTGGATCTGTTACTTATACCATGTGTGATATGTTGTGTAAACATTTTAAAATAGGAACAGCTGACATGGGATACATGAGAACTCAGTGACCTTCTGAATGTTTCTATAAACGTAAAACCATTTTAAAAATAAAATTCAAGATTTGCTAAGACATTGATAATGTACACCCTAAATATTATGCCATGAAACTGGGTCATCTGTGGTTTTCATTTCAATACAGTATAATCCTGACTAAGATATCAGACAAATCAAAGTAGAGGGACAGTCACCCAAACCAGTCTTTCTCGATTCTACATTGTCTATGATGCCTCAGCAGCAACTTGTCACATTGTGAAAAAAATAAATCTGTTTATCCATTTAAAGAGACATGAAATGTACAAGAAATGATTTGCATGGTGAGTACAGGCAAGAGTGGTTATGATATTAAAAAGACATTTCGTATGAGGATGACTTTACTACCAGGAGCTACAGATCATGGATCCATAGGTTTACTTATGTCTGGAGTCCCCTGCTGAAGAAAAGGCATGTGTTTCTAATTAGTTTGTACCTCCCTCCTTTATTCATTTTGGATGTCGTTGTTTGTTTTCTAAAATAGCATTTAATCCTAGACAGATGAGACCAGTCAGTCATTTATTGGAAGCTGACAATTTGTTCCTTTTAAATTGGTGAAAGCTAGCAACATTATTTACAGCGTGGGACTGTACATTTTGTTAGATATTTAAGGTCTTGTGAATGGTCACAGCCTAAACTTTATAATGTTTATAGTTAGTTGAGACTCTTTAGGGATTATTCTTAGGGGCTTAAGAGAGGAGCCTTGAGGGGATGGGTTGGACTTAGTGCTGCGCACACAGCTCCGTTTGGAAGCACAGGATGTATGTCCAGCTCTACTGACTCCTGTCTTGAAGGACGTCTACTGGTTAGAGTTTAATGCCTAAAAACTGCATAACATCTCTGATTGAGAACAGGTAACTTACCAGAGTGTTCCAGTTGGATCTTAGCTCACTTTAGAGGGCAAGAACTGAAATGTTTGCTGTCCTTCCTGACCTCCTAGTCCTCAGTGGTGTAGGCCTCCACACGTTGCCTGTTAAACATCCAGAAGAACAGCTTTATCAGTCTTGTAAGTGTAACTTTTGTGTAACATTTGGGTAAAGCTCAGAAAAAAAAACAGCTTTAAATAACTATCAATTTAGTTAAAAATTAGTTTTCCTAAGTGGTTAAAACCTAATAAAGTTAGGAAAACATAAGTAATTATCTTGATTAGAGATCCTTTTTTTTTTCTTTTTCTTTTCTTTTTTTCTTGGAGGAGGGAGGGAGAGTTCAGTGTTCATAAACGTTCTCATGAGCAGACTGATAACATCTTAAGAATTTTAATAAACTTTAATTAATAAACATTTAATTAATTAATTTTATTCTTTACAAATCTTAAGTGATTTACTCGACTCCTTGTAACTTGGATTTTAGCTTTGGTAATATTGCTCCTATCTTTTATTTATTTTGGAAATGTGTAGTTACTTTATCTTTTGTCATATGAATTCTTTTCTATTAAAATATTTTTAATAGTGCATCTTTTAAACATCTTTCTCTTAACAGTTTACTGTCTATTTTACTTAAAATATCTTTATGGATAAGTGTAACAAGTCAAGAAATATCAAGATTATTTGTTTTTCTGTCCTAGACAAACTTCCTCACTGGCTAGATATTATAGTGTATGTGTGTGTGTGTGTGTGTGTGTGTGTGTGTGTATTTTGTTTTGTGTGTATTTTCTCAGAGTCTAAGAGTAGCAGAAAGGTGCTGAGGTATTAGTGATCTTGAACAGTAAGCACTTTTTTTTTACTGGATATTTTATTTACAATACAGATGTCATCCCCTTTCCTCATTTCCCCTCCCTAGAACCCCCTATACTATATGCCCTCTTCCTTTATGCTTTTATACCATTTTGATTACATGCATGCATTAAGGTCAGTTCTAGGTAGAGGGTCTAGCAATACAATAGATGCAAATAATCAAGGAAAAAGAAATACAATAAACACAAATAGTCAAAGAAAAAGCAAGGCATTAAACCTAATTACATGAACACTCCCATGATCATTGTTTCTAAAGGCTTATCAGGATGATCAAAGTATCTGAGCCTACGTCCCAGTCAAGGAAAGGTCATTTTATGTCTGAGCCTACTTTCTTGTTCTAGCGTAAAATTTAAATTCCTTTCTGAATTACTTCTTTGTTCTAGCCTAATATTTAGATTCCTGCCTGAGATTCTTTCTCTGTTGTAGCCTAAAATTTAGATTCCTACCTGCAATTACTTCTTTGTTCTAGTGTAATGTCAGATTTCTGCTTGAAGCCTACTTCCTTGTCCTTGGCCAATGTTATATTCCTGCCAAACAGCCCATTTCCTTGTCTTTGGCTCATGTCAGCTTCTTGCCAAGCAGCCCCAAAGGCTCTCCACTTCTCCTTTTTTTATTTCGTTAACAAGACTGAGCCTGTCTTAGGTCATTCTGACAAGGATGTCTTCCTTACCCGTCATAGATTATTCATTATTAAAGCAATACTTGTGTCTCAGGTTGGTAAGGCTCTGTGCAGAATCTTACCTGTCCTTGGCTTTCCAGACTGTTAATTTAATAACTCTGCCTGGGTGTCCATTTTCAGGTTCAAGCCATGTACTTTGTCTGCCAACATGTTGATTTTGTTAAAGATAAGCTTTAACATCATGGGCAGGAATGAAAGTATTCCCAGGACAAGAAGGGCTAGCCTGATCAAACACTTTTCATATAAAAGAAAATGCAGAAGGAAAAATACACAGGGAGCTGAGAACTTAACTTGTTAATCCTGTATTTTCAGTTTTGGATGCAAACAACGTTTATTCTCCCCATTCTTTCATCAGGAGACACACAAAAGGCCAGGTTTCTACCAAGTGTATTCTCACTCTCTTTATAATCATTCTGTAATCGCTATCACAGGTGTTGGGGTCTCAATTTGGCCTTGTTGCAGCAACTGTCAGATAGACTTTCCTGGCTTTGAAGCCTCTCCTTTCTGTGTGACTTTCTTGACCACATTCTGCTCACTATGTGCTTGGTCCCTAAGGATAGATGTCTAACACAGAAACATTACTAAAGTTTTTGTAAATTTGCCACCTCCTCTTTAAAATGAAAATTCTCCATGTCTTTACTAATTTCAATTCTTCATAGCCTTACCAGGTCAAATGCATCAGATAATTTCTCCAGATAGCCATTTGCAAAGTCTGAGACACATGGTATGGCTCAAAGGCCTTCAGCTTCCTAGATCACTGTTCACAAAAACCAGCCTGTTTTATATTCCTGGGCCAACTTGCCAAAAGGGAAGTGTCCTCAGCCAGAGATTTCCTCAGCAACCTTGGAATATTTACTCCTTTGAAACATAAAATGTCTCAGTTTCATGAGGCCCTATTTATTAATTGTTGATCTTAGTTCCTGTGCTAACTGTGTTCTCTCCATAAAGTCTTTTCCTGTGCCAATGAGTTCAAGGCTATCCTCCCAAGAGGAGGTGGAAAGAGGTTAAGACCTAGAGGGGTGGAGGACATCAAAAAAACAAGGCCCTCTAAATCAACATGAGCAAAGCTCTTATGAACTCACAGAGACTGAAGCAGCAAGCACAGGGCCTGCACAGGTATACATGGTTCTGAACATATATATTATGGCTTCCATTTAGTGTTTTATGAGGTTCTTGAGTGTGCAAATGAGTGAGTCTGTCCTTCTTGTGCTTTCTCTTGGGCTGTTTTCCTTTTGGTGGTTTTTCTTGTCCAAGTTAGAGTGATAGTTTTTGCATTATCTGATTATATTTTATTCTGTTGTACTCTTAAAAAATGAGTGAATGAATGAATGAATGAATGAATGAAAACCTGTTAGAGTAAAAGTTAACAACTGAACTATCACACATACCTGGGTGTAACAAGTACTCTAGGGCAAGTATCATGTTCAGGAGTAGTTGACCAATATATTATGGACCCCACAGTTTTTATATTTTCTTTTATTTGGTTAGTTTGAAAATATTTTTTCATCCTGGGTGTGATTTTTCCCCTTATTTCTTGTTTTCTTGAGGGATGTTATTGTATTGGATTTTATTTGTTTCTTGAGAAAGAACTTAAATCTTGGCAGGATAGGAGGGGCAGGAGAAAGAGAAGAATATGATCAAAATAAAAAAAAATAAAATAGAACAAAGAAACAAAAATCTCATTTTGTGGCACTTGTTGACTTTACCAATTGTGTTCAGTATGAGCTTTTGGATTTGAATAAATGATTTTACTAAGTGTATGGCAAGAAAAATAAAAAGTAAACAGCGAATACCAGATAAAGAAAACCAGCATCAAACTGGGGGCTTGTGAACACCAGTAGAAATAGATTATGAAACAGTCCTGTTGACAGAATCAATTGGAGTTCCTGCTTAAGACAGAGACCTGGGCAGAGACAAGTGTTCCTCAGGCCTGGTTCCCAAGTGAATGAATGACTAGCAGCAGATCATTAGCATCATCAAACCTAGACATTATCGACAGACAGCAGAAATGGATTGGTGAAGGTGAGGAAGTCAGCCAAAGTGTCTGATCAAGCTTTCCCTCCACAGATGAGCTTTCCATAGATAACTTTAGGTTCCTCATTCCAGTGGCAAAATTTCCATGTCATGTGATAAACAATAGCAACACCTTTCTTTTGTAAAAATTTCACCTTTTAGTTATTTTTAGAAATGGGACGTTTCTATTTTGGAGCTGCTTTGTTATTTACTTTGCCAAACATTCAAGTTAGGTAGCTATCCTGTCCCAGGCAAAGATGTTTTGAAAAACATTCTTGAGAATACTGGAAATAAACAATTAGAGTCTAAGCCAGGAGAGCCCTCCTCACTACCAGAGTCTGCTTTTAACAAGCTTTAAGGGCACGTGACAATTTACTAATATCATTTACCTTACAATCCTACAAAACGAAATCGTGAGGAATCACCACAGTCAAAGGAACCTAAGGCAACATGACCACTAAACATAATGCAGTGCTGTGAAGAGAAACAGAACAGCAAAGCTAAGAAAATTGTAGTGATGTGTAAATGCTAGTTAATAGCACATCAGAACTGGTTAGTAATTGTGATAATTATGTCACATGAATGTAGGCATAAATAATAGAATAAATCTAAAGTGTGATCATTCACAACATTACGGTTTCTGATTTTTTTGTTCCTTTAAAACTGGGTTTTGTTTTGTTCTGCTTTCTTTGAGAATGAGATTTATCCTGGCTTATTTTTTGTTGCTGTAATAATTGCAGTCTCGAAAAACAACTTAGGAAGAAAAAAGGGTTTTTTTTTTGGCATGTTAGTTCATAAGAACTACCTTTGTCTACTTGCTAATTAATATTTGTATGATAATTATATGACCTTTTGGTAGAATTTGCATAATGACTTATTTCAGAATAATCTTTGCTAAGGTTATAGAAAAAAGATGGTTAAAGCCCAACTACTTTATTAAAGAGCCTTCCAGGTACGTATGAACAAAACAAAATTTAGAATTTTGTTGACAAAATTTAGATTTTAATGGCAGTACCTATATGAGTAAATAACACAGCAGTATATCACTATTTTTTAAGTTGAATCTTAGAAGCTCTAGAATTCAATACCTTATATACTTTATAACAATACATTATAATATCATTACAGCAAAATAACTCCTACTATTCAAGTATAATTTCAGATTTTATATATTTAGAAAGATAAGAAAAACCTTCATGATATACTTTCAATATTATTTGCTATCATGGTTAGCTTCTGAAGAAACCTAAAGTTATCTAAAAAGAGGGAAACCCACCTGATGATTTGTCCTGATCAGATTGTCCTGTGACTTTGTCTATTGGTGTTAGTTGCTAGTCTATGTAGAAGGGCCCAGCACACTGTGGGCAGAAGCATACTTCAGCAAGTGGGCTTGGGCTGTACATAAAGAAAGGTAGCCTCACATTCCACAAGAAGCAAACCAGGATTCAGTGTTCTATGATGTCTGTTTCAGTTTTGGTTCCAGGTTTCTGCCTTAGTCAGCTTCTTTCAGTGACAGACTATGACCTGTAAGATGAAATAAATGATTTCCTCTTCAAGTTGCTTTTGATCATGGTATTTAACACAGTCACAGAAAAGCAAATCAGAGCATTTATCTTGCTTTTTGGAATACTGCTAGTAAAATATATCTGATGTTCCTGGAATCTTGCCTGTGATTTATTGTGGAGTTCTCCCATTTTCTATAGTGATAGATAAGTGATTAGTTTAGAAAGTTATAAGGATTTTGACTGATAAAAACTGTAATATCTCCTACTTCTAACACAATTCATTTTATTGCCAACAGAAACCTTGGAAAACTAGCACACTTCTTTCCAGATGTGCTTGTCTTAGGCCAAAGATAAGTGTAGAGCTTCATTAAACTAACCATTTAATTAAGAGTTTACTACACTCAATTATAAAATAATAGCATTTTCAGAAAAGATCTTAAAACTGTGCAAACAAGTATAAACTAGATAATATTGATACACACAGAAGGCTCTTGAGACTTTCTGTCACAATGGCTCATATGAGAAAAAGAATTCACTGGTCCTGAAACAAAGTTACTTCTGTTTTAGGGACTGATTTTGAGATAATCTCTGGACCATTGCTTGGTTTGTTTGCTGTTTTTTTTTTTTTTTCATGTTTGGGAATAGGAGAATAGCATCTCAACTTAACATCCTCCTGCTACACTGTCACAGTCTTGGGACATCACATCCAATTCTGTGTTCCAATTTTCATATAGAAATGTCTAGTACTTCTTAGGAGAGGTCTCAAGCATATTTAACAATTCTTCCAAGAACATGAAAACTAGTCAGTTTTGGAATGATTATATTAACTGAGCAAAGTTGATCTCTTGGAAAATGCGTGTTTTATGGGAGTCTTTTCTTCCATTTACCCTCCCAATTTTTATTTATTTATTTATTTATTTATTTATTTATTTATTTTAGCCTTATTGAGATAAACATCTTTTAGTGGCATGGATCATGGTCATTCTGTTATAATGTTATGTTGCTTTTCGTTCAGACAAATGCAAACACATTTTTGAGAAGTGGCCTCTATGAAATATTGTCCTACATCCTGGATTCAGAGTTTCAAAATCCACAGATGTTACAATGGTATTGTCTTTGGTGGAAAATCGAAGCCACATACAGATGTGGCTGGTGGTGAAAGCACGAAAAGGGTCATTGTCAGTTTACTACCCCCATTCCTTGAGTTCTCATGGCCTAGACTTCTGCAGCTATTCTGGTCACAGAGTTAAACAAAACATAACACCTGACCCCTTACATCATCCAGATAACCTTTAAGAACTCTTTTCATCCTGAGCTGGCACAGGAGCAGGAGACCTCCACTATGCCATCGTATAAATTTACCTCTCTTTATGTGATTGCCATACAGGGTGGTCTTCCCTTGCAATGGTTCTGCATTTCAACACTTTAGCATTCTGTCCCAGGCCCTGGGTCCCCACCACAGCTTGTGTTCAAGAGAGATTTAAGCTCTGTGGAATTCAATTTGCATGATTTTTTCTCCAGTTATTTTCCTGAAAATTTTCCCCAGCATGGCTCAGCATCTCTCAGAATCCCAGGCCTTAACCAGAGTCTAATGGTTTTGCCGCAGAGAAATCCTTTTGTAGCTTAGTGTGCCAGATTCTAACAATATCAGAGATAATTCACAGCAATAAGTCCACTTGCCTAAATGATCTTTGAAAAACTCTGTTGAGAGACAACACACATGTCTTACTCAGGACAGAAAGGTAACCTATGTCAGGCTAAAGTAATGATCGCACTAATGTACGACTTAGTGAACCAATGAGTTTGACTGTGGTTCCTAACTGAAGTTTGGTTAGGGAACTGAGGGACTGGTTACAGAAGCATGGGGGAGGGGTTACTTACTGGAACAAGGATTTTCCTAAAGCAACTATGTCACTCAGACATGGTGACTTCAACATGGGTGACCATTCACAAAAGCTGTAACCCCGGAGTTATCTAAACAATTTTTAGGCAGTATGCTGGCCAGAGTCCTCCTCCTGAGCAGTTAAAAGTTAAAAGGTGTGGAGACAGAGGTACATTTTGAGAATCCTGAAAGTTTCCCCAAAACACACAGCTTTTTTCCCTCTCCCGAAAACTGAATCTTATTATTTTGCTCTGGATCTCACTGAAAATTTACAAGATTAACAGATCACTATTTCAAATGCTGAGGAAACCACTGGAGATCTGCAAAGAAATGATATAGGTGAAATAAACATTGTTTGGTTTTCTGGTAATGAACATTAAAGTATAGGTGGCTGAAGGCCATTCTAATGAAACTTTGGTAAAGCTTAATATTTTATTGCAGAAGGTACCAATAAATGAATAAGTATCAATAGATATATATGTGTTAATATTAATGCATGGAATGTAATATTATGTATACTATGTGTACTTCATAAACATTATGTATAATATGCTCATATATGGAATAGAAATGATCATACATGCACATTACTAAATTATGCATAATAAGTAATATGTAGCATATATTTAATATGTGTGTCTAAACACAGAGATTGAATACTATTAGAAAAAAATGATTTTTTGCTATTCCATTTGTAAAAGGAGTACCAAATACCTTTTGATAAATACTTTAGCATCAGTAAGTTTATGTCAATAAAAAATTGATCGTTAATACATGTTTGATAGTCAATCTTTTATTAATATAAAAGATTGAATGGTCATATGTGTGTATATATATATGGTTGTTTTTAGTATAGGAGTTGGAACCCATGACCTTAAGCATGGCAAACTGGTTTCCCAACATTGAGCTATAAACCTCAAATACAATTTTCTTATAGAAAAGTACTTCTTGCAAGATTTTTATGGGTCAATTGGACTCAAACAGAATTTTAGGGACTTTTAGAAAGAAAAATAAATCATTTATTTTTTTAGATACATATATCTAACAATAAAGTGTAGGCTTAGGTTTGACGTCATCATCATCATCATCATCTGTGATGGACTGCATCCAATTAGATTATCATGCGTCAACATGGATATGGGCTTATTTCATTGAGTAGGGACAATCTACAACTGGTACATCACTGTGGAATATCTCTACTCCCTCTCCCTGCAACTTTTAGCTGTCAAGAACTCCTTTGGAAGGTCAGAAGTCTTATGTACCCTCCCCTATCCATTTTAGAATGTTGGTAGGTCTGGTAGGTAGCCACTATTTCTGTGAGATCTTGCATGCACCAGCATATCTCCAGGCATTTACAACACTTATTCCTGACCTCTAGCTCAGGTACTTTTTTTCTCCCATTCTTCTTTGATGTTCTGAGCTTTGGACGGGTGGTATAGATGTCTCATATAGGGAAGAGGATTCCATAGTCACTTGCTGTTAACATATTGGCTACATAGGGTTCTGTTCATTAACTATTGTTCACTATTAACAAAAGGTTATTTCAATAAAGTTAATAAATTTTATTATGTATTTTAACTTTGAGTATAGATATTTTATTAAGTTATTTATTTATTTTACACCCAGAGGGTAGCTTCCCTGTTCTCCTTTCCTCCCAGGAGAGGTAAGAGGTAGGGACCTGGCCCCTATCCACCCCTCCTTCCCTTTTCCTCAGAAACTGGAAGGCTTCCCATGGATATCAACCAACCTTCACACCTGAGGTTGCAATGATATTATATGTATCTTCTTCTATTTATGCTAATTAGACAAGGCAGCCCAGTTAGGAGAAAGGGATCCAAAGTCAGGCAATGTAGTCAGACAGATCCTGCTCCTGCTTTAGGTGTCCCATATGAAGACCAAGTTGCACAACTGTTGCATAAGTGCAGAGTGCATAGGCCCATGCATGGTCTCTGGTTTGCAGTGCAGTCTATGAAACCCTTGGGCCCACATTAGTTGACTTTGTATATTTTTCTTATGGTGTCCTTGACCCCTCTGACTCCTTCAATCCTTCTTACCCCTCTTTTACACAATTCTGCCAGCTCCACTTAGTGTTTGGTTGTGGGTCTCTGCATCAGTTTCCATCAGTTGCTGGGTGAAGCTTCCCTGATGACATTTATGCTAGGTTCCTGTCTTCGAGTATAGCAGTCTCATCAAAAGTGTTAGGGGTGAGTTCCCTCTCATAGAGTGAGTCTCAAGCTGAACAGTCATGGGTTGGTCCTTCCCTCAAATTCTGCTCCATCTTTTACCTCTGCATATCTTAAAAGAGGACAAATTGTTGGTCAAAAGTTTTGTGGCTGGGTTGATATCCCAATAGCTCCATTGGAAATCTTGCCTGGTTTCAGGAGATGACGTTTCAGGCTCCATACCATTGCTAGGACTCTTAGCTCATGTCACCCTCATAGATTCCTGGGACTTTCCATTGTCTTAAGTTTCTAACTTG
Source organism: Grammomys surdaster (assembly GCF_004785775.1). Lineage (NCBI taxonomy): Eukaryota > Metazoa > Chordata > Mammalia > Rodentia > Muridae > Grammomys > Grammomys surdaster. The sequence continues at coordinate 51,542 of NW_021620852.1, forward strand.
TCCCAGAGATGCTCGCTCCCATCCAGTTGTCTTCCCCAGTACTCTCTCCCTGCATCCTCCCTCTTCCTCATTCCTCTTATTCCCATACTCACACCTCCCCAACCCAGTCCCATCCTTCTATCCACCCTTGAAGTCTAATCTATTTCCCCTTCTCAGTGAGACACAAGACACAAGCATCCCTCCCTAGACCTTCACTGTTACTTAGCTTCTTTGTGTCTGTGTTTTCTAGCATGGTTTTCCTTTACTTTATGATTAATGTCTACTTATCAGTGAGTGCATATCATGTTTGTCTTTCTGGGTCTGGGTTACTTCATTCAGATGATCTTTTCTAGTTCCATCCATTGGCCTGCAAATTTCACAATATCATTAATTTTAATGGCTGAGTAATACTCCATTGTTTAAATGTACTACATTTCCTTTAACCATTCTTCAGTTGAGGGACATCTAGGTTTTTTTTTTTTTTTAGTTTATGGTTATCATAAATAAAGTTACTATGTGCAAAGATGAGCAAGAATTCTTGTGGTATGGGAGAGCTTCTCTTGGGTATATGCCCAGAAGTGGCATAGCTGGGTATTGAGGTAGATCTATTTTTAATTTTCTGAGAAACAACTAAACTGATTTCCAAAATGACTGTACAAGTTTGCACTCCCCAGCAATTGAGAAGTGTTCCCCTTACTCCACATCCTCCTTCCCACCATGAGCTATTGCTGAGCTTTTGATCTTAGCCATTCTGACTAGTATAAAATGGAATCTCAGAGTTGTTTTGATTTGAATTTCCCTGATAGCTAAAGATAATAAACATTTCTATAAGTGCTTCATGGCCATTACAGATTCTTCTGCTGAAAATGTTCCTTTAAGATCTGTACCCCACCTTTTAATTGGGTTAGTTTGTTTGCGGAGGTTTAGTTTCTTGAGTTTTGTATATAATTTGTATGTCAGCGTTGTGTCAGGTGTGATGTTGGTGAAAATCTTTTTCTAGTTTGTTTGCTGTTGCTTTGCCTTTCTGCCATTACTCTTTGATTTACAGAAACTTTTCAGTTCCATGAGGTCCCTTTTGTCAATTGTTGATCTTAGTGCCTATACTATTGATGGTTCAGGAGGTTGTCTCCTGTACCAATGCCTTCAAGGCTGTTCCTCATTTCTCTTCTATTAGATTTAGTGTATCCTCTTTTATGTTGAGGTCTTTGATTCACTTGGACTTGACTTTGTGCAGGATGATACATATGGATGTATTTATGTTCTTTGTACATGTAGACAACCGGTTAGACCAGCAACACTTGTTGAAGATTCTTTTTTTCCATTGTATAGTTTTGGCTTCCTTGTCAAAAATCTAGTGTCCATTGGTGTGTGGATTTACTACTGTGTCTTTGGTTTAATTCCATGGACCAACCGGTCTGTTTTTATGCCAGTGACATGCCATTTTTATTACTATTGCTCTGTAGTACAGCTTGAAATTGGTGATGATAATGCTTTTAGATGGCCTTTTATTGTTGTTGTTAACAAGATTGTTTTAGTTATTCTGTTTTTTTTGTGGACTATTATTATTTCAATATCTGTAAAAAATGGGTTAAAATTTCAATGGAAATTTCATACTCTGAAGATAACTTATGGTAGGATGATCATTTTTACTCTCTTAATCCTATTAATCCATGAGCATGGGAGATCTTTTCATCTTCTGATATCTTCTTCAGTTTCTTTCTTCAAGGATTTGAAGTTCTTGTCATACAGGTCTTTCACTTGTTTGGTTAGAGTTATGCCAATATATGTAATATTATATGTGGAAATTGTGAAGGGTATGATATTCATAATTTCTTTTTTATCCTGCTTATCATTTTTATATAGGATATACACATAGTATATAGGATATATATCAAGTATATAGGAGATATATATATCCAATTTAATGACTGCTTCTATTTTGTTAGGAGTTAAAGGTCTATTTAGATTATTTACCTGATCTTGATTTAGGTCAGGTAAGTGGTATCTATCAAGAAAATTGTCCATTTCATTTAGATTTTTCAATTTTGTGGAGTACATGTTTTGAAGTATGCCTACTGATTTTTTTTTTTAGTTAATTTTGTATCCAGACACTTTGTTGACTGTGTTTATCAGCTATAGGAGTTCCCTGGTAGATTCTTTTTAGTCACTTATATTTACTATCATATCATCTGAAAATAGCAATACTTTGACTTGTTCCTTTCCAATTTATATCCCCTTGACCACCTTTATTCATCTTATTGTTCTAGCCAGAACTTCAAGTACTATATTGAATAGATTTGGAGATAGTTGACAGTCTTGCCTTGTAGAATTGCTTTAATTTTCTCTCTATTTAATTCGATGCCATTAGCTTGCTGTATATTGCCTTTATTTTCTTTAGTTATATGCCTTGTACCCCTGATCTCTCCAAGCCTTTTATCATGAAGAGGTGTTAGATTTTTGTTCGAGACTTTTTCAGGATTTAATGAAGTGAATATGTGTGTGTACATATGTGTGTGTGTGTGTGTGTGTGTGTTCTTTCAGTTTCTTTATATGTTTAATTCAATTGATGGATTTTTGTCTGTTGAGCCATACCTACATCTCTGGAATAAAAGCTACTTGATCATGATAATTGATGATGTTTTTAATGTGTTCTTGGATTCAGTTTGTAAATATTTGTGTTGAGTAAGATTTGCTTGCATCAATGTTCATGTAGGATATTGGTTTGAAATTCTCTTTCTTTGTTGAGTCTTTGTGTGGTTTAGGTACCAGAGTGATGGTGGCCATATACAGTGAATTTGAAAGTATTTTTTCAGTTTCTATTTTATGGAATAATTTGAGAACTGTTGATATTAGCTCTGCTTGAAGGTCTGGTAATTCTTAACTAAAACCATCTGGCATGGCCTTTTTGTTGTTGTTGTTCTTGTGAGATTTTAAAGGACAACTTCTATTACCTTAGGGGTTATAGGTATATTTAAATTTTTTATCTGATCTTGATTTAGCTTTGTTAAATGGTAGCTAACAAGAACATTGTCCATTGTATTTGAATTTCCAATTTTGTGCAATATAGATTTTTGAACTAAGACCTAATGAGTCTTGGATACTTTTGGTATCTGTTGTTTTATCTTTTTTTTTTCTTCTGATTTTGTTAATTTGGAGTTTGACATTTGGCTAGGGGTTTATGTATCTTGTTGATTTTCTCAAAGAATCAACTCTTGGTTTCATTAATTCTTTGAATTGTTCTCTTTGTATTTTATTGATTTCAGATTTGAGTTTCATCATTTCCTGCCATCTACTCATTGGGTATGTTTGCTTCATTTTTTAGAGCTTTCTGGTGTATTTTTAAATTGTTAGTATGAGCACTCTTTAATTCCTTTATGAATGCATTTAATGCTATGAACTTTCCTCTCAGCACTGCTTTCAGTATGTCCCATAAATTTGGCTATGTTGTGCATTCATTTTCATTGAGTTCTAGAAAGTCTTTAATTTCATTCTTTACTTATTTCTTGACCCAGTGATCGTTCAGTAGAGAGTTGTTCAGTTTGCATGCATTTGTAGGGTTTTTGTTGTTGTTGAAGTTCAGCTTTAATCCATGGTGATCTCATAAGATAAAGAGGATTATTTCAGTTTTCTGTGTCTATTGAGACTTATTGAGACTGAATATATGGTCAGTTTTGAAGAAGGTTCTGTAAAGTGCTGAGAAGATGATATATTCTTTTGTGTTTTGGTACAATTTTTTCTAGATATCTATTAGGTTCATTTGAGCCATAACATCTGTTATTTCCATTATTTTCCTGTTTAGTTTCTGTCTGGTGGATCTGTCCCTTGATGAGAACGGAGTATTGAAGTATACAACTATTAATGTGTGGGGGTTCAGTGTGTGATTTAAGCTTTAGTAATATTTCTGTTATGAATCTGAGTGCCCATGCATTTGTGACATAAATATTCAGAATTGAGATATCATCTTGGAGGTTTTTTCCTTTGAGGAATATCCTCCATTTATTTTGATTACTTTTGGTTGGAAGTCTATTTTGTTAGATGTTAAAATGGCTACTCCATCTTGTTTCTTAGCACAGATTGTTTAGAAAATCTTTTTGTAGCCCCTTTTTTCATAAGGTAATGTCTGTCTTTGATGTTGAATTGTGTTTCTTGTATGCAGGAGAATGATAAATCCTCTTTTCGCATCCATTATGATAGCTTGTCATTTTTAATTGGGGAATTACGTCCATTGATATTGAGAGATAGTAAAGGTTCTCAATTGTTATTTCCTATTATTTTAATGTTGATTGTGGTTGTGTGTGTGTGTGTGTGTGTGTGTATGCCTGTGTTACATGTGTTTTGCTGCTTTTGTTTTTGCTGGTGTGAAATTATATATTTCCTGTGTTTTCTTGGGGATAGTTAATGTCCTTGGGTTGGAGTTTTTCTTCTAGTATCTTCTGTAGGGAAGGATACTTGAATAGGTATTGTTTGCATTTAGTTTTGTCATGGAATATGTTATTTTCTCATCTATGGCAATTGAAAGTTTTGGTGTGTATAGAAGTCTGGAATGGCAAGACGTCTGCCCAGGCTTTTAAAGGCTCTCTTGAGAAGTCTGGTGTAATTCTAAGTGGTCTACCTTTATATGTTAATTTCCCTTTTTCATTTGTGGCTTTTGATATTAGTTTTTATGTACATTTGCTATTTTGTTATGTACATTTAGTATGATTTTTATGTAGCAGCAGGATTTTCTTCTCTGTTGCAATGTATTTGGCATTCTCTATACTTCTGTATAAGAATGTAAGTATGTTTATGGATATCTCTTTCTTTACATTAGGGAAATTTTCTTCTTTGATTTTGTTAAAAATGTTTTCTAGGCCTTCAAGCTGGGACTCTTCTCGTTCCTCTATTCCTATTATTCTTAGGTTTGTTCTTCTCATAGTGCCCTCACATTTCCTGGATGCTTTGTGGGAAAACCTTTTTAGATTTTTAACACTTTGACTGATATATCAGTTTCTTTTATCATATCTTTAATGTCTGAGATTCTTTCTTGCATCTCTTTTATTCTGTTGGTGAAGCCTGAGTCTGTAGTTTCTGTTCTGTTACCTAGGTTTTCTATTTCCAGGATTCCTTAAGTTTGTGTTTTCTTTATTTCTTCTATTTCCACTTTCAGGTCTTGAATAGTTTTACTCATTTTTTTTTCACATGTTTGAATGTACTTGTATTTATTTAATGGATTTATTCATTTCCTCTTTAAAGCCCTCTGTCATCTTCAACAGTTTAGAGTTAAGGTTATGTTCTGTGCTTCAACTGCTTTAGGATGCCCAGGGCTTGCATTAGTAGGATAATGAGGGAGTACCATATATTGCTTAGCTCTTACTGATTATGTTCCTAAGCTGGCCTTTAGCCATCTGATTATCGCTGTAGCCATGCGGCCTCCAGTAATGCAGGCAGTGTTTTTGGCTAGAAAATAGAGCACAGGGTACAGGATCCTTCTCAGTGTTGTTGGTTGTGCTTTAAGGGGACTTGGCAGGGAGGAGATTTGAGGGCAGGTCTTACTTGGTTGTCCATGATGCTGGCAGGCCTCCTGGAATGTAGACATAGCTGTAGCACAGAAAATTAAGTGCAGAGGATAGTGAGTATTTACTTTATAATAGAAAGTAAAATTTAACAATTAATATTTTTATTGTTTTTTAAAAGAAAAACCCCAAATCATTGATTTTTAATTATATAATATTTTATATTAACCAAGGATTTCCATAAAACAGAACTAGTAGAACTTTTGTACATTATGTTAACGTTTTTTATAAATAATTCTTCATCAGTTATATAGACATTCCTTAACTAACTCAGTTTGCTACAAAAAATTCATCATCATGTCTCTTTATTTAATGATAATTTTTTCTTAAAATTATGAATCTGTGTCAGCTTAGAATCACTGAGAAAACAGTGATTTTTTTCAATAAAAATGTGAACTAAATTGTTTCAGTTTCTTGAAAAGATTGGGCATGATCAGAGTTGTGTGAACACTGGTCATTTCTGTTTTTTATATAAAGTTCAGAATGACAGGAAGATTTCTCTGGGCTGGAGTTGTAATGATTAATTTGTTTATGGCATTAAAAGCCTGTAAATTTTTTTTTAAATTGAACAATGTAGATACATAAAGATGGTTCAGTTTTGGCTAGTTATTCTATACTGTGTTAAACTTAGACTCCCTCAAAATATATGATTCTAGAATTTCAGAATGTCACCTTAATTAGAACAAGGAATTTTGCTTTTGTTATCTAGGCAAGGATCTGGAGAGAAATATTCATGGCTTAGTGGGGCATAAAATCAGTGATGTGAGTTTTTGCAGAAACTTGAAAGGGGTCATAGAGGCAAAGGAGGAAAATTTTCAAGCAAAGGGAGACAGAGATGAAGCCATTGAACAAGAAGCTTCCTATGCTTTATCAATACCCACAATCCTTTAGGGAAAGACATTTTTCACACACCTGAACCACATGTTCCACTGCCCTGGATCTGAGAGAAAAACATATTTTTCTGTTATTTTAAGCTATCAGATTTGTGCAATTTGTTATGGTTGTCTTAAAATTTGGGGCAACTCTTTGTAGTTGTGTGAACAATTCAATGTTTGCATAAGTTTCTTCAGCATGTCTCATTGGATGTCATAAGACATGAAGTCAAAGGGTCATTTCCAAGGAAAGACCTCCAGACATTTATTTTGTTTTCATTTTAAATTCCAAGGAAATGAAAATACAGTGTTTTAAAATGGAGACTCAATTATCTTAAAGTTCCTTCTCATTTGATTTAGTTTACTTTACTAAGATTAATTCTGGTCTAAGTATAACTCAGCTTTGCCCATCAGCATAGCCCAAATATATGTATCATCTTTTTACATTTGTCTTTTTGGACTGTAGAGTAAACATTGCCTTTTTCTGATGGACTCCTGTCCATTGGTCTAAAGCATCATTGTATTGCAACTACCATGAGCTCAATGCCAAACACTTATACAAGCTTTTTACAGAAGCCCGGGTACTCACATAGGTGCTGTGTTATTTTCTGAGCACAAAAAGAAATTAGACACACTCAGGGTGATATGGCCTGAGTTACATAAAATACAGAATAACAGGGCTAGTAGGCCTGGAGATGATGTAATGAATAATATTTTTTGGTATAACAATTGGGATGTTAGTGGATATTTAAAAGGCTGAGTTGTGACCATCTCTGATGTTAATAGAAACTATTTTTACTTATAGAATTTAAATTATAAATAGAAGATGGATTTCAAATTTTTGTATAATGACTTGGCTGCTATGAAACTTAAATAACTCCTTATTTTACATAGCAATATGATACAGTCAGTGTTAGTTGAAGAGCTAAAAATGAAGATTATGCTGAAATAATGATAAAACTAATACTGAATTTAAAATTTTATTCTAATTAGACCTTACCTAATTCCAGTTAATAGTTGCTCCTGTTCCTTTACTAGTGGATTATGTTTGTAAAATAAAGTTAATTCTCAACTTACTTCTTGAATAGACTAATAGCTGTCATAATAATTGTTATTTCAGGTTTTCTTCTTTTTTGATTTTTTAAAGGTTCATTTATTTATTATTTTATGTGTACAATTGTTTTGCCTACAGGTATATCTGTACGTCATGAGTGTGCCTGGTGCCCTCAGAAGTCAGAAGAGGGTATCAGATCCCGTGGAACCAGAGTTGCTGATGGTTGTGAGCTGCCATGTGGGTGCTGTGAATACAACCTAATCCTTTGCAAGAGCAGCAAGCAAGCACTCCTAACTACTAAGCCATCTCCCAAGTCCTCCAAATAACTTTTTAAAAGGCATCCAGGGCTTAGGCCATGACTCAGTGGGTAACACTCTTGCTGTACCAGCTTGACAGCACTGATCTTGAAGCCCCACAACCCACATAACTGCCAGGCACAACAGCCCGGTCTTCCAGGAAGATGGGAGACAAAAACAGCAGAATTTCTGAGACAAGATACCCTGTCTCAAACAAAATGGGAGGGAAGGTCTAACACTTGAGGTTTTCTTCTGACACCATACACACCATGTGGAATATATATGTCCAAATAAACAGAGGAGGGGAGAGAGGGAGGGGAGAAAGAGAGAAAAAGAGAGACTCTACATCCAGAGTTCCACCAAAATTTCTCAATTTCTTATACCATGTTTTGCTGGCCCCTTCCTCACAGACCTGTACATAATCCATGAGTCTATTACTAAAAACAAAATAGTTTCCTTTAAGGAACATGTTCTGGGCTTGGAGCCAATCAAACAACACTGAAAAGTGTCACCATTAGTGATATTAATATCATTACAGCACAAAAGACAAGCATCTGATAACGACACAGCACACTAATCATCCATGAACTTTGTTGAGAACCATATTTAAAACCAATTAAAGAAGGTAGATAAGTCTTTTTCTCACTTCTACAACCCAATATTTCATTGATGTAGTGGTAGTAGCTGAAAATGTTGAAAAGACATAGTAGGAGATTCAGTCCTAGTCAACTCTGAAGGCAAGAATGGACTTGGTTGTAGGTTGTTTGGTCTATGTCAATTATTGTTGATCAAAAAGTAGCCACACTGACAATCTCATCTGCTCCCCTTCATCAGCTCAAGTTCTCAGACAATCTTCACATGTCCCGGTCAACTTCTTTATTTCATAAATGTCCTTGTTAGTTACATTGAGCCCCTGGATAATCCATACCTCACCGACAGATCTAGAACTAAATTGTATCAGCAGTGTCTCCTCTGCTGTACAAAGGGGTATGCTCACTAGCCTAAGTGTTGGGAAACAAATCTCAAAGCCTCTAATTTTCCACTAATACTATGAATTTAACTCAGCATCATATAGTCACCACATTGTGAAGATGTCAATTTTCTCCAAAAATACAATTGAATGTGATAATAAAAATGTATTGTCACTTATTTATTCACTTTGCATCCGAATCTATGCCTCCCGCTCCTCTCTTCCCAGTTCCACCTTCTCATCCCCCTTCCCCCATATCCCCTCCCCTTCTCCTTAGAGAAGGGAATTCCACCACCTGGGTACCAACCCTCCCTAGAACGTCAAGTCGCATCAGGACTAAGCACATATACTTCCAATGAGGCCAGACAAGGCAGCCAAGCTAAGAGAAAGGGATGCAAAGACAGGCAACAGAGTCTGAGTCAGAGACAGCTCCTGCTCCATTTGTTGGAGGAACTACATGAAAACCTACATTTGTTGGAAGACCTACATATCAGCTAAATACGTATAAGGGGCCTAGGTCTAGTTCATGCATGTTCTTTGGTTGGTGGTTCAGTTTCTGTGAGACTCCATGGACCCAGGATACTTGGATCTGTAAATCTTCTTGTGATATCCTAGATACCTCTAGCCACCTCAATCCTTACTTCTCTGATTCTTCCAGGAGACTCCTGGGCTCTGTCTAATGTTTGGCTGTAGCTCTCTGCATCTGTTTCCATCAGCTGTTGGATGAAGCCTCTCAGGAGACAGTTGTGCTAGGCTCCTATCAGTAAGCATAGCAAAGAATCATTAATAGTGTCAGAGTGTGTCTTAAGTTTGGCCAGTCATTGGTTGGCCATTCCTTAAATCTCTATTCCATCTTTATCCCTGCACATCTTATAGGAAGGGCAAATTTGGGGCCTAAGGTTTTATGGATAGCTTGTGGCCCCCTATCCCACTGGAAGTCCTGCCTGGCTAGAGGAGGTGAACACATCAGGCTCCATATACCCTGCTACTTGGAGTCTCACTTAAGATCACCCTCATATCCTCCCAGGTCTCCAGCTTGTCCCACAAATACCCAGCCTGCCACAGATTTCCCTTCTCTCTCTGAGCCCTCTTACTATACACCCCTGCTCTCCCTGTACCTGATCCCAACTTCAATTCCTTTCCCCAAACCCTCTCCCATTTAGTTCCCTTTCTCTGTCCACATCTGGTATCTATTTATTTCTCCTTCTGAGTAAGATTCAAGCATCCTTCCTTGAGTCCTCCTTGTTACTTAGCTTCTTTGGATCTGTGGATAGTAACATGGTTATCTTGTACTTTAGGGCTAATATCCACTTATAAGTGAGTACATACCACGTATATCCTTCTGGGTCTGAATTACCTCACTCAAAGTGATATTTTCTTACTTCCATTTATTTGCCTGAAAATTTCATGATGTCCTTGTTTTTAATAGCTGAGTAGTATTCCATGTACAAATGTACTATATTTTCGTTATCCATTCTTCAGTTGCAGAACATCTGAGTTGTTTCTAGTTTCTGACTATTACTAATAAAGTGGCTATGAATAAAGTTGAACAAGTGTCCTTATGATATGATGAGGCATCCTTTGGGCTTATGCCCAGCAGTGTTATACCTAGGTCTTGAGGTAGAACTATTTTCAGTTTCCTGAGAAAGTGTCAAGTTGATTTCCAGAGTGGCTGTACCAGTTTGCACTCCTACCAGCAATAGGAGAGTGTTCCCTTGGCTCCACATCCTGGACAGCATGGCATGTGCTGTCACATGAGGTTTGTTTTGTTTGTTTGTTTGTTTGTTTTAAAATTGGATATTTTATTTACATTTCAGATGTTATCCCCTTACCCCAATTCCCCCTGCTCAGGAACCCCCATCCCATTCCCCCTACTCCTGCTTCTATGAGGATGGGCCCCCACCCCCCTACTCCCACCTCCCCACTCTTGAATTTTCTCACACTCTTGGTGTCCAGCCTTCGTGAGACCAAGAATCTCCTCTCCCACCTATGCCAGAAAAGGGTATCCTCCCTTACATATACAGCTGGAGCCATGGGTCCCTTCCTATGTGCTCCCAGGCTGGTGGTTTAGACCCTGGGAGTTGTGGTTGGTTGGTATTGTTGCTCTCCCCATGGGGCTGCAAACCCTTTCAGCTCCTTCAGTCTTCTCTCTCATGCCTCCATTGGGAATAGGCTAATAGTTGTCATAATAATTGTTATTTCAGGTTTTCTTTCTTCTTCTAAAAGAAAAGCATTAAAGAAGATGAATTAAGTATTTGAAAATGATAGAACTATATTGTTATGTTTATTTCTACAACCTTTAACCATTTACCAGTGGTTCCTAAGAACTACCAGAAGTTTAGTTCCTGTGCTCTGTTACAGTATTCATTTAATGAAAGAAAATTAATGTTAAATGTTTCAATAATTTTAAAGGATGGTAAATAGTCTTTTATGCTGACTCAGTTCACTAAAATGAGAACAGTCGGTTAACAATTAGTGGTAATTCTAATAAGGTTGGTGAAATTTTTTCTCATTTTTTTATGTATGTGGGTGTTTTTGTTTATGACCTATGCATGTGAAATGTTTACAAGAGCCAGAAGAGGGTGGGTGGCTTTTGAAACCTCGAAGCCAGCCACCAGACACAATCCTCCTCCAGGAAGACCACATCTAATCCTTCCCAAGTAGTTCCAGTATCTAGAGAACAAGTATCCAAATATATTAACATGTGGGAGCCATTCTCATTCAAACCACCACACTCCCTTTACATGGAGAAGGGAAACATCAAAACACAACAAACTTTGTTGTTGTTACTGTATATTACCCTCTAGCACAGATTAGTCTTTAAAATAACAAGTGTGTTGTTATTTAACCTAGGCATCTTGATTCTATAGTAAAGCACAGCTTATTTTAAAGGAGAGATAGTGTACATAATAACAGATAAATGTCCACAATGTTGTCCTGTGAATAAAATAGATTAAGGTAGCTCCCAAAGAGAGCTTGGAATTGACCAGTGTATGCAACCTGAAGACTGACATTATTGATTTATAAATAATGAGGAATAAAAGATTCAGAATATCAGTTTCTTCATTTCTTTTTTTAAAGTATTTATTTTTCTATATATATGTGAGTCCTCTGTATGGCATCAGATCCCATTACAGAAGGTTGTGAGCCACCACGTGGTTGAACTCAGGACCTCTGGAATGGCAGTCAGTGCTGTTAACCTCTGAGCCATCTGTTCAGCCCAGTTTCTCTGTTTTAATTTATCTTACAAACATTTGAGAGAAGCAGATACACAATATTTAGAAATTTTGAGCAGCAGTTGAGGCATTATTAAATACAAGATGGCAACTAAAATTTAAATATAGCTGTGATCTCTTTTAAGCTTCCCTCTTGTTTTGCTGGTTATCCAGCTCTATGTAAAAGTATCTTTAGTATCTTTTAGTTTTTGTTTCTTTCTTTGCCTTGTTCATATTATTTGAAAGATTACTGTTGAAATAAGAATTTTTTCTCTTAAGATGTAATGTTGGTTCAATATACGAAAATCCATTAATGTAATCCACTATATAAACAAACTCAAAGAAAAAAATCACATGATCATCTCCTTAGATGCAGAAAAAGCATTTGACAAAATACAACGCCCCTTCATATTAAAAGTATTAGTGAGATCAGGAATTCAAGGCCCATACCTAAACATAATAAAAGCAATTTACTGCAAATCAACAGCCAACACCCAACATCACGTTAAATGGAGACATACTTGAAACAATTCCACTAAAATTGGGGACAAGACAAGGATGTCCACTCTCCCCATATCCAATACAGTACGTGAAGTGGTAGCTAGAGAAATAACACAGCAAAAATACATCAATGATATACAAATTGGCAAAGAAGAAATAAATGTATCACTATTTGCAGATGATATGGTAGTATCATAAGCAACCCCAAAAATTCTACCAGAGAACTTCTCCAACTGATAAACAACTTCAGCAAAGTGGCTGCAAATAAAATTAACTCAAATAAATCAGTAGCCTTCCTTTATACAAATGATAAACAGGCTGAGAAAGAAATTAGGGAAATGATACCCTTCACAATAGCCATAAATAATATAAAATACCTTGGGGTAACTCCAACCAAACAAGTGAAAGACTTGTATGACAATGACTTCAAGTCTCTCAAGAAAGAAATCGAAAAAAATCTCAGAAAATGGACAAATCTTCCATGATCATGGATTGGCAGAAGAAAGCAATCACAAGTGGGGAGGGAGAAAGGGACCTGGGAGGGAAAGTGGATAAGGGTCAGAGGGGGGAACAGGGGAGAGGGGAACCTGATCTGGTATTGCATGAGGGAAATGGACTGCAGAAGCCCTGAGGGACAGCAGAAAGAATGGAAACAGCCAACCTAGGGAGGTAGGACGTAGGGGGGGACCCTCCATGATGCAACAGAGACCTGGGAGGTGAAAGACTCTCAGGACTCAAAGGGGGGAACCTTAGATGAAATGTATGGCAATAGGGAGAGGGAACTTATAGAGCCCACCTCCAGCAGGAAGACAGGGCATGAAATGAGGGAGAGGGTTGCCATCCCACAGTCAAAACTCTGACCCATAATTGTTCCTGTTTGAAAAGACTACAGGGATGGAAATGGAGAGGAGCCTGAGGAAAAGAAGGTTCAGTGACAGGCCCAAAGTGGAATCCAGCTCTAGGGGAGGTCCCAAGGCCTGACACTATTACTGAGGCTATGGAGTGCTCATAAAAAGAAATCTATCATGACTGCCCTCTGAAAGACCAAACAAGCCCTGAAAAAGTCAGATGCAGATATTTGCACTCAACCAATGGAAGCTGCTAAACTCTGTGGTTGAGTTAGGGAAAGGCTGAAAGAAGCTGAGGAGGAGAGTGACCCTGTAGGAGGACCAGCAGTCTCAGTTAATCTGGACCCCTGAGATCTCTCAAACACTGGACCACCAACAAGGCAGCATACACCAGCTGATATGAGGCCCCAACACATGTACAGCAGAGGACTGCTGGGTCTGTTCAGTAAGAGATGATACTCCTAACCCTCAAGAGACTAGAGGCCCCAGGATAGAGGAGCACTGTATCACTTCTGTCCCGCACTCTGCCCCTCCAACTCCTTCCATGTTCTTGATACCTCTCATCTTTGTGGCCTTCTCTTTAATTATCATTGTTACAGGAATTGTGGGTGTTTTGGTTACACAGTATCTATGAGTATTCTTCCCTCATACCTGGTCTCCAATTCTCCAAGGTCAGTTTTCTGCACATGAAACTGTTCTGACAAGGTTTCTTTCTTTCTTTCTTCTTGGACTTTTTACATCACAGTCTGTTTTTGTGGTGTTTTTTGTTTGTTTCTTTGTTTGTTTTGGGGTTGGTTTTGTTGTTGTTGTTGTTGTTTTGTTTTTTGTTTGTTTTTTTTGTTTTTTGTTTTTGCCTTGCATCTTTTAAGAAGCCAGCAACCTCAGCAATTGGTTACAGATTTTCTGGTGTACAGAATGTGCCTGCTTCTTGCTGTTTCTAACATTTCATTATCTCTGGTTTAGTCATTTAAACAAAAAAAGTGTATGATTGGACTTTTAAAGCTTTAGTTATATCCTGGACACGAATCACATAGAATCTCAGGACTTTGGAGGCAGGAATGGAAGACCAGGAGTGCAAAGGCATCTTTGACCACATAATCAGTTGAGTTTAAGGGGACTCTGGAATACATGAAAGTCTACCTGAAGAAAAACTTTAAAAAGTTAGTATTTGGACTTTTGGGGCTAATAAGAGAATAAATTATTGACCTACATTCTGGAAAATCTCAGGTGCTGTCTCACAGAATACATTGCCTTTCTCTAAATCTCTGTTCACCCTTTGTAGCATTTTTTATGTATTTTATACTATTCTTTCTATTTTTATCTTGCTCTTCATTTTAGTCTGGAGTATTCCCTTAGATCTGGTTCTGAGTGATAGATTAATGTTACCTTCAATTTTTTATTTTACAATTTAACTCCTAATATTTTATTTTTAATTATTGTACTTCTCTTTCATGAATATTCTCTTTGATTCAAGTTTCAAACTGGTTAATGTTTGTATTTTTCTCTATATAGCTAATATATTTTATTTTTAAATATATTAAAATGATTATTTTGTATTCTATTTTGTATAATGAGATTATTTGGCTACTTAACATCCCCCAAGTTCTCCAAGTGTCAAAGGCTTGATCTCTGCCCTGTGCTGCTACAGGGAGGTAGGAAAAGTTTCAGTTTATAGGCCTACTGAATGGAAATCAGATAACTAAGTGGACATTCAATTAACTGAAGATGTGTCATGACTAGTTGCCCCTGCCTTGACTTAACCACAAAGATAGGCTTTTCAGTGGATTTTTTATTTTATTTTTATTTACACATCTCTGTGTCTGACATGTATGTGTATGGGTTTGTGTTGAGGAGAGAAAGGTTGTGGAATCCCCTGGAGTTGGAGTAACAGGTTATATGTCACCCAGAGATGGCCCTGGGAATTGAATTAGGTCTTCTGGAAGATTAGCAAGAGCTCTTAGCTGTTAAGCCATCTCTCCAGCCCTAACTTTGTAATTGTAAAATTAAGTAAAAATACAACTAAGTTGTATTTTGTTGGTTACTCTAGCACAGAAACACCAATGAAATTGGAACACTTTCTTACTGTATTTCATTTTCCTGAAACTCCATCTGTAAAGATTAGTTTTGAGACTCCATCGATAAAGGTTTATTTCTAGAGTGAATTACTTCAGTGAAGATCTGTGTTTGCCTCTGCAGAACTCCTAGCGCTTTCTCAATACATGCTCACTTTAAAATAAGGATTCTACCTGACATTTCCAAGCTACAGAACTGGTGTTAATCCAACACTGTGGAAGTACAGGCTGGAGGTATGAAACTGTCAAGAACGAGATCCTTCTCTCCTGTTCCTTTTCAAGCCACAAAGACAAGATACTTAGTGTGAAAATACTCTCCCTGTGCCCTCACACCAGGTGGCTTTTATTGGTGTGCTCTGACTACCTGGGAGTGGCTAGATGTATCTACTATCTCTTCCTGCCAATCTCCAGGCCTTAGCCCACAAGGCCCAGTGATTTAAAGGACTTGAAAGCTGGATCACTGGCTCTACAGTGATATCCTCTTTTCTCACTGAGTCTAGTCTCAACTTGCTTCTACACACAGTCATGCTTAACCTCAAAAGTGTAGTTTTGATCTGCTTTTTTAGTACTTACTTTGGGGAAGAATTTTGCTGCATATTACAAAGCAAAGAATCTTGTGTTCAATTTAAAATCAGAGCAAAACAGATCTCTGTTTAAAAAATAGTAAGAGATTTGGTGAGATGCTATTTCCCTTAGGTGATATTTTCAGCTGTTTAAACTAAGTATTTCCTAAATAGGAGCATAGCAGTCATAACTGTCATTTTTCATAAGATGAGATTCTAACAAGTCTTCCATTGCACAATTTGCAATTTTTTTTTAATGTCAAAATACAGTTCTCTTTACTGTGATGCTTGAATCACTTTCTCTTTCAACCATGGCACAGGATGTGCCTTTTGGTCCTATCGGTAGGTAAGACTGTTACTGGAAGACTGTGAATCTTATTGGATTCTTCTCTAGTCTGAGACCCAGAGGAAGCAACACCCCTAAAACACAGGTGTGATGATCAAAGACTCATCATGATTTCTCAAGAAAAGTGGGACTCAAAAGCAGAACCAACACTTACCCATTCGATGTTTCTACAAGATTCCAATTATCTGATTAATGAAAATCTTGTAGGTTGGTGATCACTCTGTGGGAATAATGAAAATCACCATCTCTTACTCCTACAGTGTGTTTATAACTATGTTATTTTTCTCAGATGTTATTATCACTCAAAAAGTATAATGCAAAAAAGAGAAAACATTTGTCTTGTACCATATTAAAGCCAGAGGATCGCTAATTGACTTAAATGTGCTTTCATTGTGCTTTACAAACTGGGCTTTCTACATCAGTCTTTCTTGCTGGATGGAAGAGACTCTTCTGATTTGGGGATAATTCTTTAAAGAGTAAGGAGCGATTCTTCCCATTCTCCAAATTTTCCATCATAGTTTCAACACCAGAGATTCTTTCTTTGATCTCTTGTATTCTGTTAATGACGTTTGTGTCTGTAGTAGTTTCTGTTCGATTACCTAGAGTTTCCATCTCGAGTTTGTGTTTTATTTGCTAGTTCTATTTCCATGTTCAAGTATTGAAGAGTTTTATTCATTTCTTTCATCTGTTTGTTACTTTCTTTCTTGGCTTTCTTTAAGGGGTTTATCTATTTATTTATTTATTTATTTATTTATTTATTTATTTATTTTCCTGGATTTCCTTAAGGGATACAGATCTAAAGAGAGAATTTTCAACAGAGGAATCTCAAAGGGCCGAGAAGCACTTAAAGAAATGTTCAACATCCTTAGCCACCAGGGAAATGTAAATCAAAACTACTTTGAGATTTCATCTTACACCTGTCAGAATGACTAAGATCAATAAACACAGTGACAGCTCATGCTAGCAAGGATCTAGAACAAGTAGAACACTCCCCTGCTGCTGGTGGGAGTGCACAGCCACTTTGGAAGTCAACATAGTGGTTTCTCAGACAATTGAGAATTGATCTACTTCAAAACCCAGCTATATTACTCCTAGGCATAGTCCCAAAGGATGTTCCATCCTACCACAAAGACACTTGCTCAACTATGTTCATAGCAGCTTTATTCATAATAACCAGAAACTGGAAACAAACTAGATATTTCTCAACCAAAAAATGGATGAAGATAATGTACATTTGCTCAATAGAGAAATAGCTGTTTTTTAAAAAAATCATGGTTTACAGGCAAATGGACAGAGCTAAAATAAAAACTCATCCTGAGTGAGGTAACTCAGTCGGAAAAACAAACATGGTATGGACTCACTGATGAGTGGATATTAGCTGTAAAGTAAAGTTTCATCATGCTACAGTCCAAAGACACAGAGAGGCTAAGTAACAAGAACGGCTCAAGGGGGGAAGCATTAGTCTCCCTGGGAAGGGAAAAATAGAATAGTTATTGTAGGAGGAGTGGAGGTGGATGGAGATGAGAACAGGAGGGATCAGGCAGGGGGAGGTTGGAAGGAGAGAGTTTTACAGAATTGGATGGCATTTCAGGGCAAAGTAGAAACTTGGTACAATGGGAACTCCTAGGACTCTATGAGGGGTACCCTAGCTAACACTCCTAGTACTGGGGAAAGCAGAACCTGAACAGGTTCTATAATCAGTGAAGATTTCCAGTGGAGGGACTAAAACGTCAACTCAGCCACAAACCTTCAAACTGCAATTTATCCTGACTTCAAGATGTGCTAAGGAAACGGTGGTGCAAAACTTGTGGAGTGATCAAGCAATGAGTGTTCCAGCTTGAATGTCCATGCCAGAGAGTGCCTGGAGGGCTAGGACTTAGAAACTGGACAGGTCAGAGAGATAAGATAGAACCAAACATGACTGAAAAAAGAGAAGAGTCAATGAAATGAATTCTAAATGATTCCTAATGACATTCTGCTATAATCACAGATTGGTGACTAGTCCAATTGTCCTCAGAGAGGCTTCATTCTTTACCTGACAGAAACAGATACAGAGACCCACAGCCAAACATGAGGCTGGCTCAGAGAATATTGTGGAACAGAAGTAGAAGAAGGATTGTAGGAACAAGGAGAGTCAAAGACACCACAGAAAAACGCATAGAATCAACTTACCTGGGCTCATCGGGATTCACAGAGACTTAACCACCCACCAGGGAGCATGCAGGCAATTGACATGGCCCTCTGCACTGTTAGGATATGTTGCAGTTGTATAATTTTATTTTCTTGTGGGACACCTAATAGTGGGGTAGGGGCTGTCTCTGACACTTTTGGGACCCTTTTCCTCCTACTGGGTTTCCTCTTTCATCCTTAATATGGGGGAAGGGTGCCTAGTCTTACTCTAACCTGATATGCCATGCTTGGTTGATATCCTTGGGAAGCCTGTTCTTTTCTCAAGGAATGGAGGAGGAGAGGAACTGGAGGGGAGAGAGTTAAGGGGATGGGGAAACCAAATGGGAGGAGAGAAGAGAAAAGAAACTAAAATTGGGATGCAATATATGAGAGAATAAAGATTTTAAAAGATGAAAGAATAAAAAAAGAATAAGGAGGGGCTATAGGATGGCTCAATGGGTAATAAGTTTAGAGTCTCCAGCAAAATATCCACATCAGGTGGCTAACAACCACCAGCAACTCAACCGGAAGGAAGGGTCAAACCTCTACTTCTGTTCCCCACCGGCACTCAGACATGGGACATTTCCTGAGACCCACCCCAAGCACAAACACATAATTAAAAACAATAAAAATGTGTTTTAAAGAGTGGGAACATAACTCTATAGGTAAAGCATTTGGCTAGGATGTGTAAGCCCTTGGATTTAAACTTCTGAAGGTTATAATCAAAGCTCAGCGAAATTCATATTTAAAATTTTCAAATTTCAGGAAGTATATCCTTCTAAAAAAGTGATGTATCCTTCTGAAAAGTGATAGTCTCCTAATGCTGTAAATTTTTTATTATTCTTTTGTTTTCCTTTTTAGAGTGCTTAGGATTAATTCTAATACCTCTCTTAGAAGTGCTAAATAAATAATCTAGTAACGAGCTACATCTTCAGCTTAGAGCTGTGACTTTAAACTCTATTTCAATCCAGTTATTTAAAAATCTGCTCAAATAACCAGTTCCACCACTAACAAGATTCTCAGGAGATTCAGTCTCAGGAAGTTTCCGGTTGATTATGCATCTGATGTCCAGAAATAGAGCGTATAAAAACATTCAACTCCCTAAACAGACATTTCTTTAATCAACGATCTTTAAAATAAGTCTTTTCATGAAAGGAAATCGGAATGGCAACTTTTACAACATTTGAAAAACTGGACTGATGTATCGTATCCTGAGTGTGTGCTCCCCAAGCAGTCTGTTGCATGTGCTTAGGATGCTTTGCCTAATTGTTTCAGTAAACTAGTTTTCTCCCTCTCTCCTTCCCTCCCTCCCTCCTTTCTTCTGCCCTTCCATCTCTCCCTACCTTCTTCCCTCCCTCTTTTCCTCCCTCATTCATCCTTCCATTCCTCCCTCCCTCCTTCTACCCCTCTCTCCATCCCTCCTTCTCCTCCCTAAACCCACTCCCACATCCCACTAAAGTAACTGCCCTCTTTGGCTCACAGATTGGAAGCCACATTTCACAACTGTTTGGTCATGTTTTGGATGAAGGCTGTGCCTAATGGTAGGAGCATGTAACAAGAAAACCCTGCTCATCTCATGGCCAAGAAGTGTGAAGGAAGTAAAGAGGCTGGGTTCCAGCCTACCTCCTTGGGGGGCACCCACAGAGTGACCTAAATGTATACTTTGCATTATGCCCCCTCCTACTGATGACTCTAGTATTTCTCAACAGTACCACACTGGAGACCAGACCTTGACACATGACCTTTAAGAGGATCCAAAGTGTATCTTATTCATCTAACCATTCTATTAGCCTGTCACATTTTGATTCATGTTCCATACTGATCAATTGGTAACTCAAACTAATAGCAAGCAAAGCTTTGCTGAGTTCAAATAATGGGGAGTACTGTCATTGTGATTTTGGCCTGTGACAAAAAGCAGTCTTCTGTGTGCTCCTGCCCAAGAACCTTCTTGATATGATGGTTTTTCTGTCATGAAAGTTGGTTATCAAAATTATAATGTTTGTCAAGGAGCAGTTTCCCGGTGCCTACGTTAAAAAGATGATCTATCAAGCCCGACTGGGGACTTTTATTCTGATACTCTATAAGAACTCTTCAACATGACTTGCCTGTATGATCGCTTTTCTCAGAGCGCTTGAGTATGAGCCCTGACTTTACCACTTGCTTGCTGTGTAATTTAGGGAACATAATTAACATCTCTATATATCAGTTTTTTAAAAAGGTAAAGTCATAATATGACTATAATTTTTAAGATAAATTATACATATACAAATCTTTCCTATTAATCTATTTAAAGCATGTATAAATATTGCTTGGTTTCATTGGTGCTTGCATGTAATTAACATCCTACAATATTAGCTGGCATAATTCTTTTGACAAAATGTTTGAGCCACAGTAAAGGAACCATTTGCTCATTATTTTGCTAATATCTCTGTTGGAAGCTGGCACTGATTTCTTATTTATAACATAGAAAAGTCAAGAGCTTAGTGTAAAACTCAGTGGTAGAGTACTTACTTGCCTTGTGTATATGAAACCTTTTGATTGATCCTCAGCACCATAAACATAAGTGCTGGAGAGACGGACCAGTGTTTAAGATTGTTGTTATAGCTGAGGACCCAGGTTCTGTTCCCATTGCCTACATAGTGGCTCACAACTATCTGTAACTCCAGGAGATCCAATGCCCTCTTTGGACCTCTGAGGACACCAAGTATGCATGTGATGCACATATGTGTGTGCAGGTAAAACACAAGATTTTAATAAATAAATCTAATTAAGAATAAATAAAATAAAACTGGAGTGGAGATAAGACTGAATGTGTGTGTGTGTGTATGTGTGTGTGTGTGTGTGTGTGTGTGTGTGTAGAGAGAGAGAGAAAAAAAGAGAGAAAGAGAGATTCAAATACATATAAACCAAAATCTATCTTCAAATGTTCAATTATTTTAGGGAGCCTAGAGTCCTTGTAGAAATGTAAGGCTTGGGTAAGAGTGACCAGGCTAGAGGGGGAAAGCATTATTGAAAAATAAGGAACTGAGGAGTCCACTTAAAATAAGCCCCTAGTTATAGATATCTTCTTATAGATTTTTTTCTTTCTCATAGACATGGTGGGCTTACTATGCTGAATTCTTTCTTTAAAACTAGTCAACTTTTCTATGGGGTATTTTATGTATTTACATTTCAAATGTTATACCTTTTTCTGGTTTCTCCTCAGGAACCTCCTATCCCATCCTCCCTCTCCCTGTTTCTATGAGGGTGCTCCCTCTCCCACCCACTCCCACTTCACGGCCCTGGCATTCCAGTACACTGAATAATCAAGCCTTCACAGGACCAAAGTTCTTTCCTTCTACTGATGCCAGACAATGCCATCTTTTTGCTACATATGCAGCTGGAGTCATGGGTCCCTCCATGTGTTCTCTTTGGTTGGTGGTTTAGTCCCTGGAAGCTCTGGAGGGTCAGGTTGGTTGATATGTTCTTCCTATGGAGTTGCAAACCCCTTCAGCTCCTTCAGTCCTTTCTCTAACTCCTCCATTGGGGTCCCTGTGCTCAGTCCCATGGTTGGCTCTGAGCATCCACCTCTATATTTGTTAGACTCTGGCAAAGCCTCTCAGGAGACAGCTATATCAGGCTCCTGTTAGCAAGCACTTCCTGGCATCCACAATAGTGTCTGGGTTAGGTGTCTGTATATGGGATAGATCCCCAGGTAGGGCAGACTCTGGATGGCCTTTCATTCAGTGTCTGCTCCACATTTTGTCCTCATATTTCCTTTAGACAGGAGCCATTCTGGGTTAAAAAATTTGGAGATGAATGGGTGTCCCCCCACCCCCAACTGGGTGGGGGGGATCTTGCCTAACCTCTGGATATGGTCTCTCCCTCCCCTTTGTTGGGTATTTCTGCTAATCTCTACTCAACTTTTGTGAGGAATATCTTATGGACTTACCATGAGGACCTGAGTTCAAAGTCCAAGAACCCACATATAAATACATGAACAGGCCTCTCACTGAAGATTGCTAGCCACTAACTTAGCTTCAGTTTCTGTTAGAGACCTTATCTTAAGGGAATAAAGTAGAGCATCAAAAACAGCTACCTGATGTCCTCCTCTGGCCTCAGGCATGTACATACATTATACACAAATACTATTCTTCCTCTCTCTCTCTCTCTCTCTCTCTCTCTCTCTCTCTCTCTCTCTCCCTCCCTCCCTCCCTCCCTCCCTCCCTCCCTTCCTCCTTCCCTCCCTCTCTCTCTCTCTGTCTCACATATCTGTCTATCTTTCCCATTCTCTCTTCCTCTCCCTCTTTCTTTCTTCCTACACATACACACACAGTCTAAGAAACACATATAGACAGGACTTAGCTCCATGTTGCTTAACAGTCCTTGCTTCAGCCTGTCTTCTCATACGCTTCAACAAGCAGAAAGAAGTAATACGGATCAAACTTCAAGACTCAGTCAGGAAATCTCTGCTAAACATGCAACATCATTATGGTCGCACATTTATGCTGTATACTTTAGCTGAGCTTCTTATCACTGTGCAGAGGCACGTGTTGTTCCGGAAAGTTTCACTTCACCCGGTGCTGCCTCCATCCACAGCTAATGCGCATTTTATCTTTTTATCCACAGTCTGTTCCTAATGTTTATGTATTCTCTAACCTGACAGGTTTTAATTCCACCATGACTCTTACATGAGATCACTACCAATATTTATACTTACATTTCTTTTGAAACTGTTATTGACAAAAGTCTAGGCTTTTCAAAAGCTGTGTAGACAAAACTCATCCAGACTCTACTATTACCTATTTGCAAAGACATTTATTTATTCAACTACTGAATGCTTGCTACACTATCAAAACACTTCATGAGTTTCCTATCAAAACACTCCATGAATTTCTTGTTTGTTGTCATAAGAAATAATTCCTAATAGTGCTTTAAAACACCTGAAGTTTCAACTGATGAGACCGAAATCAGGTGACAAGGGGGCATCTTTCTTTTCTGGACGATCCAAGATAAAATTATCTCTTTTTATCCCTTTTGGGGCAGCAAACATTCTAGCTCCTTCCCGTCCTCAAGGCTGGAAACTGCACATGAAGCCTTTCTCCCACAGCGTTACTCCCACTGTCTGACTCTGACTCCATCTTCCTGTCTCTTTCATATGGATCCTTAAAGTTACACTGGATCCATATAGGCATCCTGGTATAATTTCATCTGCATTCTTTGATTCCCTTTCATTTTATTCTCATTTTGGAAATAAAATTACTTTTATAAGGTTTTTTTCTTTTTGATTTTTTTTGGTTCAACAAGAGAAACCACAGAAATCTTGGGAGACTTGATTCATTTTAAAATAAATAGTGGATCACTCAAGAAATCAGAGAGGAAATTTTAAAATCCTAGAGTCAAATGGAAATGAGAGACCAACAACCTAATGGAATCTACAGAACACTGCCAAGGCAGAACTGAATGGAACCTTGATAGTTCTTAGAAGACCTAGTGCTGGGAGAGAGAGAGAGAGACAGAGATGGGGGGGAGGGGAGAAGAGAGGAGGAGGGAGGGGGAAAGGAGGGAGGGAGAGAGGGAGTTTCAAATAAACAACCTAATGATACAGCTCAAGGCTCTTGAAAAGCAACAAGAAATCAATGTCAAGCCCAGTGTATGGTAAGAAATAATAGATTAGCAAAGAAATAGGAAAAAAAATTAGGAATGAAATAGAGACTAAAAGAACAGCACACAAAATTCACCAGACAAGGCTTCTTTGTAAAAGATAGGAAGATTGACAAGCATCACCCAATCTGTCAAGAACGAGGAAGAAGAAACAAACCCACAAAATAAGGCGTGAAATCAGTGTACATCTAAGAGTCAAATAATATTCAGAACCCTATTAGGGGATATTTTGAAGACATAACCTTCCAAAAGCTCAAAAATCTAGAAGTTGGTGAGTGTTTACATACATATGATCTATCAAAATTAAAGCCAGAAGATATAAATAATGTAAACAAATCCATTACAAACAATGAAATTGGAACTAAAATTTCCCCTCCCAGGAAAGCCCAGGACCAGACTGATTTTCTGCTCTATTCTATGAACCTTTATCCATTTAAATTCTATTTTTTTCATTAAACTTCATTATTAAGAACTTAGGGGGAAAATGAAGAAACTTAACCAGGCCAAAAGTCATCAAAACGAACTTCTCTGCCATTGGAATAGTGAGTGGAAACTGTGAACTATCAAATTATTTGAATATATTCACTGTTGAATATATTATAATGTACTTATTGAGTATAATGGGTCTATTTAAATTATTGACATTTTTGCAAAGGGGCAAGGAGGTTATAGAAGGCTCACTTTGCACTGAAAAACTATATTTGTTAGCATTTACGTTAAACTCTCATGACTTTGCTATTCGTTATGTTAGAGTCTTTGGCTTGCCTCCCCTAACCCCCACCCCCACCCCCCCACATGGTCAAGTAAATTCCATTTCTCTGTCTCTCTTTCCAACCCTGACTACTAGGAAAGCCTATGAACAGAAAAGGTTGATAAAAAGCCTAGTCCTGCATTACTGACATTCCTGAAAGCTATCCCAAACCCCCTCACCTGGAGTCACCAGCCATCCCAGGCCTCTCCACCTCCACTCACAAGCACAGCATGTGGCAGACACACAATTTTCCTTTGCTTATAGTCTATGCAAAACTTCCCTGCCGTAGACTGCCCAAGAAATTTTCTATTTTCTATTCTCAATAGAGTGAAGAAGTCAAGTGGGCTTTCACCTACATGCCATCTGTATGTCAGACCTGAAGATGCTGTAACACTCAAGTGTCCCTTATCTGCTCAGCAGGTCCTGTCTCAGAGGGAGGTCAGTGTAGAAGGGTAGCACAGGAGCCCTTATATGAACTCCACAGCACAGCAGACAGAACACCCTGTGCCCTCTGTGTTCTCCTGCACTTGACGAACCTTTAACTTCTACCCCATCTTATCTCCTGGCTACCACACTGCCACCATGCCACCTGCCTATGTACCTTTGTTCAGTTTCCTCTGCTAGCAACAATCTCTTCCTTCCACTTTATCCTCTTCCAAAAATAAAGGACCATTCAAGATCCCACCCTGATGTCATTCACCATTCTTTCAGAAACATTTCATCTGTCAGAGTGATGCCCCTCCTCTGAATTTTCTATCATTTTATTGACTTTAAAACTGATAGGGCTGGCTCCTTTTCATTTTGAGCTCTGTTTATGTTTCCTTCTGGGTCTTATGTTCATGGTAATCTGAGGATAGATTTGTTTTTCCTACTGACCGAAGAGAAGTTCATGAATTGATTTAGGAGTAAGAGTAGTTTATGAAATGACAGGAAAATGATAAGGATACCCCAACCATAACCAGGGAAGGAGACAGGAGATTTTGTTGGATCTTAAGGCTAAAGTTTCCCTGGTTCCTACAGCCTTCTTGGCATTTCTGACTTATTCTGTTTCTGCCTACTTCCATCCGTTCTTTAGGACCATTCTTATGGTTGTTTCCTATGTAGTAGGCAACACTGGAAGAAATGTTTTTCATATGTAGGGAGCCTCAGTGAGACCGGAGTCGATGATGAGTCAGGAAGTAGATATGTCAAGAGAACTCTTTGTCTCAGCGTTCTTGATCTTGAAGCATTGAAAAGACACCAGAAGTAACTGGACTGTGGATGCGTGTGTGTGTGTGTGCGTGTGTGTACATGTGTGCGTGTGTACATGTATGGGTATGTATGAAGGATGATTTAAAAAAATAAAAGAACAGTTATGCACACACACATGTATTAACAGCAAATAGAGCTGAGTGAAGTGAACCGAATCGAGCCAAGACCTTACTCCAAAGAAATAATATTTCTGTGACCACAAAATTACCTTGGAAAGGAGTAGATTAGCCTCAAACCTAAAAACCAGGCCACCAAAACCAACCCAGGAGAGAGAAACCACTCCACAAGGGTTGGAGTTTCAAATTACAGAAACTACAGTGGTTCTCCACCAGCTTGTACTAGAGAAAATGTTTTTGTTTTTAATGTGCCAACTTTTCCTAGAGTCTCTCCTTTGTTTTCTCTTCCTTGTCCCCTTCCCTGCTGTGTGTGTGTCCGGCTTTGCTGGTTTGGAGGTTGGCGATTGGGCGGGGAGCAAGATTCAGTTCTCTAGCTGAGCCTGGGAGGGGTGGGAGGGACTCGGAGCAGCGAGTTTCTCACACACAGCCTTCCAGGCAGTCCTCCTCCAGTGTCTGCCAGCCGGACCCCAAGGCGAAGAGCAGCGGTGCACAGCCTGGGGAGCCAGCAGAGCGAAGACACCTGCGGCCGGATGCCCCTGGCCTCCCGTGACCGCATCATGGTGGGTTTGCTTAGCTGCTTGCATTTCTACTGTTTGGGGAGTGGAGAAGGGGGATGAGGCATGGAACGGAGACGTGGAAAGAAGTCCTGTGCCGTAGAGAAGAGACAGGCGAGAATTCTTTGGGTCACGGCAGGGAAAAACAAAGGCGAGAAGTGAGTGTTTGGAGAATGGTGGGAACTGGTTCTGGGGGTGTTCCGTGGGTCCCGCCGCGCCTCTAGCGCAGGTTAACCAGGGTTTGCGCCGGGTGGCCTTGGGTGCCCTGAGTGAACCCGCTGGAGACCGACAGGTGGGACTCGAGTGTCACCTCTGGGTCTATAGCCAGCGCCGCCGCCCTTCATCTGTGATCCAGTGCGGTCGTGCTCTGCAGGGTGTGCTTGGCAACTCCAGGAGGTCGCGAACTGCGATCCCTAGGTCTGGAAGCCACTAAGTAAGTGATAGAGGTACCTTCGCTGGCTGGGACTCCAAGGGCCGAGTCTTGGCTAAATCCTTTTCCACACCCTCCTGGGATCTTGTTCATCCCTGGGAAACAAGATCACCATTCCCATGCTGGGGAGAGGCCAGGAAGGGACTCCGGGAAGGGATCACGGTCGGCGAGAGCAGCTCTGCTGGGCTCTGTGGGCCCTCAATGGGGACGTGCAAGGCGTGGGCGACTGTCTCCTACGCCGGGCCGCCAGCTCTGAGCAGCTGGATGGTCTCCTTCACTCGGGAGCAATGCAGGGACGCCGGGACCTACAGAGTCCAGCTTGTGGCCCCCATGAGGGCTTTCCTCCCCTGAGGATGGATGAGCTGCTCAAAGCCGGGAGTATGCAAACTGCAAAGTTCCAGCGGCTGCTGGAACCACAGCAAAGTGTGCCTTTATGCCCGGTGCGTGAACCTGACAGCTCCTAAACTGCTGTTCTCTTGTTATTGACTCATACATTGGAAGACAATAGCCAGGCATCACAACACTCTCATGGGCCTATCTGAGTGGACAGCCTGTCCCGGGTCCTCAGTGTTGTCTCTAAGTGACTTTTGTGTGAGGGGCTGCATCACAGTGTGGTCACATGATTCCAGTGTTTGGGTTTCCTGAGTCTTTCTTTTGCTTTCTGAGATTCACAGAGTTGTTCCTTCGTTTTGCATTTAAAAATCTTCTTTTTACATCTTCTGAGGTAAATCAAATGGTTGTTCAGCTCACTCACAGAAGTGATTGGATGCATCTTGGTTTCCAACATATTGCTCGATTTAAAGGACGATAGATATTATCTACATTTAAATTTTCATAATGGTTTCTTATGAAACCATTCCTTATCATCGGTCCCCAAATAATTCTTGTCTATATTCGGACGGGCACCAGGATTAGTAGGAGTAGCATTCACCTTTCTGTTGCATGCTCTTGGAGACACTTACAGATAAACAGTTTTGAGATTTTGTTCATAATGAAAGAGCAATCTGTTGTTTTTTCTAGACTGGCGAAGTTTTCCCCCTTTAGGAAGGATCATGTCAGGTACTCTTTTATGCAGAGTGGCAGTAATCAAGGGTGGCAAAGGATGATAACATCAAACTGTCTGGAGTTGTGAAACAACTCTAGGACTTTGCTTTTATCAATTATTCAATGGTCTGGCCCATGGATTTATTTGAGGAGTCTTGTAATCTCAGAAACTGTACCCAAATATCTGAGCTGTTGCATTTTTAGGGAGATGGAATAAACTCTGCTGTAGTGCAGAGACATTTAGAACCCCGTAGCAAAATAACGATGGAAGTTAAAACCTGTAAGCCGAATACTTTCTGGTCCAAATCTTTGCCTCTGCACACAGTGTGTGGACCCAGACTAGCAGAAGACTTCAAGAGTAGTGCTACAATACTTAAACATTTCAAATGCTGGTAAGGTGGTGGAGGGCAAAGAATCTGTATACACTACGTGGGGAAGTGTAAACTTGGGAAGCTACTGTGAACATCAGGATGGAGGTTCCTCAAAATATCTAAAAATAGAAATACCACACGGTCAAGCTCTACTCCTTCAGGTATATACATGAAAGAGTTTGTGTCAGCCCACTGCAGAGATAATTACTAGACCCAGTAGCCAAGATATAGAGCCAGTCTAGTGCCTAGCAACACGTAAACGGATAAAGACCATGTGCGACGACATGTGCATGATGGGTATTTACACATCTGTCCCTCTGTAGTGTAGAATAGAATTATGACATCTTTGTGGAAATGAGTGGAAGTGGACATCCAAAGACAGACAACAGACGTTCTCAGATGCAGAATCTAGAGTTTTATATGCATATGAATTAAAGGACTGTGAGAAGGGAGGGAGGGAGCCAAAGAGAGGAGGAATTGGAGACAAAGAAGGACAACTGGATCTATAAAATATGAAAACACAAGAAGAAACAATTTTGGGGAAAGAAGAGACCCACAAGTGGGGAGGGCAGGGGGCAACTCTGAACAACGTATAGTATACACATACATGTACACAAAAAGGTCATAATGAAATCCCCTGTTTTGTATCCTGAATAAACCAATAAAAAAGAAAATTCATATCAAATAGACTTATAAGTACACTATTAAATACATCACTTAGCAAGCTTAGTTCTGTGACATTCACATAATAGAAGTGTTTGGTGCCTCCATGGGTAGATTTTGATTCTACTTGCAAAGTAAGATCTTCCCAGTTTATGACAGAAAATAGAAATACATTTTTCTCACTGAAATATAACGTAGTTTTGCTTGCTATGGTTTCTTGTGATGCATGACAGGGAAACAGCCTCGTAAAGAGCCCATCATAGATGTTGAGGTAAAATACATGATTATCTTCCACCGTTTGAGCATGAGGAAGGAAATATGATTTATATCCAGCAATGGGAAACAATTCACAGTACTTAGTGCTGGTGTCTCATAACAATGGCTTATTAGGAAATCTTGTTTCAAGACATTCTGAAACTTTGTTTTAATGTGTAGACTTCCTTACAAGCTTAAGCGATGACACTAAATTATGCTGTTATGAGTAATAAATCAGGAGAATACTTAGAGGATTAACATTTCAATAAGTTGTCATGGATATTTTCAGACTTAAGAAACCTCTTTTACTAAATAGTTGAAGCCATGTAACACTGGATTGTGTCAGAAATCATGAAAGAAACATGAATTCTCTTATTTACACTTGCTAGCTCTAGTTACTCTGTGTCTGGGGGAGGGGAGAATATTGATTTTGTCTACAAGTCAATTTAAGACAGCATAATATGTTCCCCCAAGTCTCTAGTGAATCTTTAAGAAATAAACACCAAATTAGCCTTACGAATGAGTCTCTTTTAGTGACAGGAAATAGGAAGGTAGAGTAATATTTGGAAAAAACAAAACAAAACAAGCCAAAATCCGTTATTGATGGGGGGCAGAGGGAATTGTAGCAAATGGTGTGTTAGAATTACTTTCAATGTCAGATGCACAGGGAAATTGTTTTTCCTTTGCTTTGGGAGGATATCCAACTTTTATGAAACTATTTTTATGCCACATGATTATAACTATTTACCCGAGAGACTTTCCTCAGGTGTCTTATTTAGTATGTTTCTGCACATTTGTGGCGTCTATAATGACAGCGACTGTTCTTTCCAGGCTGTCTAAGTCGAGCTTCAGTTGAATGGGCAGCAGTTTCTTTAGCTGACACCCTCTTACCATGTCACAAGAGCTTTTAGCAACCTTGAGTTCCTTTGTTGAACCTACATATTTTGGAATCGTTCAGTTTAGTGGAGGCTGGGCTGCTTTCTTGTCCGCCCTGTATCCTACCTGATTCCACCTTTTCTTTACAGTTTCTATTTTCACTTATCTACTTTGTGGGTGTGAGCATGTACATAGGCATGTGCATGCATGGGGATGTTCATAACATGGCATGCATGTGGAAGCCAGAGGACAACCTTCAGGTCATCTCCTACTATGTGAGTCCAGGGGTCAAACTCATAATCTCAGCTGTTGTGTCAAGAACCTTTGCCTACTGAGCCATCTCATGAGCTTTCTTATTCTTTCATCTGTTTCTTCAGAATAT
Source organism: Grammomys surdaster (assembly GCF_004785775.1). NCBI lineage: Eukaryota > Metazoa > Chordata > Mammalia > Rodentia > Muridae > Grammomys > Grammomys surdaster. Next base: position 82,315 of record NW_021620852.1, read on the forward strand.
TTCAGAAATACTTTATCTAATATATATATATATATATATATATATATATATATATATATACCTTTTCTTTTTTTATCTGCTGTGAGACTAGGTCAGCAGGCTTTCACTTCCTCTAGCTTGTGCCTGTGGTTCCTAAGCTTCCTAGCCTGGCATGCTTTCTGTCTAATATTAATCTTTTGTTAAAACAGACCTTTCTTTTTATAAAATGGAAGCTAGCTCCGACTCACTTACCAATTACTCCTACTTAGTAAAGATTAGCAAGAGGTCAACAAGAGATGCTGATTGAAAGGAAGGTAGGTCAACTCCTACTTTCACCCTATGGCCACCTTAGCTTTGTAACCCTTTCCATTTTGCTACACGACACTGAAGATGTCAGTTTCAATATCTATATCTCTGGCCAATCCCAGCTCTCTATCATTGTATTCACAAAAACTTGCATGGCACACAGTAGGTATCTAATGAGCTACAATTGGCTGGTACTAGGTTAAGGTATTTTGTGTCTCATGCCTAAGGTTATATTATTCAAGAACACCATGCAGAGCACAGTACTTGTTTGGGGAGCATTTGGGTGGATTGTTAGCAGCATGACCATGCTGGTATCCTTCTGTGCTTTTATATAGGCTGTTTTGCATGTTCAGAACCACCTGATTTATCATTTCTGTTTCCAATTGCACTTTCAGTCATCGTGCTGGTTACTCATCTCCGCTGTCAGCATGCATTGACCTTCTGAGCATTTCCTTTTCCTTATAATCCAGACTAACAGAGGCTTTGCACACTGCTTCGCAGTTTTCCTGGTCAGAGCTTCACTGTGTTTCTACTGATGTGACTGGTCTATATTTAGCCTTGACCTTAACCCTCCTCTACCTTCTTAAAGGACCATCAAGTTCAGAGTCTCCCATGGTTCTCACTTTAAGCCTCAACTAAATAACCTTTAAAGATCCACAGTTTTGTTTTGTTTGTGCTTTTCTCTTGAGCAAATCTTCCTGTCCTTCCAAAAGCTTTACTAACTTAAAATTTTTTGATATCTTTCTTTCCTATTTTTTCTTCTTTTTATTTTTAAGGTTTCCTATTTTTATCAACCCATATTAGACTCCAATTTCAACTTTGCTCCACTCACAAATCTTTCCCAAAAGACCCAATAGACTCTGTCAACTTCTGTGAAATGTCTGTTTTCAAGCCTTCCTTGCTGTGGATGCGGCTAGAGAAGTCATTCAGCTGCCTCTATTGCTAGATCACCAACTAACCTGCTTTGCCTTTAAATCAATGGATACGTAATGGGGATCATTGATTTTTTTTTAATGTTGACAAGGCTTTGAAGTTAGATTTTCTTCTTGATTTATTCCGTACTTATTATCTATACACAGTACACGTTCTAGATTTTGATCAATTTTTCTTAGTCTTATTCAGATAACCCTCAGTATCCATTCTTAGCAAGTGATTATATTTCCTAATTTCAGTTTGAAATATTGAGGTCACTTTTGACAAATTATTGTAAGGCACCCTTGAGTTGGTCTTTCTATGGTAGGCCAGTTTTGAACATAAAGACTCTTTTCTTGCACCAAATGACACATTATTTAGTTTTTACTATTTACTTTTGCCTTTTGAGGAAAATTCTTTTACACATAACAGCTCTTATAATTTCTGAGATGGTATTCAGTGATTTCCATTCATTCATATTGATGGGGAGAAATCATCACTATAGAAAAATATCTCCTTTGAGTAAACTTTTGGCTTCGCAGTAAGTGTGGTTCTCACAGCTGAGCACACACACATGTGAAGATTGTGGTAATACCGTCAGTGCACTGGGTCATCTTCACTGGATGCTGTGTTGTAAGTCCATGTATCTCTGTCTCCATTTCTTTTTCCTTTCCTTTCTTCCTTCCTCTCTTTCTTCCTTTGTTTCTCTCTCTCTCATTTTTCATTTAACATTCTTACTATAGTACTGATTCCCACATCTCTTTTGCATATTCTTTTACAAATGCATTACTTTCCCCCAATTTTATGTCTGGCTGCCTGATTTGGACTCACTATGGCCTTGAAAGTTTAATGCTCCTGCTTCAAAATACCCAGGGCTTATATTAGAGGTGGGTTGCTACCATACCTGGTTAAATTAAAGAATGAAAGGACATACTTAGCTACTTAATGCAATAATATTTAACTTCATTCTTAGCTGGTAATCATATTTCCGAATTTCAGTTAGAAGGATTGAGGTTACTTTTGACAAGTTACTCTAAGGCTCATTTAAGTGGGTTTTTCTTTGGTAGGTCAAAAGAAATGTTAGAGTCTCTCTGTATTCCAATTTGATAATAGAGAATAAACATTTCTCTCCATAGAGGCATTAAGAGATTTTATCAGTATATAGTTTATCCAACTAACTATAGAATTAAGAGTAGGAAGGACCGTTAATATGGTCCTAGACACTTCTTTCTGTTTCAAGGTCATCATTGAATTGATCCTCTTTCAAGACAATCTTACAGATTACTTTCTTTTCTTAGAGTTTTCATTCCTTGAATGATCCAAGAGTTTACAAGGATGGGCAAACCTGGTCATATTCCTGGCTGAAATCTGTTTCCATGTTCAGCAGAATTGATAAGAAGTAACTTTATATCAAAAAACAAAAGCAGCAATTGAACTGGGTTCAATTATAATGACCTGTTAACAACATGTCACATTTTAGAGCTTAAATAGTATGTTTTTAAGAATCGTTTTGGATTTATGCCTAGTGTTAATGTTTCGCTCTCTGGGTCAGAATCAGTTAAAAACTCTATTATGAAAGTACAGGCACTGGCTGGATTTCTTTTCTCTGCTACTTTGTTCTTGTTTTGTACACGTCTTCCTTTCTCCCTTCTCCCCTTTCCTATATTGAGATATGATCTTCTGATATAATGAGCTAGATCAGAACTAGTGACCTGGAACTCGTGATATCCCTGCCTCAAATTTCAGTGTTATGATCACACTTGCCCTGACCCAAATGCACCACCATTGTATTTTTAAAAATACATTGACAATTTCATTATCAATGTATCAGATATATGGACAATTTCATTGTCTTACCCACAAATCCTGTTGGTACTCTGTAGTGTAAATTTTTTTCTTTCTTTGGACTTAAACTCGCTTAGAAGCTTTTATCGCACTGTATAATCCAAATAATATATTTCTTATTCTACCTTTTGTTTCAATATTAACAGCCGTAACACGGAGTCTAGAGTCACGCAGACTGTCTGAGGGTGTGGGACCATTTGACCTTTGTCTCCTTGAAGGCAGAACACTTTTCCCACATCTAATAAAAATGTCATCATCACTGCTTTGTCTAGCCATCAGTAACAGGAATCAAAAGACAATTTTTGTTATTGTAAGTTTTAAAAGCTTCGTTTCGGTTCATGCTTTGTAATTTATGGTGCCCTTCTTAGAGGACCAGCCGCTCTTTTGTTCTTCGCTCAATAAAGTTTATTACAGATTATACTTGTCACTGGGGAGACACAACCACATTGATGACACAGTCCTTGATTGGAAGGAATTTAAAGTCTGCACATGGCAGCTAGCAAAAGCAAGAAATAGTCTCCAAATTATACATGTCAGCCCTTAACGAGCCGCTTGATATATGCATGGCAGTTTTAATGGGTTCTAAAGAACTGAGAAGGGAGACAGCTCTGCACTGGAAAAACTGAGGAACAAGTTCCAAGTACAAAGCAGGACAAGACCAGGGGATTAGATTCCATGGGGCCCACAGGGCTTATATTTTAGAGGACTGGAGTGTGCCAGGCAGAGGACTGGGCAAGGGGCACTACAGGGAGCAGACGTGTGGGCATGATCAAGGTATCGAGCAGGGGAGTAGCACAGGCAATTTGCAAATCACAGCTCATTTTCTTTTGAAACAAGGTCTGACTAACCTAGCCCTAGCTCATGCCTCAGTTCTTAGAGTAGCTACAACTGTGCACCACTGCCTGGTGGAAGCCCTTTGTTACGAGAGAGCATTTCTGCTTACTCCGCTCTGCTGTTTATGCTTCTTCTTGCTTTACTATTGGAAGAGCCACACAGACTTGGGCTTTAAAGATTCAGCTTTCCTGTGGTCCACTTCTGAATTAAATGTCTTGTTACACATTTTCACAACACCCTGTGCTTTCCCTGTCCACTCTCTTACTATATTATAACTGTATTTGGAATCATCTTTTCCCCATTAGGATGATTTGGGTAGGGGTTGTTAAGCTAAGTCCCCATTTTGTGCACAGACACTTAGGAGAAGTGCCGAATGTCTCATAAGCACAGAATAAAATGTGTGCCGTGATTTGGCCTGCTTGGAGTCATGAGATTATCTCAGAGTACGTTTGTGCAAGGCACTTAAGATAGGGGATTAGATCATAAGACCAGGATGCTAGGCAGAGTATTTGCTTCATTAGGTCATGTTGAACTGTGCTATGTTTTTTTACAGTTGGGGCGATGGGTGTTAAGGTGTGCATATCAGTTTTGACTACACAATCATAATTCATTTCTACTCTTCACTGTTCTAAATTATTTTGGAAATTCATCATAATATTGTCTGGTATCTTTACATTCTGCTTCAGTTCTCTTACCATACTGTAAGAAATGGTCATAGATTGCAAAGCTTTCATTCATGAAAGATTCCAAAGATCCCTAAGTACAAATACCATCATGCTGGGACTAAGTGGTGGGGAGGCAAACATTCAAGCCTTGCCTGGTGCTGTGTGTCTTCATAATAAAACCTCAACTTGTAAAAAATCTCAACTTGAATTCTGAATAATTGCATCAAGGTTGATTATTTTTCTAGTCTAAATACACACACACACACAAACAGACACAAATTGTTAGCTGCTTAGTCTCAGTTGTCAGTCATTAAAAATGCAGCTTCAGAAATGCTTTCATAGAAGCAGTTAAATATATAGTAGTCCTCTTACCTTTGGTTTTGATTTCTGTAGTTCTGATTTCTGAAGAACATTAAATAGAAGATTCCAGAAATAAACAATCCTTAAGCTTTCTATGAATTCTATGGCAGTTTATTATTATAGATTTTATTATAACACAATATTTCCTATCTCTTGCTCTGTTCAATTTAGAAATTGAATGTTAACACAGATATGTATGTATACATAGTAAAAAATGACAGCATGTAAAATTTTTGTCTGAGAGTATTTACGATTTCAAGAATCTGAGAATTCTCTTAAATCGATCGATGGGATTAGAGTATTGAGTTCATATAGCACTGACCAAGGAATTTCAGTATTTCACTGGCAGAGGTAACCTATGAAGCTGCGCATTTGTTATCATGAAGTGTCATTAACGTCTCTGCTTGTATAAGGTATCCAGAAGGTTGTACACGTGGCAGGGAAGGCAATTCCGATAGATGTAATAAAGTGATCAGCACCGGAGATGACAAAATTTAAGTCTGCCTACACAATGTCCCTTTTGTTCTGTTCTCATTGGAGATGGGGCATCACTAAGTTGCCCAGGCTAACCTCCAATCCACTCTAAGCCCAAGCTGGTTTAAACTCAAGCCTGTGTTTCTCAAGCACTAGAACATGCCACTATAACTAACTTAAAACAAGATATTTTTACACCGGGTTGGCTGTATACGTTTGTAAGTGTGATTGGCATAGAGTAGGATTCTTTAAGACATTTCAAAATGTCTTGAAAGATTGGCTGTCACTAATTATAGGTGGCATTCCTCCTTGCCCACTTGGATGCCAAGTAGTAATTGAATGTGGCACAGCATCTATTTCGGAGTCTTTTTCTAGTGAATGGCTTTGGAGTAATTCTAATGCCCTAGATGTGCTGCCTTACGTTAAACATTCTGTAGTGTTTGGGCGAGAGTGGTGGTATTTCCTGATAGAATTTGCATCTTACTTGAAAAGCAAATCATCTTAACTGAAGCCCCTGGATCTTCTTTTCCCCATCCTCCTCCATCATAAGGTTATGTGTTCCATTTAACTTCAACCTCTTGCCGCCTTCAGCTCACTTGTAGGCATGGCCAAGAGCAAATCCATACACTGGGGTCACTCCCCTTCACCCAGTTTCTGTCCCCCATAGCCTTGACTTCCTTTGGGTTGATGTTGTCTTTTCGAATGTGCCTCTAAGCTTCCACAGGAAAACTTTTATCCAGCACTACTTTGTTTGCCTTGGGGCAATTGCTGGCTGATTTCAATCAAGAACATGACATGTGGTCAAAGACTGCTAAAATTAAAGGAAAGCTAATGAACAAAAATAAATGAACGATCCATCATGTGGGGGCATAGGAAAGAAAGGCAGGCTCAGATAGGGTCTGCGGGGAAACAACACAATGCACACATAGGAGGTAGGTGGTCAGAAAAGTAGCTTCATTTTGGTGCTGCCTAGCAATCGTATTCATTATTGGGAATGGCTAGGACATTTTTCCTCACCAGCAGTTTGAAGGTTTGATTATCTGAAACCAGGATATGCCAGATTAGGTACCTCTATGATATCATGGAAGGTTTTTTTAATTCTTAGTAGAAATTATTAGCTGTTGTTTCCTAGTCAAGTTTCACACCGTAAATTTTATATGGCTATGGTTCCATGAACCCTCCTTGATAAATGACACTTGGTTCAGGGAACACAAATCTCAACAATTTTTGTTGTATGCCATGCATTTAGCACCATGTTAAATGGGATTAAAGTCTACCTGCTCAAAAGGTTAAACTGGTAACCTAACAGCCACACTGCTATCCCTGGTGCCTTGTTCTTTCTCTTTCTTCAAACCAATTTCCTCAGCTGTGGGTTTTAATCACATCCTTCTTTCTTTTTAGATCTCTGTATTTGGCCCACTTCAAATATTTTATTCTGGGAAATCCTCTCTTGATTTCTCTACTCCTCTGTCTCCTACTTGTATGACATAAGCACATAAGCTCTGCTCATGTATGCTTTCAAAAGAGATCTCCAATGTGACATGAAAGTGTTGATGAAAGCTTCTGATGTCACCATCACAACCTGTTGTGACATAACTTGAGCTGAATCTGTGTGGTCTTAGTCTCTATATGCAACCTTTGCCTCCAGGGTTTTGTTCTAAATTTTTAAAACTCAGTTCCCAAGAATATAACAATGGCTGACTGACAAGTATTGGTGAGACCTGTGGATGACTGAACAAATGGGAAATAATGAAAGAATGTATGATTGACGGAATTGGTGGGAGAGTCTAAGGGAAGCATAGGTAGAGATGTCTTCAAAGACAGGTCCTGAAGAATGGGTGACGTGGTGAAGTCGCAGGCTTTGAGAAAATGTCTGCTATAAAGTAGAAAGAGGCACCATGTGTGAAGATGATGCATTCAGACTCACTGAGTTACTGTGACACTTAATTCACATGATAGCATCACCCACAGGTTGGTGAAATATAAACTTTGAACATCTAATTTCTAAACAGATAGTAAGTGTAAATTTGGCAAAAAAATCCACAATCATGTTATATGATTATTTGAAATCAAAAGAAAAAATTAAAAAGATTTTATTATTGAACAAATAAATATTGTTTTCTTGGAAATATATAAAAAATAAACTGTTCTCCTGATACATGAAAAGAGTATTTTAGTGTGTACTCTCATATATTGTAGTTTCATACATTTCTGGTATGACACTCAAATTACGATATGCTAATTTCCAAAAGCCACTGTGAAGTGTGGGCTATGAAGGTCTCAGTACCCTAAACTGCCATGCTCCCTAAACATTCCAGCCTTCTTGCCTGATGTCATGCAGCTTTGTCACACAACGTGCTAGTCTATTGGAGACTGTAACTGTATTGAAAATTACAGATTTTCTTGGAGACATGATCCATCACTCAGTACCAAGGAGCTACATTGATTATGCTATTGCATTCTCATAGGAATTGAAAGTGTTATGAAGCCACCAGTCATGGCAGACAGAGCTGCTAGGGCTTTAGATTAAGGGCATTTTCAGTCTCTTCTTTCTAAGGCAAAATACAACCTTCATTATAAGAAATAGGTAAATAGATTTCCTTTAAGTCCATATAAATATTAAACATGAAGATACTGCTTTAAGTGAAAAACATAAATTTGGAAATGTTAAAATGATCTGGAAATTCTCCGAAACAATAATGCCTCTTGTGTTTAAATGTAAGTACAAGAAAATTCCAGGATTATGAAATATTCATGTTGATAGATATTAATAAGCATTAGTTAATGACTATTAAATGATTAAAGAATGTAAAAACATAACCAAGAAGAACAGAACTACTGTTATAGTTTGCATATTTTACATAAAAACAATTTTACAGTTTATCCTTTCCTGTTGCATGGTGGCATTCACTCACTCAAGAATGATTTTGATTTTGAAATCTGTCCATTTGGACATGTGTGTGCATCCTCTGAGGATGAATTGTGCTAATCTCTAATGCATACATGAGACCTAACATAGGAAATTTAACACAGCCATAAACACTGTTAGAATGATGATGTCATTGTATGTCATCACATCTGCAAAGCTACTCAGAGAAAGTGTCACTACTGGAGGTATTTAAGATCAGTGTATTGCAAGGAAAATAGTTTAGACCAGTGTGCTGCATGTGTCCTGCAGAGTCCACTCACATGCCAGCGCTGCTTTTCTGCTGCCTTGATCAGGAGCAGGAGGTTGCTGTGAGGAGTGGGGGCCAGGAAGCAGCCTGCTACCCTGTGATCAGTAGGTCACATACTTCTTTGAGTTCTTGAGTTCTGGGATTTGTAATTGTTGTAAATAGCTTCATAATACAAAATGTATGTACAATAACCTGTGCATGTGGCTAGATATACCTGTGAAGTAATTGCTAGAATCAAGATAATAGACCCTTTCAGCACCTTGAGAGTTCGCTTGGGTAGTTTCTCAATTCATTCTTCCCACCGCCTCTGTCTCAGGCAGCTAGAATTCTGCCTTATGTTTTTGCAGATTTGTTTTAGTTTTCATGTTTTATATAAAAACAGTTTTACAGTTTGTTCCTCTCATACACCAATGATCACAATAATGATTTTGAAATGTGTCTATTCAGTCTTGTGTGCATCCTTGGAGTAATATTGCTATTCATGTGTGTCTTCACAGCGTTTCATTTACGCATTTACTCAGTGATGGACATTAGAATTACTTTCAATTTTTCCTTCCTACAAAGCAAGCTGCAGGGCTGGAGGGATGGCTCAGCCAAAACCACAAATAATGCTGGTATGAGCATTTACATATAAATCTATATTTGAATATATGTTCATATTTCTCTTGAATAAACATGCAGAATTGTAAAAGAATACATCATGTCGTAGGGAATGTTTAAATTTTTATGAAAATGCCAAACTTATGTTCTTTTACCATTTGCCCATCAGCAGCATATGGGTATATTATTTATTCCACATTGTAAAAATCGTTATTATTTTCAAACTGCATCTAGATTTGGTGGCACAGATATATGATCCCAGCTGAAGAAGAGGTTGAGCTGGGAGGTTTCCAGTTCAAGGCCTGCCTGGGTTGCCAAGTGACTTCAAGGCCAGCATGGATAACTTAGTGAGACTCAAACTAAAAATAAGTGAAATGAGAGCAAGTTATGCTTGTGGTAGATCATTTATGAGGTCCTGAGTTTGATCACCATTAACACAACACAACATAGACACACATACATACATACATACATACATACATACACACACACACACACACACACACACACACACATTTTAGGCAGCTTAGTGTATTTTTCCTGGTTTATAATATTCTACATGTGAGAAAGTGCTTGCCCATTTTTAATGTGACTCACCAGTTTTCTTACTGAGCTGTGATGTTTTGTATATTCAAGAGTCAGCTCTTGCTGATGTGTGTGTTGCTCCTGTCTGGCTGCCTGTCTATCTTTTTGGTAACTTAGTGCCATATTCCGGAGAACAATGGTGTTTGCCTCGTGTGTGGCCACAAAGTATTTCCTTTACGTTTTCTTCAAGTAGTTTCATGTTTTAAACAATTACATTTAAGTTTCTGGTGCATTAAAGTTAACTTTTGTTAGTATAAAGTATTAGAAAAGATCTCCTTTCCTGTGTTAATTTCTAGTTGTTTCAGTGTTATTTATTAAGAAAATGTTACTTATTTTTGTGCCTAGAAACTTTAATTGACATGATAATTATAATATTTTCTTGACTATTCTGTCTGTATATTTCTCTGATATGTTTGATCTTTATATCATCCCCTTCAAACCCAAACCAAACGCATTCTTTTGTATCCCACACTTCTCCCTTCTCTTCCGTCCCTATTTCCCTTCTCTCTTCTTACCCTCTTTTTTCTTTCTTTCTTGCTTTCCTGTTCTCTAGAGTGGAGTCTTGCTGTACCTGCCAGGCATATCTCAATCTCCCGGCCCCAGGAGTACTGGGATAGCTGTAACTGTAAGCATGTATATCTGTAACAGACTCCTAACTCTCTATTCTAGCGTTATTGTAAGTTTTTTAAAGGTATTAGCAAATATAGACAGCTTAGTAGGAGCTAGACATGTGCTCAGGAAAATAGGGGTGAGCAGTTGAGCTTTGAGAAAGCAAACATGCAACAGTCATTTGAATTTTCAATTACATGTGAGTCCCAATGTTTTGAGTTTCATCCTAATATTGATTCAGCTAACCTGTGTCTTGGCAGGTTCTACTGAAGAGCTGCCTGGGATTTTGACAAGAATCACTATCAATCTAAAGAGCAAATTAAGAAAAATTGATCTCTTAATATTTGTAAAAAGATATCACCAATAGTAAAGAAGATCTCTAGTTCTTGATGCTTTCTCTACTATTTTTCATTGACATTTGTAGGTATTGTGGCATCGAACATTCTAATCTTTGGTTAGACTTAATGTGGAATATTTGTATGTATTGACTTGATAATGTTTCAAAGTAAACCTTTCCCAGTGGTTACTCTTAACTTTAAAGTTGCAGTGTACTTTTCTCTATCAGCTGTGTGGATCTGAACTCTCACTCCATTTTCTTCTTGATCCAACATTTGATTCATAGATCATTTCAGAATTTTTCTGTGATTGAGTCTTCATGAACATTAAATCCAGACATTCTCTGTTGTGTTTCTTCTTAACACAATTCAATGACCCTGGCCTGACAGTATTGCTGAGTTAGGAGTAGTGAGAGGAGTCATTCTTCCTTTGCTCCTGATAATGGTGGGAAAAATACTCAGTGTTTGTTCTCATTGTTAGAGATGGACATGAGAGTATTTTGTGATCTTCTTTAACTTGACCAGAATCAATGACATTATGTGCACATGTTGTCAAAGTTAGCTTTGTACTGTGTAGTAATTGTTTTCATTTATAATGACTGTGGACAAATGAGACTCCCTATCGTAAAAATATTTTCATTTGAATTTGCTGTCTGCCAACCAACTGCTCATAACAGTATCAATATCACTGTTAGTATCCATATCAGTATCTTAATTCCATTTCTTTTCACCTCACTCTGCTATGGCTCCTCAATTTTCTGTTTAAGCTTCATGAATTTCTTTCCAGTCTGAAATGCTAATGATGCCCTCAGAATCCTTTCCTCTTGCCACATCTCCGTCTTTTTGAACTCGTCTGCCCTTCTGTGTTCATTCCCATCATACTTTGTTAATTGCTACTTCTGTGTCTTAATCATAACATTCTTCAGTCCTTAAACACGATCTGTCCCAGAGTCTAAATTTAGCCATTTTAGTTTTCTGGGTGTCCCATTTGGGTTTTGAATTAACGTCCTGGTTTCAGTGGCTTCCATTAATGGAAGGGGGTGTCACAGGTTCCAGTGTGTTGTTCTTGAAAGGAGATCTCCCATATTCAAATACAATATTCCCTAAATAGTCTGCTAACAGTCAAAAACCACTAAAACAAAAGCACAATGTGGCAGCCATTTGGACCTCCTGTGCTTTTTCTGTTACCCCTTCCTATTAATGTCCTAGTTATCTTTTCAGACAGAGCCCCAGAGCCACTGCGGTCATCAGATCTCAGCTGCCATGGCATGTCCACTTCAATTTCAGGCTATCTCTAGCAGCCATCCTTTCCTGCCTCTTTCCCACAACTCATTCCTGCATCCGGTGGACAGTTCTTCTGTGGTCCTTTGCCAAAGTCTTCGTGTCTAAACCTTCACACTGTTGCTCAAAGTCTTCATGTTTCCCAGCTGCTTTTCCACTTTTCCCATTGTTTGGTGCCTGAAAGCGATGTTTCTAATGTACATAGCCCATTAATGATTACGTCTCCCACTCTGCCTTCAACATAGCCCTTTAAAACAGTTAGCATGAGTGTGCATCATTCACATTAGTATTTGAGGGATATGAAAGAAAATAAATATTTTAACAGTCTCTAAATTTTGACTGAATTGTAAATGAATGTATAACAACCTATTTCAACCTTGTTTCTTAGAGGTGATGTGTAGGCTCTGATCCAGCTAAATTTTACTTATATTTTGTAATTTTTATTGTTAGTGTTTTGTTCTACATATTATTTAGAGTTGATAGTTCAATTTTAAAACATTTCTTAATATTAGCTACATTAATTGAATGTTCAGTGACAGGTTAAACTTTGCAAAAAGCTTTTCAAAATGTTTTGAAACACAGGGAGCAGGCTGTTTGTTCCTTAGATGGTGAACCTATAAAATGGGAAGGAAATAGCATGTTTCGTGGGCATCATAGATTTCAATGGCAACTGCAGACTTTAAGGAAATCTAGAAAACTGTATTTGCATTAAGATTTTAGTTTCACAAAACTTGAAAACCACAGATAATGTTAAATGGGAAAAAGAAAATATATAGGAACCTTCAAAACTGCTTTCTTCTTAAGTCACGTGACATTTAAACATGTGTGCTTGGGTTGTCAAATATAAAAGCTAAGGAAACTAAAGAGAAAATGAGTCAATTTGATAATTATTTAAGCCACCATCCCTTCTTTGTTTAGATTATAATACAGTTACATCATTCCTGCCTTTCTTTTCCTCCCCCCAAATCCTACCATACACCTATCCTGCTCTCTTTCCAATTTATGGTTTCTTTTCCTCCAACAATTTTTGCTACACACACACACACATACACACACGAATATATGAATATATATATACACATATATATATATTTATTTATTCATAAATACATAAGCACGATCTGCTTAGTCTATACAATGTTTCTTGTATGTATGCTTCCAGTGCTGACCATTTGCTGTTGGATAGCTAACAGCAAATGTGGTCTTCCTTGCTCATAGCATTCTTGGTTGTCTGTACTTCTTTATGGAGGGTGGATACCTCATGGGATTTCTCCTATCCACTTTAGCATATCTGTTGTTGTCCTTTTTCAGACTATTTTGGGCAGTCATATAGGTGAGCCTTTATGAGTATAGTTCTAATTTTACTGGAAGACAGAATCTTACATCAAACACCCCATTCTCTGGCTCTTACTTTGAGAAATTAAAGTGCTGGTTCATCCACCTTGAATAAATTTACTCTGATCTACACAACTGATAAAATGAAGGCTAGAGCCATATCTAAGTTTTAGTAAAATGACAGAGATGGAATAACAGATAATTATTTTTTAAAAAGTTAGATTTGAAGAATTGAGAGGCAACTAAAACTACATTACTTAAAACATATAAAAGGTGAGAAAATCATGCAAAATAATCTGGAAAAAAGATTTATGAAATTATAGACAGTTAAAATATCTTAATATTGTATGCTATGTAGATAACAGTGTGCAGTTTTCCAGTTCAACTGAGATGAAAGATTTAATGCTAAAAGCTCACCACATTGACAACCAAAAAGCACTATGAAGGGACGAAACATGTTTCGGTTATTGGGGAACTGTTGTCCAGCATGTGTGAGCCACTAAGCTAAGGTTAGAGAGTCTACAGGAGGAGTGTTCCTGCATTTTGGCTGAGGAAATTGTCAGTGAATTATGTGAGTTTGGGTCCATGGGTAAATTGAACTCCTCCCTCACCTTTGTCCTGGATGAGCTTTGGGGCTTCTACCATCACTAATAGCTAGACATCTGTCTTCTGTTAAATACAAGAGACCACAGAAGAAGGTTTCTAATACCTATTTCACTTAAAAATTCTGCTATCCAACGCATATATTTTCAGTAACTTTATGTAAAACATACTGAAATAAAAGTAAAAATTGAGGTTTACTGAGATTTTTAGTTTCCTATTTTGTATCAATAAAAGAGCAGAAAACATTTAAAATAAAATATGGTTGTGGCTTTGGAAGTAGTTGGGGAAGATTCAGCCTTTCTCCACACATTCCTCTCTAGTACCTAAATACACACCTTAAGTACATGATCAGAAGCCAAATGCATTTTTGGCCATGATTTCTTTAGAACTAATCATTATTTAAATATTCAAAATGAATTGGATCTGTCCTAGCATTTTCTGTGTCTGCTGCTAGCTTAGGCCTAGCATGACTTAGGGAGATTTGTTTCACTGATTCGGTATTAGTAACCAAAGATCTTTTTCTATCTTAAGAATAAGAAAGAGCTGTGCTGTTGGCCTGAAAATTCAGGAAGTTGTTTACAGGACCAACTGGTCAGTGGCTCAGCCACAGACAACCATCCTCTCGAGGCCTTCAAGACTCCAAGAAACACCATTGCTGCCTCTACCGCCTTCCTGACTGACACTCTCATGGTTGCCCTCCCCATTCTCACTTTGGTGTTTTCTATGTGGCTAAGCCTGCCTCCTGATTAACTAGCTCTTGATCATGGTTCATAAGCTTCTGTTTCTAATAGTGCATTAAAGCATGGACTTGCTATGCCTAGGTCACCATGTTACTCTTTTTATCAAGAAGCTTGTGAAAAGTTCCCAGTGCTGTATTCAAAGAACCATGGGTGTCCTTGTTGTCCGTTAGTTCAGGATCTTCTGTCTAATTAAGATAAACAAGTACACAATTAATTTTGTTACCTTCATCTTCTGGATGAATCTTGATCTCTTATTCTCACCCTTAGCTTCCTGTCAAAAATCATGGCCGTCGCTCCCTTGGCATTCTTCTGTCTTCAAACCAATATTGCTTCTGAGAATTTCATGGCAATAAACACTTGATGTAACCCAGAGTTCCCTTAAGTAGGCTTTGATAAGTGGTTAAATATGTTTTCACAGGTATAAAACATTACTGAGTCTGAGAAGAGAAAACTTTTGTCAATAGTAGAGTTCATAATGATTGCTAGCATGACAGTTAGGTAGAATTTAGGGTATGCTACCTCATGGTTATGTTGGATATAACCACAACACTCTTATGGGCTACTCTAAAGTTAGCAACCACCCTGATAATTATATCTCTCTAATTGGAAGTGTCCTGGATAAGTAGTGGAAGTGACAGTGTGTCTTTTGTTTTTGAAACTTGAATATAAGGTTGGATTTTTTTAAAAAATTTTACAACTGCATATCTGTGGGAACCAGTGAAAGTGGGGTACTGTATTGAGTCTTCAGATAAACTGCATTTTATCACCACTTCTCCATTTAGTAGGGGAAATAACAGAAGCTTAGTGTGAGGTTATGAAATTGTCCAGTACCGTGTCACCACAAGCTATAGAAAGCACAGCCACCACTACTGGATACAGCACTAATCACTTCACACTTGTTGCTTTCTTTACACTCACAACATACTTAAATGATAATTAATACTAATATTCTTATTTCCTGATAGAGAATGTTCAGGTGAGATTTGCTTTATACCTTAATGGAAATCCTAGAGTTTGTACAGGCAGAGGAAAATATGCTTCTATTACCTAAGCCCTCAACTGACACATTAATTTTGATGCCTCAGAGCCTGATTCCCATGGCTTACTTAAATATGAATCAAAATCATGAACTCTCTCCTATGCTGATTGTCAGTATTTGTGAGACCCATATCCTTATCTCTTTGTCTTGTCAACATATAAAACATCACTGTTGAAGATTGGTGAAGTAAGCATGAGTGTGTGTGTGTGTGTGTGTGTATGTGTGTGTGTGTGTGATGTCAAGATATCAAAAGCCTATTCCCAGATCTTCTGAGCTAAAGACAATTTAAAAGAGGAGGAAATATTGAAGTTAAGATGATAGATATGTAATCATCTGGAAACTAAACACACCTGTATTTCATGAGGTATAAATATCAAAGTCTAATATATAAATAAATATCTCTATTTTATTTAATATACCATTTATTCCAACTGTTTAATAATCAAGAATTTGTTTTCATTTTGAGACTTCATCAATTTTATTATGTAAGTCAGAATCAAAAGTGGTCTCTTAGATTATGTACCCTTAAATAAATCTGATTTTTACCTAGCTTGCAAACTTCAGTCATACACTGTTGAGAGCAGAGATGGTTTTATTGTTTAAGAATTTTATACATGTGTCAATGTTTCGATCAAATCCACTCTTTTTGGCCCTATTATCACATTTCTCTCTACCAGAACTGTTGCTTCTAACTTTATGTGCTCTCTTTTTAGCCCACTGATTCCATTTCGTGTAGGACCAGCCACTACCATGAGCAGCCTCAGGGGAAACATCCCTGAAGAAAACTGACTCTCCTTTCCACAGCCACCATCAATGGCTAGCACCTCCTCCGTTAGGAGTAGAATTTGATAAACCAGGGAAGAGGCTCTGCTGCTGCAGCAGGATGCTTCATACCTGGCAAAGCTTTCTTGAGTACTGCGAAACTGAGCACTAATCTATAAGATGTCTTGGAAAAAAATGTTCTTTTTGATTTGGTTTGATTTTGTTTTAGTTTTGTGAGACTTCACATTATCTTTGTGTCTTAATAAATGCAATAACAATTCTAAAAGGCACATAATCTTAGTTAAAAGACAAATGTTAAACTTCAGTGCAACTCACCCCACAGGAATAAACGGTAGACTTTGGTCAGTTTGAGTTAAGAGAAAAAAAATCAGCAGTGACCTCCTGTGAGCACAGCTCCATGCAGAGACTTTACTCATAGGTTCTTCTGAGCCATTTGACATTATAGACATGCATAATGTCTATTTGAAAACTAGATAAAAGCAAACTGGATTAGTGTTAAAGATATCTTTTTGTTTTATTTACTTTGGTGATAAGGCCACAGTGAACAACCCAGCCTAGCACTTATTTTTGCTCCTCCTGCCCTAGGCTTCCAAGTATCAAGATTATATTTTAAGTTTCAAAAATAAGAGAGATTTGTCTGATGGACTAAAGTGCTCCAACTGCTATAAAATACTACCAGGAATAATAGACCTCCAGAACCTCAATTCTGAACATCATTATAATTAAATAACCAAGGTCAACAATCTATTTCCTGTAGTGATTGCACTCTATGGTCTGCAGAGAGCCTTCTGTGTCTGTGGTTAGCTTGTAGTCCAAGGCCCATGGATCTTCTACCCAAAACACTTGTGGAGTGGGTCAACATCCTCAGAGTTTTCATTCAGTCCATCTCAGCCCTGTTACCTGTGTAACTCCAACCCAGTCTCCACTACGCATCTCCAACAATCTTCTAGAAAGGCAGTCAGTTATTCGCACTTGTGATCCTTTGTCTGAGTTGAAGATCTCACTGGGATTTTTACTTGTTTTACCTATTCATAAAAGCCTGCTGTGTGGTGATCTACGTTCATTTAACCTTTCATTCCATCCCCTTGTTCTCATTCCCAGACATCCTCCTGTGTCAGCCTAGAATCACTTCAGGTCCTTAAACGTGACATCTTAATATTCAAGCATGGTATTTTTTTTTCCTGAAAGTCTTTTCACATGACTGAGCTAGATGCTCCTCATAGATGAATTTGGTTTCTGATTTGCATCCCTCCAGCACTGAGTACTGACTCTGGGAATTGATGTCCCAGATGTACGTTATCTAGAGAGCATATGTGCTATTGGAGCAGAGTGCCTCTGGCTATCACTGGGCCGCTGTGTCTTGAAGACTGCCGGGCAGGTGGCAAGGCAGCCACATTTGTGGAACAGAAGAAATGGAGCAGAAGGAAATCTCGTGATTTTTTAAAGGATGACATGGTTCAAAATTATGTAAAGGAAAAAAAGCAAATAAATGAAGAATCCAAATTTGCTGATAGGCAAGAGAATCTTGAGGTTTGTTCTTGGAGCATCATCTACTTAACTAGGGAGTTTCAGTCACTTCTTGGAAACAAAAACCAGAAAGCTATGGCCTGGCAAATAGATGCTGTGAATGAAACAGATCTCAGCCACATCCCCAGTCTTCTAGGGAGTCTGTAGACACTGTAAGTTCACCTTACACTGAATTGTATCACCCTAAAAACAAACACACAAACAAACAAAATAGTACTGGGGAAACTTGGGCATGCACCCCAGATTTTCTACTTGTCTTGCTTTTCTAATCATAGAAAAAGTTTTCTACTCATTTCCTACTGTAGAGTGAAGAAGAGCTCACTAATGTAGATACATGATGTTTCCCTAGTTTTGAGGTTAAACCCTCCTAGTCTTTCAGTCTACCTGAACATTTACTGTTGTCCTTCCTTTTCCTTAAAAAAGTTAAAATTTTTATTGAAGTTTGCAAACTACCATGATATTGAAGTTTTATTGTTTAAACCTCCTCCCCTTTGACTAGTCTTATAAGCCTCAGCTTTGAGGCCCAATGTTCAAGCAGGTACATCGCTTCTGTCACAGGCATGTCCCAGCCTTACATGTTGCAGTCAGCATTGGACATGGCTGATGCTTGCTCTTGGTGTGTGTGGGGGGGGTGGGGGGTGAGGGGGAAGGGTTGTTCCCAAGCTGCACTTAACCTTGGAGCCACTACTAAGTTTAAAATCTGTCTTTCAATTCCCTCTATCCAAGAGGCATTTTGTGATTGGTGTGGTGGAAAAGCTCTCTCACCTCAAGTCTACATGATTCTGTTGACATCCCAAAGCCAGTTTTTATGATTTGCCTAATGTCTAATGTCAGGGTTTATTAGAAAGAGTTTCCTTACCTGAATAATAAATTACCTTTGTTATTAGCATAAACCTTAGAAAAGTCTATTATCTTCACCACAGCAGAGTTGGTCTCTCACTAGGAAAAGGAAGAAACATTTAGTAATTTGCGAGAGGGAGCTGTTTAATCATCAGCTTTTGGGACAGCAAGAAACTCTCCAAGATTCTGAGACCACACTATATCAATGTTTGCCAAGACCTTGTCACTAAACTTCTTATTTTATTTGTTTTCCCCTTAGCATACCTCCCCTCTTTCCAGCCAGCTCTACACCAACCTCATCAAGTGACCACACTGTTTCTAAAGTGAGTGCTGACATTACACATAAAAATGATCTCTGGTTTAATGAAAGAATATCTCCTGTGTTTCTGGCAAACCCAAGACACACAGAGGTTTCAAGTGCACTGGTGCTTGTACATCTGTTTCCTAGTGTAATTTCATCAGTCACAGATGAAGAATGCTAATTACTTTGTTTACACATGTGTGATTTAATGAGACTAAACACTTAGCCAGTCTTCAATAAGTGCAGCTTTTTTCCCATTGCTGTTTTTAGCTTAATAAAAATCATGCCAAGCACATTTTCTGGAAATGAGAGCATTGTGCAGTTCAAGAGAAGGGAGGACTTTATGGGCAGTTGATGGGTTATGTTTAAAGTGTAGGTAGGCTGAGCAGGAGAGGAAGTGTTAGGATTGAGGGTCAGAGGTCACATCCAGTAATAGAAGGATTTATCATAAACTACTCTGCGAAGCCTCCAAGGCCAATGTAAAAATTCTAAGATGTATTAGAGGAACTTATTTTAAGAAGCATTATATTTCTGGCAGATTAAACCCATAATCTTTTTATCATATCTTCCTTTCATTTTGAGTACCCTTTTCTAGTTATTATGTTCATACTTTGAGGGAACTAAAAATTCTGAAAATAATTACAGGTACTTCTTTTGAATAATGATGTAAAAAGAATGTCATCATTGTAACTGGACATTTTACTGCTTTGTGGGTTCTTCTTTTCTTCCACCTTTTACCCCTCTTCTTCCACCCTTTCAAGCCCCTAACAGTAGGTAGGAGAGAAAAAAAGGAAGAGGGGAAATGGGGTGATTGTATTGTTAACTACTTCCTGCTGATTAGGGGTGTTGAGTTCCTTGGGACTAGTTTGATCTTTGTTGTCAGGAAGAACAAACTAATTTCTTCTTATTTCTTTGGACATGTTTACTTGACAAGCCTCAAAACTCACAACGCACAGCATCCAACAGCAAGCAGTCGAGCAGCCCCTTCTAATAGAGCTGCAGCATTTATATACTCTCCGAAGAGTATATAAATTCCAAAATTCCAAACACCACACACTTGCAGAACCTATCTGCAAAGGTCAAAGCCATGCCCCTGCTAGAACATGAGGCAAATCATAGTCAGCTGCTATGGACAATCTAAAGGAGTCCCATATCTCATGCCTGGGATTAAAACAAAAACACTCTTATATTTCTGTGTTTTTAAAGACACCAAAATTCTCACTCCACATCATCATTTTTTTTTTTTAGAAATAACTGTATATTTGAAATTATCTGTTATTCTACTTACTTTCAAGTTATCTAAAACCAATCCATGTTCTGGGATCTAGGTCAGAAGGAGAGTGCTCAGTGAGAACATGTGTCGCACTAGGTTCTTTGCTTGAATTTTACACAGCCATGTCCACTGATCTATGTGTTGGGATGGAGCTCAAGAGTAGGATACTTGACCAGCAAGTGTGATGCCACTATTAGTCCTGGAAAACATTCATATCCACATTGGATCCATGTCCCTGCAGTTTTTAAGAGAGAAGTAGGTAGGGAAGATGAAAAGACGCTCTGTCCTTCCATCTTGATTTAAATGGCTCCATTTATTTACTCAGCTATTTTGAGACAGGGGTCAGCAAGTTACAGTCTGTGGGCCAGATTTCCAGATCCCCAACCTGATTTGCAAATGCTTCACTGGAATACATTCATATCCGTTTGTATATGACTTATGTCTTCTCTTCATGGTGCAAAAGTAGAACGGAATAGTGGCAGTTGAGACTGTGTTATAGCCTGAAAAGTTAAAAGGATCCCTAGCCCCTTATTGAAAATAATTTCTGGTCATATATTACAGCCATAAACAAGAATAGAAGTTAGTAAGCAACAATTAATAAGATAATAATGGTTGTCTTATGTTGTGATGAAATAAAGACTAAATACACACACACACACACACACACACACACACATTACAGTTAAAGCCTTTCATGGTTAGATCTTTCTGAATCCACATAGCTATTCCTTATATTGAGAATAAAAGGCTGAACCTTAGCTTTTGACAGATTTTTAATGTAAATATGTAAATCCTACTTTCAGGATAAGCTAATCTTACTTTATGAACCCACCCGATTGGAGTGAGTTTGTAGTAATAGAAAACATGCTAGTTAGAGAGACAGATGGACTATCTTTTGAAATACTTCTAGCAATTCAATTGAGGGAGTATCCCAGGAAACTTCTTGCCTTCTAGGGTGGTTATACCTGTATCCAGAAGCTGTAAGGATTAAATGTACATCTCAAGTTTCCAGTACTGTGCTAGACATGCAAAAATTAGCAGACGTGAAAGCTTTTCTTTTCATTTTCAATTTGTGGTTTTGATATTTCAAGAGTACGGAATCATTAATGCCCCTAGTTGGTATTATTGGTAGGCTAAATTCCAGCTACAGCTTCAGTGCAGAAAACTAGCAATAGTGGTTTGGGCTTGTGTGAGAACTTGAAATGATGCCACCAGCAGAGAAGCACAGGGAAAACCTGCTGAAGGCAACACACAGGATTTTAGCCTGCCCCTGGCATAGCAGCTTCCTTGGTTTAACTAAGTGTCACCTGTACATTTCTAGACAGAGATCCCTGCAAATACCATGAAAGATATGAGGTCCATGTACTTAACAGACAGGACTAGAAGGTCCATGTACTTAACAGACAGGACTAGAAAAATCCAAATTGTAAAGCATACTGCCTTTTTTATCTTCCAAGAAGAAATTGACACCTCTTTTCCATCCAGAAAACTGGGAATGGTTGTATTAATACCTAGTTATCTTTGCTATTTTGAAAGCCAGTCCTCACTGACTCCCCCAAATTCTAAGCATTGATTCTCTCTCAATAGAACTCATTCTTGTGGGAAAGGTCACAAGTGCACTATGCTAGAGAGGTGTACTTTGCAAAGGAGTCTCCTGGATATAATTATAACGAAAGCTTTGTTGTGGTAATTATCATATGGAAACTTTTCCCCAAAGTTTTACTGTATTTAAATAAGTAACAAATAAATCTCTTGTGGTCAGACTTCAGAAGTTTTGGCTCTGCGCTGGCTAACTAAAGGGTAGCTGAACCCAAGTTTCAGTCTTACCTCATGCAGATAGTTTCTCAATATATGTAGAATAATACATAAATTAAAGTATTTAAGGGAAACACTGGCATGCACTATTAGTGCTAGTAGTTCTAGCACTAATGAAGCAATAATGAAGATCATTCTTGTAAAATCAACAAAAACAAATGGGGGGAAAAGATGGAAATTGGTAATTTGTGCTAAGGCCATTTAGAGAAAACGAGATTTATCTTTAATTGATGCTCTGTTGGTAATTTCCCCTTGGATGATTGTACAGTCTTTTTCTTCATGCACCTAGCTTTCTGTTGTGTGTAAAGTCACCTATCCTTTCTCTTCTGACTTTCCACTGCTCGTAGATGCTGGGTTACTCGAGTCCTTGAGTCAGTAGAAGCAGATCTTTGTCAGTCCACATCAACACCAGCTAGTCAGGAGGACACTACTGCCAAGCCCCAGGAGCACCATGTTCTGCAGGAAGTTCAAGGATCTCAAGATCACAGGGGAGTGTCCTTTCTCCTTACTGGCCCCTGGCCAGGTTCCTAAGGAGCCAACAGAGGAAGTGGCTGGAGGCTCTGAGGGCTACCAGGCCACTCTGCCCATCTGCCAGGACTTTCCTGAGAAGAATGCAGAGGGGAGTCTCCCGCAAAGAAAGACAAGCCGCAACAGAGTCTACCTGCACACCCTGGCAGAGAGTATTTGCAAGCTCATCTTCCCAGAGGTGAGTGTTCTCCCTTTAGCAGTGATAGTGGTATTTCAAAATTGGAAATGCTAAGGTTTTCAAAAGAAAATATTTAGAAATGAAGTTTCTCACTTATAAGAGCACGGTAAACAGAATTCCCTTGAAACATATGAAAACTGTGTTTTTAAATAACAGTATTCTAAATTGTATGTAATCTTCAATTTTTCACATCTTGAATTCCTTCCAAAAGATCATTAGACTCTGACAAATTCCTGTCTTTGCCTCACCTGTCAACCTCCACTTCCTTTATCTGTAAAGTGGAGTTGTATCATACCTACCTCTGTGTGTTAATATACACAGAGTGCAATCATCTTCCACTTTCTTTCTCAGACAGTACTAGAGAAGTTGGGTGGCTTAACTGAAATCAAACAGCTTTCAATGGCAGAGCAATAATGCTTTAACAACAAAGGTATGGGGGTAGGAGGGATGGAGCTGGGTATGGAGTGCCTGAGGAAGAGGAGACTGAAAATGAAGCTCCAAGGAAAGTTAGAGTTAGCAGAAAGTTAAAAACACTGATTTCAAAGATGGTGTTTATTGCATGTTGCACCTTAATGACATTTGAAATGAAAATATTTAATCATTTCCCCCCAATCTCAGTCCTTAGATACCCAGGTTTGTTGAGACTAGAAGACATATCCCTCCTCACGGAGGTGACTTGCCCTGCAGTCTGGAAGGTTTCACCCAAGGACAGCGTGAGATACAGGGTGGCATATAGACGATGCTCAATATTCACTTCAACGATCTCTGTTTGTTGACATCTCTTTTTGTTCTTGGATAATTTTTTTGTCTTTGATGTCTACATTCTCTGACAGCATATTAACTTCCTTGAGATTGTTATTTTATTATTCTGAATTCTTTGTCATGTCTATGGGGATGATGACTGTAGAATTACTATTGCCTTCTCTCACATTCTCCTGAATCTTTGTATTACTTTGCTTCACTGTCTATGTATTGAAGAAGAAGCCAGATTGTAAACTTCTGGTAACTCATTTTGATATTGTAAATACCTTGAGCAACTGGCCAGCCAGAAGTCTGGGAATTTTTAAAGTCTTTTGTATGCCATGTACTTTCTTTTTCTCTGCCTATTTCCTGGAGGAGAAACCATTTGTGTACCTTCTCAGAATCTGGAAGAAACAGGCAGACTACTGCAAACTGCTCTTCTTTTTCTAAGAAAAATCTAGGGTGAGGTACCAAACAGTTAGAATGAGCTGTGCTGGTGTTTGTTTCTGAATTCATAAGTGCAAATATTGAGCTCTGACCAGAGTGTGATGCAGCAGTGAGGAAGAGTCTATAGAAATTCTTGTAGGGAGGAATACCTTTGGCACTCTTCATTGGCATACTTCCAAAGTTAAGGTCATTTGCTTTATGGCAATAAATGCTCCAGTGTTGAATTTGTTTGAAATGTCCAAATATCTGCTTGGTCTTTTTATAGATACATCAGGTTTTCATGAACTATTTCTTGGTTGGCACATTTAATGCTCACATTTTAGTTCAGTTACTTAAATAACCTTATAAAAGATATTCAAGATTCAATTTGACATCCTAGTTCTTACTTTCGATAATCAAATTTGACTCTCCAATTATGTTTTCATGCAGCATGGTACATAGAAAAATTGGTTAGCCTGAGCAGATTTATAATAGGAACTTCCATTCCATAGAAGTGAGCTGGTTGAGTTTAAGGGGATTTCTTGATCACCTAATGAAACTTCCCATTTCTACTTGAAAGGCAACAATTCAGGCACATAGAGTTGTATCATTTTTTCAAAGTGAAAGAGATAACTGGGGATGGAAAACTCTACATCTCATTTGAATTCATAGCATTATAATTTACCCTTATGAATTAAAATATTATTGATTTAGAGAAGCATTAAAAACTGAAAAGACTTTCAGTGAGGTAGCTCAGTGGGCAAATGCTTGCTATGCAGGCATGAATGAGAGCCTGTGTTTAATGCTCAGAACTCATGTAAAAAGCTAGGTGTGGTGGCATATGCTTATAATCTTAGCACTAGAGAGGTAGAGAGTGGTGGACCACTGGGGCTTCCTGGCTAGCCAGACAAGCTTAATTGGAGGACCCCAATGATGTATCTTGTGTTAATATGAAAACAAAACTAAGCCAAAGAAATAATACCCATGTTTGATCAATGGAATTTACTGGTACACACAGGTGAACTTGTGTACAGAATAACACTCCACACATACATACACATCACTGCAGTAGGCAGCTGAAATCATGGCTTATCCATTAACTATAATAATGCAATTCTATATACCAATTTCAGAGCATTCACACCAACATTGCTTCTAAAAGCAGTTATTCCTGAATGTCTTCATGATGTATTCATGACTAAGTTATTCATGAACAAGAATTCTTACATGTTCTTTATCACACCAAATGGCAATTGTTAAGACAAATAAATTTGATAATAATGCTGGCTTTACTTCTAAGACAAACTTTCTGTCATTTAAGAATTTCATGAACCACACATTGCAAAACATAAAGATTATAGATAATTTCTTCAAACCTCAGAATAGAGACTTCCCAAATGTAAAGAAAGCACAAAGAACAAGAAGTAAAACAAAACCCCATAGACGACTACTATCCTATGTGTATACTGAATTCCGAGGTGCATTTAAAAAAAAATAGTAGAATAGTCATAAAGTATTACACTAAACTAAAAATAAAATTGATGTGTAGATTCATTGTGTATATAGAGAAGTCCCACGCTGTTTAGAATTTATACCATGGACCTGGAATTGATTTTTCGTGATAGACTCTACTTTATGTGAGTCTTGCCTATGGCCCTACAGTCTAAACTCACCTCAGTTTCTAGATTGAACAAAAGAAATACAGCATAAAAAAGAAATCCATTCCCCAACCTTTGCCAGGTGATACTGCCTAGAAAGCCTGTGTATTTTATTTGAACCTACACCTTTTCATAGCAATGACTGTCACCTGACTTCTCCTAGGAAACTGTGAAAAAAAAAAAAAAGCTCTAATCACCCTAGATAGGCTATGATGACAAAGCAGATAAGTATTAGTATTCCATCCAAGTACAGCTTCAGTAACTGGTGAGTTTATTTGCAAGACCATGAGTAGTACAAAATAGCTACATCATCCTAAACACAATGTGAGTGATGACTTCACAAAGCTGAAAAAAAAAGAGTCCCATCCTTAATTAATCTTCAATCTCTCATTGACTCCTGCATCCTACAAGATCAAGCACAATTATGGGACAGCAGAAAATAATGACTAGAATCCTAGAGGAAGGATTCCCTATCCTGACCCAGTTTCTCCTGTTACGGAGTCTTTGCAACCTCTATAGCATAACAATAGACTTGGTTATCACTGCACTCTATTGTTTTATTCCATTGCTATATCTATGGTGTCTCAGTGTAGCAACCTCTCCTTAGTAATGGCTGGTGGTCATGCCAGACTCTGGTCTTGTCTACCCTAGAAGAAGCCACCCACTACAACACTGTTATAAGACAAAGTTAAATCCCCACAATGGTTCATTACAGTAAACTACTCATCCTTCCCTCAGAAATCTGTAGTCTTATTTAAAGGAAAATAAGTCTGATCTGAGTAGAAGATCTGGTAAAACATCTGTTCCATCATCTCCAGAAATGCTGGAAAAAGATATCAACTTTACTCTTCTCCAACTTACTATGCTAATGCATATTAGGAGCAAGAACCTAACAAAGTTGATCTGGAGACCATGGGAAGGGCTAAAAACACAAGTGTTTTTCTTACAAGCAAAAGAATACCCCTGGGGTTTAATTGGAAAGCAACAGAAATATATGTCCCATTAGCACCATACAGGAAAATGGACAAATTCCCTAGTGATAGGACTGGGTATATTTTCTTCTTACAGCCCATTAACAGTTCTGACCAGGAATTGATAGATACGAGCAAAATGAAATGTTCCTTTATAGACCTGTCACTCAGCTGTTCTTTCAGGCTTTTTGTTGTCACCAAGTCAACAGGGTCTGCTCCAGATCTTACCTTCTGGATTCAACTACCACTTCTCATCATCTTGTCATAGATGTGGCCCCTTCTCCATTCCTAAACCATCAAAAATAAATAAATAAATAAATAAATAAATAAATAAATAAATAAATAAATAAAATGTGTTCCTCATATTTAAATTCCCTTTTAATTTCTTTTTAGTGATTGCATTTTCGTTGAATAAATTTTGTAGTATTTTTTAAGCTTGATTTACATATTCAAAAAAGCTCTCTCTCTCTCTCTTTTTTAAACATTGCCTTCTGCGACTAGTGGAAACTCTATGAGAAATATAAATAGATTAAGGCAAAAGGAATTTCCCAACTTGGATCAAATCCAGAAAGTTCTTGACTTTCCTCTGTGTAAACTGAAATTACGACTCAATGATCATGTGCCCATGCATAGACATATGCGATTTTCATCCAGGACCCAAAACTGAACACTTCTCATCAATGCTTTTACTTGTTTATCAAAGAGAAACAAAGACACATTAAAATAGATCAGTAGATAGTCAAAAAACATGTATTAGGTAGAGGGGAATTGCATATGTGTGTTTTTCAAGAAAGGAAATCTCATAAACACTCTGAAATCAAAGAGTGAAAGGAATTATATTTGGTAGGGATAATAAGTTCAAAATGAGAATTGCCATAAATAAGACAAGCCTAAGACTCCTGAAATACATAATTTTGGTGACGACTAGTTTTCAGGGTTAAAGGGGAAGCAGTAGAGATAACTGCAGACTCTTAGACTAAAGTAAGAGAAGCGGGAGTGGAGTGTGTAGGAAGGGCACTGCACCCTTGGGTAAGTGGTGGAGGAGATATCATCTAGGAAGGGAAGAGAATGAGTTCTGCAATGAAAGTATTGAGAGTGTGTATAAGACTTCCTGGTCCAAAGGAAGTGACGACATGGATTCTTGCATTAGACAAGACCTGACATTAAGAGCTGACAGCTTCTGTCTGGGTTCAGACTAAGCTTGATTCTCTGTGAGACTTACGGCCAAAAGCGAGGCCCAGGGACCCCTAGACCACCAACAAAAAATAGTCTGAGCTCATTAGTTCTTCCCAGGATTGAAAAACACTTCAGAAGAAAGTCTCAGTTCCCAACATAGCAAATCCACAGCACTCACCGTCAAGTACAAGCTTGCGTTCCTTTTAAGACACCTTAAGGAAATGTTGCAAATATTTCTTTTTATTTTCAGTTTGAGAGACTGAACCTTGCACTTCAGAGAACATTGGCAAAGCATAAAATAGAAGAAAACAGGTAAGCCATACTACTTTAGTTGTATGAACCCTCATCCCCCAAATTTTGTTTAAAAATAATAAATCCTTACTGAATATATTAATATTTACTAGATTTTTGTTATATATCAAAAACTGAAGTAAGTGTTAGCAACTACAAACTTGAGAACAAATGTACTTTTAGAGATTTCAGAAGAGAAGGACAGTAGGGTTGTGTTTTTGTTTTTGTTTTGTTTTAAATTTGGTTTGTATAGTTGGGTTTTTAAATAAAGCTGGTCACATGCTTCTGGTGGATAAATTGACTATCCCTGTTCTAAGTATTCAACTTGTGAATAATAGAGTAAATACTGAGTTCACATTTGCAGAGTAGAACTTGGGAGTTTTGCAGATTAACCCATGGTAGGTACAATCTACAAACACTTGCCTCTCCACCCTGTAATCTTGTAGTCCACCCTATGGTCAATCAGAGCTGAATTTTCCTGCTGAGTAACTGCCGTTAGACTTTACTCAGGCACCTCAACTGAGCCAAGAAAGGGTCATGAACGGCCTAGAAGAGTGTGAATCTGTCTCTGACAGAAGCTTTCTTTACTGGACTGAGCTGACAAACATTCCAGGCGCCTCATCCTCTAATTCCCAGGCAGGCTGATAAGATAGCTTCAAGTCAATCAAATGGTGCTACTGGGGCTGTCAGCTCAAGTCCTTGCAGCCAGTGCCCTTGAAATTTATTCTCAGGCCTTTGTGCTCTGAGCACAAGCCCTGCTGGTGGATAGAGATCTGTTTTCTGTGGTGCATCCTTTAGAAGAGCTCTCAAAAGTAAAATTTACAACAATTATTTCCTTTGGAAATCTTAAGGAAAACATGCTGACACTGGTCCATGATGTTGACTGTTGATCAGGAGGTTTTTTCCTCATCCCTGCTCCTGTATGAAGTGGCTCTGCCTCATTCTTAGGCATTCTGAGTACTTTTCTCGCTCATTTGAATGTTAATGCCTTACGTTATTGTTTGTGCTGCCCTTAGTCTGCCAGCAGATGAACACATCTTAACCTTGTTTCATGCAGCTTATTTCTGGAACTTGCAATCAAGCAAAACACAAATAATGGGTTAAGCAGTGCACTGTCCTTGAATGAGGGATTATCTGTACAGTCACTGTGACCTCGTCTGCTGCTCAGGAAATGTTGTGGCAACTCTCTCTCTCTCTCTCCCTCTCTCCCTCTCTCTTTCTGTCTCTGTCATTCTCTCTCTCCCACTGTGTGGACAAAATCATAATGTGGGGTGTGTGTGTGTGTGTGTGTGTGCGTGCATGAGTGGAGAGAGAAAGAGAGAGAGAGAGAGAGAGAGAGAGAGAGAGAGAGAGAGAGAGAGAGAGAGAGATGGGTTTTGCTGGCCACTCACAAGTCTTTCTGTCTGCTGTGTTTGCTAAAGCAAGGAGTATTTAGTTTACACTTCACTGTGTGCTTTTCAGAATGACAACGCTCTGTTCTGCTCTCAACTGATGGTATCAGTGTCAGAAAATGACAGTATTAGAGTGAGGAGCCCTGTTCTCATTCTTTAGAAGAATAAATATGCTTAAATGATAAAAAAAAAAGAATAAAGAAAAATAAGAGTTTGTACTTTGATGAATTATCTAAAAAAGGGTTGTGGCTCTCCATATTGGGTATAATGTTATATTATGATATTAAGTACATTTAGATAAAATACTTCTACCTAGTACTTTATATGCTTACAAGTATCATATTTCTATGCAACAAAAGGGTTTTCTGGCCAATTTTCCTTCTCAAAACTATCTCCTTTTAAAACTTCTTAAATTATATTATATTTTATTAAAATGCTATTTAAAACAGATGAAGTATACCTCCATTTTAACTTGGCTCTCAGCTAGCGGCAAGTTGAACCTTGCAATTAAATAGTGCTTTTTATACTCTTAAAGTGCTAGAACAGTTTGGCAAATCTTGCCAGAATCAGTCACTATAATGTTAAGGTTTCGAAAAGCAAATAGGCAGACAGGAATGGCAAAACCCTGTATTTGAGGTATGAAGACGCTGACATTCCTGACCATCAATGGTCATGAAGAAAATGTGGTTCGTAAACACACAAAAAAAAATCTAAAATGTAAATAATCAATTAGGAGCTACAGAAAAAAAAAAGCAGAAGATGCTGACTTTAGCCTTTATCTCCATAAACTAAACTAAACTAAAATAAAATAAAATAGCAAAAAATAAAATAAAATCCAAGGGGAAACCATATGGTTTATTTTTTAGCTAATCATATGGTACATAAAATAAATGACACAATTTTAAAGTTTTCAACTGTTAAAAAATTTTCACAGTTGTAATTTTTTCAGGCTTCTATTGACCCTTATATACATGCTACTTTTCTTTTAAGCTTCCATTTTCTAGAAGGTGATGAGTGATGAAAAAAAATTAATTTGTAACTAGTTTGTGTATGAGCTCAGGCATAAAACTAGGGAGACTAAGGTTTGAAATAAAAATGATAAAGATTGCTAATTCCAACAGTCAGATCCATTGTACGTAGATTTTTATCTCATTTAGATAATTGTCCTTAAGAATGTAACATCTTCTCCTTATTCTGGTGCTAGAGGTGGAGTTCAGGTCCTCCACATGCCAGGCAGTGCATCTGGCATTTCACTTTGTCCTGCCATCATCTTCTTGACCATTGCCTACTCCTGGCTGTGGGCTGCAGTAGACTCTCTTTCACAAGGACAATTGCACCCCAAAGGCAAATATGCTTCATGAGGAATTAGGAGGCACTCCGTGCACTGTATACACTGGAGTTACCCCAACAGTGGTTGTTTAGGTCATTGCTTGTATCTTATATAGCAAGTCAAGATTTGCTTCTGGAAAGGAATTCTCACGTATCATTATCTATACGCTGTATATGATCTGAATTTTCAGCACTCATTTACCAGTTTTTAATATAAGATATTTAATTATTCCCAGGAAATCTTCAGAAAAAGAAGATCTTGAAAAAATAATTGCAGAAGAAGCAATTGCATCAGGTAATAAATAAAACTGTCTGAGTACAGGAAATTAGGAAGTGCACCATATCCCTGAATAGCTAATATTTGTCTTAACATGTTTGTATTTGTTTGTGAGTGACTCCCAGCATAAAGTTCATGAGCTCTGTGTGTGTTAATGTAGAGTGAGCCTTTCTATACGACAAGTTGTTTTGTGGCCTCAAACATTCCCCTTTTCCTGCTGTTTATTTGCTGAGAGTTAGATAAGCCTGGGTGGGAAGCTAATTCCCAGACTTTCCCATTCACAGACTTTAGTTTTAAACCAAACTATGTCTTTTTCATTTGTATATGAAAAATTCTGCTCAACAAGGTAAATTAAAGAGTATTTTAAAAGGCTGGAAGCAATCATGGAAAAATAGTCTGCCAGAGTTCTCACATTAATAATTAGCCTCAGGGGAAAGATAGATAGTGATTGCTCCTGAACCTTTTTCAGAGTATGGGCATGAAAACCAAGAAGATACAGGCTAGGAAAAGTAGTATTTTTAAGAAATATAGTGGTAACAATGGCTACCATACTTGGGAGACAGACACTCTTCTAAGAACAATTATCATACATCACAATATTCCTCAAAGAGAATAGTATTATTTATCACCTTTCAAAGAGGAAAAATATATAAAACATCTCTGCAACAGAAGGAGACCATAACAGAAAACCACAACCAGTCAAAGTATGGAGTTCTCAAGCACAGTCCCAATGGTCACATTGTAGAAGAGGGGGTAGAAAGACTGGAAGAACAAAAGGACCAGGGAGTTGACTGTAAGATTGTATCTCCTATTAATATAAGAAGCTGCACCTATAAAGTCTCTCCAACATGACTGTCCAAACATGAGCTGATCAAGGACAACACCTATGGGCAGGCCAAACTGGATGAAGGAAAGCCCACAAGGCTCAAGCTTAAACAAAGAACTATAATCACCTAGGAAATTCGCAGTTTAGCAGAAATAGCCTTCCTGGGAGAAGAACACACCAATTCATCATCCAGTACCAAATGATCAGCCCTGAAAACATGTGTACAAGTAATATAATATTTATACTTAGAAATATATATGGATATACAGATGTGTATATATATGAATACCAATTAATGAAAAAGAGGGCTCATAAATTTAAAAGAGATCAATGAGGGGTATATGGGTGGAGCTAGAAGAAGGGCAGGGAAGAGAAATGATGCAATCATATTAAAATCACAAAGGAAATGATAAAAATATATGGTGCCGAGAGTATGGAGACAAGCAGGAAGCTTAAGAAGAAAATACCAATGGTGAATGGTATAATTCATGGAAATAATCACTCGGGGTACATCAAATAATCAAAACCTGTCATGAAATCATCTCGAGACATAACCGAATTTCATGTCTTAAACTAACTTCAGTTGTGACTCTTACATTGAGGTGTATACTCTGACCCCTGTGGGGAGAGTACACTTCAAGAAGAGGCACATTGTGTGGTTAAGAGAGAGTTAGGCTTCCTCTGAAATGGACTTAACCTTGGAACTCTAGTTGCTTTATACTTGTGAGAGAGAAAATGTCATTCATTCCACTTAACTACTCATTCTTAGTTCAACATAAACCATTTGTGGTTTGGTAAACAGAGTTACCAGAATTCTAAAAGTGAACCTCTGTTGGAAAGCTGAGTGTGAGCATTAGATTTGAGTTAGAACTCTGAAAATAGTAAAGGAAATCAATTACAAATCAAGGGCGGTTGCATGTGGAAGCACCAGCCACCCTCTTCCGAGTTAATACATTTGACGCTGACTGAATTGTGTGCTTGCAGGTGTCCCAGTGGAGGCGCTCAAAGACTCTCTGGGTGAGGAGCTGTTCAAGATCTGTTATGAGGAAGATGAGCACATCCTGGGCGTGGTTGGCGGCACCCTGAAGGACTTTCTAAACAGCTTCAGCACGCTCCTGAAGCAGAGCAGCCACTGCCAAGAGGCAGAGAGGCGGGGACGACTGGAAGATGCCTCCATCTTATGCCTGGACAAGGACCAGGACTTTCTAAATGTTTACTACTTCTTTCCGAAGAGAACCACAGCCCTACTTCTCCCCGGTATCATTAAAGCGGCTGCTCGCATACTGTACGAAAGCCACGTGGAAGTGTCCCTGATGCCTCCTTGCTTCCGAAATGACTGTACCGAGTTTGTGAACCAGCCCTATTTGCTCTACTCTGTCCACGTGAAGAGCACCAAGCCTTCTCTCTCCCCAGGCAAGCCCCAATCCTCCCTAGTGATCCCCGCCTCGCTCTTCTGCAAGACCTTCCCATTCCACTTCATGCTGGACCGAGACCTGGCCATCCTGCAGCTGGGTAATGGCATCAGAAGGCTGGTGAACAAGAGGGACTTCCAAGGGAAGCCCAACTTTGAAGAGTTCTTTGAAATTCTAACTCCCAAAATCAACCAGACATTTAGCGGCATCATGACAATGTTGAATATGCAGTTTGTTATACGGGTGAGGAGATGGGATAACTCGGTGAAGAAATCGTCAAGGGTAAGGAAAATGTAACATGGATTCAAAATAAAACCAGTTGTTTCATATTTAAAGGAAAGAAATCACGAGACAAATGAGCACACACCATTTGACTAAAACATTTGTCTAAAATTATAGAAATGATATTAACAAGTGAATTTCTTCCTATGTCCATTTTTCTTACATACTTCATTGATTACAACTATTTATTGAATACAGTTTGCCTCTTTAAATTGCAGTGGTGATGGGAGTATGCACTTTTTATCAGTAGAATACTTGCCTGGCCTGCGTGAGGGCCTGAGGATTGATCCCCAACATCCTATAAAACTGGACTGGGTTATATCACATATTTCTAATCCTATCAGCCAGGAGGTAGAGGAATCAGAAGTTCAAAACCATCTTTGATTATATAGCCATCCAGTTCAAGGCCTGCTCTAGGTAAATGAGACTCTATCTCAAAACAAGGTGCAAGGCAAGATGGCTCAGTGAGTAAAGGTGCTTGTCACCAAACCTGGGATGAGTTCAGTCCCTGGAAGTGAAGGGTGGAAGGAAGGAAGCACAGTCCTACAAGTTGTTTCTAGACCCCCACATGTACTACAGCATGTGAATGCCCTCACACACACATACACATAAACCTGAAGACATTATAGATAAGAGAGCAAGTATGAAATCAAAATGGAGAGCTTCATAACCAAGCTAGAAGTCTTCATATGAAAATCTGCTTTTGAGTATTATCAAATAGGTCACTGGCTTTGAGTAATAAAAGAGATTGTTTTGTAAGAACAAAGCTGTATGCTGTAAGTAGTGAGTAGATGAATTTTAATCAATATGTAAATACATGGGAGAATAACTAATTTATTGAGTTGCTACGGAATGTGTGTGGAAGAAAGGGCATGTTTTCATGGTAAAGAATGTAGGCAACTACTTAATCTCAGGAATGAAAGCTTACTAACTCCGTGATGATGCCATTCATATGCATAGATAAGGAGTGAGCTTAGGAAAATCAACCCCCAGATGCACTGACTCTTCCTCAAAATGAAAAGAGTGTTACCAAAAAGTATGTTTAGTTATTTTTAAAATGATGTACACTATAGCAAAATACAATAGAAGTGGTGTGCATGTGTGTATGCATACATGTTTCAACAACATCAAATCCCTACAAATACTTTTGTCACTGAAGGACAGAATTTGGTTATTCATCCTTGCTCTTGGACGTTGGTCTGTCTCTGTGATTTGGAGGCTATGGCTTATTGCACTGAGTGTTTATGCTTGGTTTAATTTGTGCAGTCTCCTGTTGATGAACATGTGCACTGAGTGGTTATACTTGATTTTATTTGTTCAGTCTCCCATTGCTGGATTGCTTGGACTCTGATATACTGTAAACACATGCATGTATACTTCTCCATATGTTGTATATAAGTGAATTGTATGGTCCAAGACCTTTTCTTTAAACATTACCTCTTGCAAGGCCCTCTGGGTACATTTGTGTCTGTACATGGGCTTATACTTTTCCTTACCATTTTGAAGAACAGCCTTTGTTAAAATCAGAAGGCAAACTTGAAACACAGACATGGTCTCTTCTGTAAGACCCAGCTATCTTAGGCTAAAATCCCTAGAGAAATAATCACATCCAAAATAAGTTTCTCTATCAGTCTAGAGAAAGAAAAAAAGAAGAGAAAAGTTTGGTTACATATTTGGAGACATTTTTAATTCCTATGCTTGCCAGATGGAACAAGCAACTCATGGGGGAAGAGAAGCTTGTTAAAATAGAAGACCAAAAAAAAAAAAAAAAAGAAAAAAAGAAAAAAGGAAAAGAGGAGGAAGAAACCACAGTGAGGAAAGAGAGAAAAAGTGGTGGAGAAGGGCAGGCTGAATGCAAACCAGGTTTTTATAAGCATCATTAGGTGGGAGCTGCAGATTAACTACCCGAGAGTTTGAGAAGAAGCTGGCAGCAACAGCACTCGTGTGCTGCTTCGCCAGGACTTATAGCAAGACATATTTCTTGCTACTCAGAGCAGCTCATAATTTCTGTGTAGTATATCCTAAAATAATTCTTTAAATGTCTGCATAAATTTCAAAACTGAGACCAAACTAGAAGTGATTAAAAAGCCTATTCTTCTCTAGCTAGTTGGAAACAAAATAGATTATCTAAGTATCAACTTATAATATCAGACACAAAAAGATTACCCCCATATCCACTCCCTCTCCGGTTTCAGAAAGGTTTGGGGAACTTGACTAACCCACTGTGACAGGTTGTCCTTTCCTTTGCAGGTTATGGATCTCAAAGGCCAAATGATCTACATCGTTGAATCCAGTGCCATCCTGTTCTTAGGGTCACCATGTGTGGACAGATTGGAAGATTTCACAGGACGGGGCCTCTATCTGTCTGACATTCCGATTCATAATGCCCTGAGGGATGTTGTCTTGATAGGAGAGCAGGCACGGGCTCAAGATGGCCTCAAGAAGAGGTTGGGGAAGCTGAAGGCAACCCTGGAGCATGCCCATCAAGCCCTGGAGGAGGAGAAGAAGAAGACGGTGGATCTTCTGTGCTCTATCTTTCCCTCTGAGGTTGCTCAGCAGCTGTGGCAAGGACAAATTGTGCAAGCCAAGAAGTTCAGTGAGGTCACCATGCTCTTCTCAGACATCGTAGGGTTCACTGCCATCTGCTCACAGTGTTCACCTCTGCAGGTCATCACGATGCTAAACGCTCTCTACACTCGCTTTGACCAGCAGTGTGGAGAGCTGGATGTCTACAAGGTAGGGGAGGGGGGAAAAACAGTTTAGCAGGCAGAAGTCACCTTGGCAAGGGCCAGCACCTGAGTGAACTCCAGTGCTGATGAATAGCTTTCTGCATTTGGGTCACACAGGCTATATCTGGGGTCAGACATTGTGCATTAATTATGTGGGTGTTCTCCAGCTGGAAATAGCTTCCTACGAACTAATTGTTCCCGGGGAAGACTACCACATTGTCTTCTAAAACTGAGCATAGAATGAAGCAAGATTAGGGTGAATGGGTGGTTCTTATAGTGAAAAGGTAGAGATTAGAGATCAGTGGACCAGCTACTTAACTGTGGAAACTGAGATAAATAAGAACTAATTAAAGATATGATTCACACAGGGGAACTTTATCCTTTGTTCCTTTAGTTTTAAAGATACAAAAGGTTTATACAAATTCTCCCAAAATAGATTAATTCAACACACAGTTTACTTGATACTTTTCATAGGCAGTTAGCAGGAAATCAAATTCAGCTACTTAAGACATTTAATCGTCTTCATCAAAGGCACTCAAATATACACTCAAATTAAAGAGCCCTGCCTTCAGATCCTGGCCTCTCCTTTTCTTACTTTGTGAACAGATGATTTCCCAGTTGTAGAAGAGGAAAATCATTAGCTCCTTCCAGAGCCACAAATAATGTACCGAGGCTCATAATCTTTGTGAGCAGAACCATCATAAAGATTTTGTAGATGCTAAGTTTTGTGGCTCAGGACCCAGAATTCTTTAAGGAGTGTCAGAGAACACCTATGAGTCTGTCGAGAAAGTGAGGATCAGACAAAACAAGTGTATCCTGGATGCCAAATATGTCATTTCTTTAAAAATGATATTATTAAAGGAAAACAACTGAAATTTTCAGTTCTCCCAGTTCTGTTCAATTAAAAGATTTTGCTGGCTTACACTGCTTTGCCTCATTTTAGACAGTAGCAGTAAAAATAAAACATCCATCTCCCTCTAACTGCAATCATGTATTTAGCTTATCACAGTGGTTGGTTACTCCAGAGTTCAGCCCAACATAAAGGATATTAACAGCTGGGAAGAAGCATATACTGTTTATGGGAATAGGCAGACCCTGCTTTATTTCTGTTGAGATACTAGAAGCCCTTGCCCTGTGAAATTTCTTACAGGAAATCTGAGGGAGTGAGTTTTGATTTTCTCTTGAGGGAGGGTGAGGAAGAGGCCCTTGTATAATTACAGATAAAATAATTGGCACCAGTTCAGTTACATTTGATGGTCTCTTGTGGAATTTACTGTTGATTTCTAGCTATGTTCTCCATGGAGAATGGCTGCTTTCTCAGGACAGAGAGAAACAAGTCTTTTTCCATCACAAAGACTGCTGTGAGTGTCAAAGAAGTACTTGTCACACCCCCTGCTTTTAGTTGCACTGGTTCTATCAAGGACTCCTAAGCTGTATCCCCTCCCAGAGGGAGCCTGTTCACAGCGTTGCTTGGCTAACTGACTGCAGATGGAGCCTGATAGCACACCACCAATCACAGTTCCCCAGCCCTCATGTCTACCTTCTCATTTCCAATTCTGCATGAAAATAGCTGGAAATAGCTTATGATAAACAAGAGGGATCTGGTTTTCAAAGATTTTAAAGAATTCTTTCAGAGTTTCATACATTGTATTTAGATCATATTCATTTTCCTCCCTGAACCTCTCCTGCCTTTCTACCCACCTAACTTCGTGTCCTTTGTCTCTTTGTTAAAACCTACCAAGTTGAGTCTATGTTGGCCAATTACTCCTAGGCACAGAGCCTCCCATGAAATGTGCTCGGTACATCAGGTGTCACATCATTAATGAAAACTAACTTCCCCTCTTCCAGCATCACTCAAATACCAAAAGCTCCTTCCCAGCCAGGGCTAAAACTTCACTCCTTCCTGTTTTCCTCCATGCTGGGATTTTTGTCTGGGTAGAGTCTTCACAAGACAAGTGCACAATATTCAAGTTAACATAAAATATGATGGCAGCAGAGGGAATGGGCACCTAATCTGCAGTATAAATAGGAAGAAGTATTCCTTTGAAATATTTTGTTAAAACACTTATGATAAATTTTGCAATACGATGACTGTTTCTTATGAACCCATTGCTGAAGAAAAGCAAGGTGTTGCTTGTTTGTGCATTACTGGGGTCAGGTGATGCCGCTAACTCAATGGATGTACTCAGAGGCTTTACATCCTAGTGTGATGGTTAAGAATGTACAGCTACATATAGCATTCCAGTTAATGGAATATTTGGCAGGAAACAAAGCTGATTACAGAGTAGAAGAATTACAGATGCTAAGAGATCATAGTTCTACACAAGGCTTAAAACAGACATTTCCAATAATGTGATGTTTTAAGGACACAGATGATAAGCAAACAGGTACCTGCTGTTTGTTCTAGGCAGATGATGAGTAACAGAGAGTGCACTTAGTGTGTTTGAGTGATAACAGAGCTTCAGTGACGTGAAAGAGGCACAATGAGAAGATAGAGTGATATCTTTGCAGAATCAAGTTAAGAACAACTCTGGAGGCATCCAAGGACTATAGCTGTTCCATCAGTAGTGGAAATTATCTGAAATTACCATAATGTTTGTTCCTCCTTCCTTCCGTTCTTGTTTTCTTACTTTTATAATTCATAATAATGAACTTTAGATGAGGATTACATAAGAAATTAAACTACTTGAATTACAAGAAATATATATATACATATATATATGTATATATATATATTTAATTTGATAAATCAACACTTAGCTCTCTGAAGCACTCACAGATACAAAGTTGCTTGTGGAATTAACAATAAAGATAACAGTAAGCATAGTTCAAATTTACATAGTAGCTTCTTTTTGAATATCTTTGT
Source organism: Grammomys surdaster (assembly GCF_004785775.1). Lineage (NCBI taxonomy): Eukaryota > Metazoa > Chordata > Mammalia > Rodentia > Muridae > Grammomys > Grammomys surdaster. The sequence continues at coordinate 121,613 of NW_021620852.1, forward strand.
GAGCACTGTTGCTTTCACTCCCCAGCTGACAATTTGGCTTCTATCCATCCTTTGTGATTAATATCATGTATGCCCTTAATAATTACCAAAACTCCCAGAGATCCTGCAGAAAAGTTCTATCTCTCTTGCTTTTATTACTAGTAGTGTCTTAGTTTTACATCATACATTTTTATCGCATTCATATGAAATTGTTGGAGGGTGAATTCATACAAAATGCAGATTCGTATGAATGAGAAATCTATTCTGTATGAATATGTGATGGGAAACTTATGCCGCTATCAAAACTTATTAGAAATTCAAACTATAGGCTGGCGAACTGTCTGTGCTATCGGGAGCACTTCCCGTTCTTTCAAAGGACATGAGATCAGTTCTGAGCACACACATTGGGCATTTCACCACTGCTTGTAACTCAAGTTCCAAGGAACCCAAAGCCCCCTTCTGGCACCTGTAGGCACCCACACATACATGAGTTACAAACACATGTACACATAATAAAATATGAAATGAATAAAAATAAAATCTAAATGAAAATGGAAAGCCAAATCCATTTGTTTATATAAAAGTTATTTTATATAGTTTTTTGTTGTTGTAGTACGTCTACAGTAGACACCATCTGATTATCTGATACTGTTTTTGCAAACTGTGATATCTTTCAGTTCACTACCCTAAAGTCAGGGGTTCGTTACTTATGTATTTTGTGAAATGAAAAGTTCCTTCTGACACTCTCACTTACCCAGCTTCTCCATGGAGCCTGAGCAATCAGGTTTCTACTGTGTGATTCTGTTGTGCTGTCTTCTTCCAAGTGTTTATTTATAAGGAACAAATTATATTATATCTAGGTGGAGACCATCGGGGATGCATATTGTGTGGCAGGAGGATTACACAGAGAGAGTGACACCCATGCTGTCCAGATAGCACTGATGGCCCTGAAGATGATGGAGCTCTCCAATGAGGTCATGTCTCCCCACGGAGAACCTATCAAGGTAAGACAATGATTAGTTGCACACTAGCTGGTTGTCAAAAATCTGGTGCATTGATCAGGGTTTTGTTTTAAAGATATACTTCTTCTCAAACTTGTTTATGCAGGGAAAAAATTTATCATAGGCTGTTACATGGTCTTACAAGATACTTTAGATGTATGAAAATGCCATGTATGTAAAACCCATTTACACATTGGGTTTTCAAAAACAGTTCCTAAAGATCTACAGCCGACTACTGATTTACCTATGTCCAGGAAGCATATGCCAGAGCTACATTACTGTAGCTGTAGTAGAAAACCATCACGTGTAGATAGTTACTTCGTATATTGGTTGCTGTAAATTGAACCAGGAGGATGGAAATTCTGCATGACCACTGTTGCGGGATGTAAGACCGGTAAATGAGCTCTTTACCAGGCACATCATAGAACATCATAAAGCCCCCTCAATAGTACTCACATTTAGAAACACGAAGGACGGTCTCCATGGAAAGCGATCATCCAAAGCCCATGCATGTGTATAGCATTCACCCAACTTAATGGATCTAGGAAGTGCCAGATAATTTAGAAAATTAAGTATTTGTTTTCAGCAATAGCAGATGATATCCCCTAAGGATACTGACTATAAAATGGCTATTCCAATTCTATAGAGGTTCTCGGAAATGTACAGATTGGGTATGGTTAATTTCATCGCCTGATATTTTTTATTTGCAGGTTCCTAACAATGAGGTGATAATTAAAAAAAATATTGACTTGGAACCAACAGTACTCTCTAGGCATGTGAAATTATAAGCAATACCTCAGGCATGTGAGGTATTGATTTAATAGAATTTTATGGATTATAGGAGTTATCTTATAGTAAATTTACTACTTAATCTTACAGAATACTTTTCACTTGATTATTTTTCAGCAGTGAGCCCTTAAAATAACACAGAATTCTATACATTCAACTTTTCAATATCCAGTTTTAAGAAAGACAAAATAAAATTAAAAAGAAAGCTATAGTAAAGACAGGTTTAGCCCTGGCCTTCTGTAACTTTAGAAAAAGCTGTGTGTCTAAGCCTTCACAACATTTTCAAATTCAGCTGTTCATATATTGCTGTGTCACACACTTCCCAACATATACTAGTAGAAATCCATAGCCACTTATTGTGTACTGATTTTGTGCATCATGAGTTTAAATAAGTTAGAAGGTTTCCAAGTCAACCAAGGAGATGAGGGCGTATGGAAAAGTTGGGATTGTACTAAATAAACAGCAGTATCCATTCTAAAACAGCAGCTTTACCTGCCTGCTGGGTAGGATGGTAGAAAGTCTTGTACCAACTGCTATAATCGTCTCACATGCTATATGCTCCAACATGGTGGGATAAGAGTAGTCATACACTTCCCATGGCTGCTAACATCCCAGTGAACAACTGGAAGTTGCTGCATGGCCTTTTCTGACTTAAGCTTACACAGCACACAGAGAAGTTTCCATTCATTCTATTGCTCAGATCAATTGCTTGCCTGCACATAAGAGGGGGCACAGGCCCCAAATCTGAAGATGAGTGTAGAATAGTCTGCAGCTGTGTTTTACAGGCTTCATAGCATCTCACATGAACAGATTTAGCTTCTATAGTTAAATTTTTAGAGAATCAACATGAAGTTCTTTTTAAATATTTTAGTAAGAGATTTTGTAACATCACAATAAATATTAAAAACATGTAGATTATTAGCAATAAGGCCAATGATTGCCACATGAATTATTTTTATATGTCCAGTCCATATCAGGAGATTAATAGCAGGGTTTTGTTAGTTGTCTCAATATATTTTTTCTTAGTTCTTCAGCTAGGAGAGTTATTTATAGTTAGCCTTAAAGATAATTACCTGGGTAATAACAGGTTAGCCTTAGTGACCTGTGAAGTGAGACAGAAAACAGATCTTTAACTGACTACTCACTGTTGTCCTGGGAAATACTTGATGGATTTAGACACTCACAGAGAACAACACAGGGCTGAGTGGGGAGTGCTTTTAGCACACAGGGAGATATGAGTATGTAGGGAGGGTTGCATATGGTGATTTAGACATTGCCTCACTTAAATTGGGAGACAGTAGTTTGAAGACCAGCCAAGTTCCTTGGGTGTCTGGATTTGAAGTCTTGGATTCAGCAATCAGACATTCCTTGATTTTTATCTGGTTTCCTCATGAAAAAAGTAAAAACTATTCTTCCAATGTTTTTTTTCTTTTTTGTTTGTTTATTTTTCTTTCTAATGGTGTGCTGGGCTCTGGTACAGTTTGTGTGTGTGTGTGTGTGTGTGTGTGTGTGTGTGTGTATCAGTCATGAACTCATGTGTCTTTACTGTGGTCCTCATTCATTCTCAGCCACTCAGTCTTGGAGAACTGAGTAGACTGTGGATGGACAACTGAGGATGGACTTCCCAGTGAAAGTCAATAGGAGGCAGGAAAGAGAGGAACCTGCATTAAGTACCTTCCTTGCTTAGCCCCAGAGGCGAAGAGGAGAAATGAGCAATGCTGAAAGAGCCCTCAAATGCAAGGCTTCCTTAGAAGGTTCCCTTCAAGAGCTCCTGAGAGTTGAAATTCTCTTTCCCTATAAAAAGAAGTCCATTCACACATGTTGCTCATCTTATGTTATGGATGAAATTTTCATCTTGAATTTTGGGTCAAGGTGAGACTGGGAGGTAGAGAAGGAGAGAGAGGGAGAGCTGTGTGGGAGGAACACATGGGCTTGCCTTTATCTGTAAGGAGATAGACTTACACACTACTTATGAAACAAAATAATAAAATGCTACAGTAAATTTATCATTTAAAACAACCAGAACACTAATATATAGAGAGAAACTGGTTTCAGAGAGGATGTTCAAGAAAGTAAAACCTCAATACAGTGGTGCTAAAGTTGTCTTTATAGCCAACTTAATATTATGCAATTGTGAGGTGTGCAAATCCGTACTCTCCTAAATATGAAAACCTAGGTACTGTAGACATCTAAATTGTCTTCTTAGTGTAGAATTTTGGCTTTAAGGCTCATCTACCCCTAGGTTTTATAGATGAAGGAATAAATAAAGGTACAGAAGGCAGGTCTTCAGCAGGATGCTTCTCCTAGGGTGTTGGTTTGAAAGTGTTGACGGATTGGAGTATGCCATCTTAAATGACTCTTGCTCATTTCCAGCAAATGACCAAAGTTATTTGTAAAAGTAAGAAAAATGGGCTGGACAGACAGCTCAGCAAGCCTGGTGAGTACTATTCTCCGCACTCAGAGGTAGGAGAAGAGCCTACTCTCCAGAGCTGTACTCTGACCAATAGGACTTGCTGTGCCATCTCCCTCACCACGACTACTATGTTTACTACATAGACCAGGCTGGTCTCAAAGCACATAGATCTACCTGCCTCTGCCTCTGGAGTGCTGGGATTAAGGGCATGAGCCACTACATCTGGATAATAAATACATTTTTAAAATTAAAAAGTCATTTAATTATAAGCAGTACCTTAGATAACTGAGTCTTTGCCAACCATTTTAAAGGATATGTAGCTAATAAAACTTTTCAAACAACCAGATAGACATAGAATCTGGAAATAATGAGCATTATAATGTATCCTTACCATCAGTTAACATGTTTGTTGTATCAGTCAAAGAATATGGGCATCTTCTCACTTCATCATGGAACTGGATCTTTTAGAAGTATTTCATGCCAAGTCCAACCTTTGGAGGTGGAGTCAGAAGAACCAGACATTCAAGACTAACCTCTAGTATATAACCAGCATTATAGCTCAAAATAAAGAGAAAATATTTCATTTAAAGGCTCCTCTGACCATTTCTAAGTTCCAGACTATGTCTTCTATTTAGGCACCGTCTATGTTTTATGCTACAGTATGTGTGGGTCTGAGTTTTAGGTACACATGTCTAGACTGTCTAGATTGTAAATACAGGGATCTGGGCCCCAGATGCTCTGATTTTCTTTGTTCTCTGTCATTTTCACTTCAGTACTAAATTCCTGTTTCCCAGGTCCTAGTCACTTAAGTAAAAGACTAGTGTTTGGCAAAAAGTTACTTTAAAGCAAAATGTCTTTTAGATATCTTTTTTATTTTAGAATTAGATCTGTCTGCCTTGCCCCTACTGACCTCAAACAGTTCAATAGATAAACCTTTTAAGCCTTCTGAGTATCTGGAGTATCTGAGTAGCCTTCTTTGTCTTTGTTTCTAAGAATTTCCTTCTAGAATCTAGAAAGGAAGTCTTTCTTTTATGTTAAGGACAAAAGAGGTCCTGGGAGAGGCCGGTGGGTTCTTTGTTATTCTGCTGCATAGCTCAGTGAGAGGCCTGAGAACAAGTTTATTCCAGATCTGAGCACCTGATGGAGCAGAGGGAGCAGGTGTGACCTGACCTCTGACTCTGCCCTGGTAAAGTAGCTTTGTATGAGCAGTAGTGGCTCACTAGAGGTTTCAAGGAACCTAGGGGTGTGGTGGAATTAGTTACTGATTAGAAACATCTAGGGGTGACACTCAAGCAATACTGGCAGGTGGGATGTATCTTTGCGGTGACATGGGACACTGTCATTTTGTTTCAGATGCGAATTGGACTGCATTCAGGGTCAGTGTTTGCTGGAGTTGTTGGAGTGAAGATGCCCCGGTATTGCCTGTTTGGAAACAATGTCACTCTGGCTAACAAATTTGAGTCCTGCAGTGTGCCTCGGAAAATCAATGTCAGCCCCACCACATACAGGTACTGATTGCAGTTATGACCTGAAATGCATGTTTCTTACTTGACACTTGTCATCTTAGTCCATCCTCCATCTCTGTTTTCTCTCTTGGAGATCTTCTGGAAAAGTGAAATGAACATCTTCCGCATTCCTACTCTAGCGTGCTTTAAGGCTTTCACTGTCTTTGGGAGACAACTGTGGCATTAATTCTTAACAGACATTGCATTTTCTTCCGCAACTTTTTATTCAGAATGTGTGTTAACCTTCTTAGTATATCAGTGAGTATTCTGACACCAACTCAGGTTCTTTGGTACAATTCTAGCAGAAGCTACCCAGAGTTAACATAATTATAATATTTTATTGGGGTAGTGTTTAACAAACCTGATTAAGATCAGATGCTAGCCAAACTTCAGGGATGTTTGGGCTATAACATTTTTGGCCAGCTAACTACAAATATGAGGTTTCCCACTGATTCCTACAGGTTGGTCTTCTAAAATGATACCAGATTCAGGTAAGTGTTGCCTGAACAATCCAGAACACCTTAATTGTAAAGAATACAAATCAGGATCAGGGAATAAAAAGATATATATGGTGAGGCCCGTGCCTCTGCAATACGGACTTACTACTGGCTCTTGCCACATCAGTGAGATCATAACCAGGAAGCTCTGCTCTTGCAAGAGTTGATGCCTTCATCCCCTGCTTCCCTTATGGAGGGAGGATGGACTGGCTGGGTTAATGAAACTCAGTTTCTAGTCTCCTGTCCCAGCCCACTCCTAACCTGGTTGATATTTCTGGAATCTTGATCTCATTCTGAGTCACCAGATTAACATACACTGAGGTAAAATCCAAAGGGCCCATAGAAAATAACAATAACTCTGTAATTCAAGAAATTTCCAAGGGTTCAAGGGTCACCCCCTGAAACCAAGGATAAGGGATAACCCCCTGCTTCAGAACAGTAAGAACAAAAGGAAGGCTCAGAAGACAAACCAGACCATTAAATAAAAAGTTCTGTATTCTTTAGGACCAGCGATGGTGACATTGTAACACAGGAACTAAACTTCATCTAGGATCAAAAAGACCCTTTAGGGTGTGTGGTGACACAGGCCTGAAATTCCAGCTACTTGAGAGGCTGAGGCAGGCCCAGATCAAGTTCAAGGCTAGTTTGGAGACATTGAGTTCAAAGCTAGCCTGGGAAATTTATGCTACCCTGTCTCAAAATGAAAGCTTGGGGGTAGGGGGCTGAAGAGATGGCTCAGTAGTTAAGAGCTGTTGCTGCTCTTTCGGGGGACTCAGGTTTAGTACTTAGCACCCACTCAGTAGCTTATAACCTTCTCAAATTCCAGTTCCAGATGATCCAAGACCTTCTTCTGGCCTCTGTAAGCACAAAGCACACACACAATGCAGAATACATGCAGACAAAACACTCATACACATAAAGCATATATAAATAAACCTTTTCTTTTTAAATGTTAAAGGAGTACTGGAGACACAGCTCAGTGTTAAGTGGCTAATCTAGCATGTATCAGTCCTTAGATTCAGTCTCCAGTTGAGCAAAAAACAAAAGAGAAAACAAAAACAAAACAACAACAGAGGCAAAAGCAGACCTCTCTTTCTACTTCTTTGAATATGTGCAGCTGGCAATCTGAGTCAACAATTCCCGTGCTGTGGTAGCACTCACCTACATTTAACCAGAAAATAAGCAGCCAATCCATGTCCATGGACTTTTATTTGTTCCACAAATCTTGTTTTATTAAAAGGAAAAATCCTGTAATGGAAACCACCAAGTAACAGAAACTATTCTAGATCCCTACAGATCATAAGAGTATCATTCTATTTAGTCTCTTGAAAATATAAAAGCTTGCTTATTGCCCAGTCTTACTGTTCCTTTATATTTAGGTCTCATTAGACAAATGCACACCTAAGAGTAGACAGCCACATGAGCGATTGAAGCCCACTTGTAAGCTGGAGATGTGCCTCCACTCACAGTGTGTTTACCTAGCATGCTTGAAGCCCTGCGGTGAATCCCCAGCGGCATAAAACAAGAGTGGTCATGTGTGGCTATAATCCCAGTGCTTAGAAAATGGGGTCAGGAGATTCAGGAGTACAAGGTTATCCTTAGCTTCACAGTGAGTTGAAAGCCAACTTGAGCTACATGAGTCATGGTCTCAAATAAGCTCCTCCCATTACAAAGAACACTTGAGTCCTACCTCTGTGAAGTTCATTTTAAAAATCGATTTGTATTTCAAAAAGTAATTTTCATATCATTTTTACCCTTTTACCTTTTTTTCCACTACTTCTTGCCCAGGACTTCTTCTCAGTAGTATTTCTACTAATGAATGAATAAATGAATGAATGGATGGATGGACAATGACATTATCTTTAACTTAGGAAATGTTTCTCAATTGTATTAAAATTTTAGATAATTTTGTGTTTAGGATTTCCACTGTTATATAAATCACATCATCCCCAAATATCATATGATCAATCTGTCTTTTAATTCGAGTCAAATGTATGAGTGGATAGAATTTTCCATGAATTTGAGTCATTGTAGCATTTCTTTCATGAGACTATTGACGATGGGAATCCTTTAGTCAGTCATACCTAATATGATTAGTGTATCAATATTGATTTACTTCTCTTGTCTCCTTGTTCTGAATTGCCAAGTATTTCTGCCAGCATTAAGTTTTCATTTTATTTAAATTGTTTTCAGGTTACTCAAAGACTGTCCTGGCTTTGTGTTCACCCCAAGATCGAGAGAGGAGCTTCCACCAAACTTCCCTAGTGACATTCCTGGAATCTGTCACTTTCTGGATGCTTATCAACATCAAGGACCTAATTTTAAACCATGGTTCCAGCAGAAAGATGTGGAAGATGGAAATGCCAACTTCTTAGGCAAAGCATCAGGGGTAGATTAGTGAGGCACATGCTTATATGTTTGACGCCTTTGAAGGTGTGCAGAACCTCTGAGATGACGTTAGGATTACAGAAGATCAAAAGCAGTGTTAAAATTGCAGAGGCTAAACACAAGTTTCCTCTGTGTCCCATTTAAGATGGAAAAAAAAGTGTTCACTTCAGTGCTTCAACCATCTTCTATTTAAGAAACAAACTTCAAAAGTGACTTGTGACTTTTGGGGACATAGTTTTGTTCTAGAACAATCACTACCTGCACTCAAAATTCAGCACATTGTACATATTCCAGGCATCTGTAGTCAAGTATAAGTGTCGAAGTAATGGATTCAACTCCGGCCTGTGCCTAGCGCAAGCCGTGGTTATTAAAGTGTTTTTGTGGTAGTGTCGCCTGTAAAATCTCTGAATAGAAACAACAGTGTTTAATTCTGCAAGAGCTTCCAGCCTCTCGACTCTATGTTCAGTTAGATTTCCTTATTTAATTGTGGCATATGTAACACAATAGGCCAGCATCGCCTTTCCAGCTACATCTTTGTGCCTATGTATGTGTTTTCTTTTTTTTAAGAAAATAAGTAATTAGACATTAGATGAAATGTGATATAAGATAGTTCTTTTGCAAGTATCAAAGAATATTTTCATGTTTTGTCATTAAAATATTCTCTATAGCACAATATATAATACAGCAAATACTTTTCTTTTTGATGCTATATGTGATAAAAACATTTTAATTGATAGTAACAATGTACTTCCTACTAATCCATGTAAAATGTACTAATAGCAAAATTTTAAGAATACAAAGGCTTATAGCCCTAGTTAAAATACAATAATATTCAAATTTAATTAAGGCATAGAATTAAACTTTACACACAGAGAGCCTACTGTAGAGGACCGAGGCAAAGTGTTCACAAACATACATGTTTAAATGATCCTCTACTGCCATGTTGAGCCATAAAATCCAAGGGGAAAAGTTTGAATTCAGAAGTAGAAAATGAGGCTCTGTTTTATCTTTTTTGATAGCTTCTTAAGTATTTCTACTGACCATTTTGGTGTATGTGTATGTGTTAAGAATCAAATTTTGTATTATTCAGTGTGAAGTTTTATTCTAGTTAAAATATCCTAATATTTTCTACAGAAACCACTAGTATCAATGAAGAAAACCCCACCATGGTTTCATTGTGGAGATCTCTAAATGTTATTTCTTTTGGAGCTTGAACTAATTTCTTTCCCTCCCAAATCCTCCTCTCAATTCTTCTTTCTTCCCTTCCCATTGTGCATGTATGTATGATTCTGTGAGTGGAACACGGGGAGTGTGCATGCTGGGTAAGGGCTCTGTTATTGAGTAACTTCCTCACCATGAAGCTTGGATTTTATTGCTAATAGTGACAGTTTATTCTCCCTCCCAAATAAGCTCCAGTGTTAATTTAGTGAAAGGATATGGCTTGAAAAGAAAACCAACTTCCAAGCCAAGAGAGAGATACACAGTGGAGTTTTTGAATCAGTATTAGCAGAACCGCAGACATGTTGACTTTCTATGTGTGTATTTGAAAAGAAAGTCAGTTTCAAAGTCCTTTTCTACCTCCAGCAGTCACCAAACATCTAGAGTAACAGTCATCATTTGCCTAGCTCTAGTTTCCAAGGGGTACGACTAAAACACTCCAGGGGATTTCTTTAAAGGTTAGTAGTGTCTCATTAAACAGTCTCATTGATATTGGAGAGTGTCACAGGCCTTGCAAAGGTGTATTTATGATGTCACAATGCTGTGAAGTTTAATGAATATCTATTAAGAAGGGAAAGAGACAAATATCCTCTCATTCTGGAACTAAAATTCATTACAGGGGTACTAATAGGAATCACAGACAGTTAGAGAGCATAAAACAGGATGTCATCCTCCTAAGCTGTGCAGTTAGGTAGTTGCTACATAAGTAATAATCTGATTCAGATGCTTGCACATTAATTAGAATTAATTCCCCGCGGTCTTTTAGAGATGAGGCTAGACCTCAGTGACAAAGCACCTGCCTAGCACTAAGGCAGTCCTGAATTCCAATCCAAGCAGCATGAAGGAACGACATGAATCTCTCATGTGTGTGCATATGATGTATGATCACACTCACCTGTGTCACCTGTATACACACCTGGGGCAAATGGAGGAACTGTATCTAAATTCAAGTAAAAAGTATGGGAGCTCCATGTACGGTTCTTAAAACTTTTCTATTATTTTGTCATTTTATCTAAATAAAAACATTATCAAAAATTATTTTCCTGGAGAAATCATCTGTCATTGGTTCTCAAGACCAGCTTATAAGTGCCTGTTAACTATAAAAAATGAACAGCAGGTCCAGGGTGTATCAGAACTCCTAGGGCTCAAGCTGTCTCTGGGTGTGGGTGGGTTGAAGGAGGCCGAAGGACAGCCTTCACTCCCAGGTGCAGGTGCAAACCAGAAGGAACACTCTGGTTGGGCAGGGGTTCCTGTGTCTCCTGGTTCTCGGGGGGTTGTGGAGGGTCCCAGTTAGGCCAAGTATTAGGGTGGAGGTTGTGGCCTCACCTGTGATCCTGGATGTCAGAACTACAGAGGGAAAAGCTGTCTCTGGATGTGGGTTGAGTGGGGTGGGATCCAGAACATAGGCTCCATTCCTGGGCATGGATGAAAACCAGAAAGAACCCTGAGATTCAATCTTACACTAATCAGAATGGCCATGATCAAAAACTCAGGGGACAGCAGATACTGGTGAGGATATGGAGAAAGAGGAACACTCCTCCTTTACTGGTGGGATTGCAAGCTGGTACAACCACTTTGGAAATCAATCTGGCAGTGTCTCAGAAAATTGGAAATAGTTCTACCTGAAAACCCAGCTGTACTACTACTACTGAACATATACCCGAAAGATGCTCTAACATATAACAAGGACACATGCTCCATTATGTTCATACCAGTCTTATTTATAATAACCAGAAGGTGGAAACAGCCCAGATGTCCCTCAACGGAAGAATGGACACAGAAAATGTAGTACATTTATACAATGGAAGAGCTAGGGGAAGGGCTGAAGGAGGTGAAGGAGATGGCAACCCCATAGGACAATATCAACTAACCAGCCCACCCACAGCTTCCAGAGACTAAACCACCAACCAAAGAGTATACATGAAGGGATCCATGGCTCCAGATATATGTGTATCGATATAGGTGTAGCAGAGGATGGCCTTATCTGACGTCAATGAGAGGGGAGGCCATTGGTCCTGTGGGGGTTTGTGGAGGGGTAATTTGGAAGGGGATAGCATTTGAAATGTAAATGAATAAAACAGCTAATAATAATAAAGCAGATCTGTAGCCTCCTGTTTCTGCAACAGCCTTAGAACAATGAGACAAGGGACATGCTGAATCTGAAAGGATGAAGGTACAATGTGTGTTTTTCAAAGGCTGTTTCAGAAAATGCGCAGATAACAATGAAGACTCATGAGTACAGGTGACTGCATGAACAGTTGTTTCCGTCTTAGTGGGAAACAGTTCATGTTACATCTTGGGTATTTTGCCAAAAGGATGAACAATATAACGAGTCAGTAAAGTGCTTACTAATGTGGTGACCTCTGTTCAATCCCAAAACCCATGCAAATAATGGAGCATGACAGTTAACACTTGAAATCATAGCACTAGGGGTGTGGAGACAAGCAGACTCCAAGCCCCAGGCTCACTGGCCATCCAGTTTAGCCTGCTGGCAAGCTCCAAGCCACTGATAGACCCTGTCTTGAAAACATCAAATGATGGACATACAGAATTTATAACATTTGGCATATCCTCTGGCCTCAGTATGTACACACATGTGGACCTACATGTGTGTATGCACACTACACACACACACACACAGACACACACACACATACACACACAGCAAGAACAGTAACAGTGGCCAACACTGGCATTATATATAAACCTCAAATCTTTAGAACTTTTCATTCATTGTTAGGAACAGAAGACTTCATCGTTGTCTTGTGTCTTTTTTCTAAATTCTCCTATTGATTGCCCCTTCCCAGACCTGTCCTACCCTCAAGTTTGAAGGCATAACATTGAACATGATGTCTTTATATTGGTCTAGACAATCAAGGAGATAGACAAACAGGAGTGTCTGCTCCAAATATTCATAGGTATAGACATGGACCCTTAGTGATTGCTCAGTTAGGAAGCTGTCTAAATCAGGCTGTACATGACAGTCTTACTAAAGTCTAGCTACAAATAGCTTTGGGAGTCTTATCTTGGTTTTAATAAACACAACATATTATTCAAACTGTTTTATGTGATTACACTTGAAAACACAGTGTGCATCTTGTATATGTGTAGATGGGGTTATCTTGATAGATCATGCATTAATCAGTTTCTCACTACTATAACACAAACCTGAGAAAATCAAATTGTAGAAATGGGTTGCTTCACAGTTCTGAAGGCATTAGTCCATGGTGGATGATCCTAAGATTAGCGGACCTCTGAGGGGGAAGGCAGCTTTTCATAGTGGAATAACATGGTGCAACCAAGTGTTCGTGTCATAGCTGGGAAGTGAAATGGAACAGAAATAGGAAAGGAGAGAGGTTCCACTACTCCCTCGGGAACACCTTCAATTGATGACAGATTTTCATTAGTTCCTCCCTGCTAAAGTTTTCTCTACCATGCTCTACCAACTCTGCCATGCTAAGGAGTAAACCCTTAACATAGAGGACATTGGGGGAACCATCACAATCTACACTATTCCAATTCCCTGCTTTCTACTGATTTGACTTCACCTACTTACTTATTTTGGTATTAACTCACCCTTTATGTGTGTTGGACAGTTACATAAAGAGTTAAATTGAGGTGGGGCCAGTACATGCTACCTGTAAAGGCAGTTACTACCATCTTTCTCTAAGCTGAAATTACTCAGCAGAGATGAGAGGGAGGGCAGTTCACTTGTCTACATACAAGTGAACATCTGAGGTAGCCTCAACTGCTTTATTAAGCAGAAAATAGCAACAAGTCATTTTCGGTAAGAATTTACAAAGTCATAATATAATGTACAGTTTTTGGTCGGGAGACTTTTCAGATCCTGGTAAGTCTTCATGTCTTTTAGAGAGATGGAGATGAATTATGCTTGCTGAGGAAGCAGTCTCCTGCCGTCTCTGTTGTCAAAAGAGTTTCCTTCTCTTAGAAAGTCAGAATCTAGCTTTGTGATGGTGATGATTCCTTTAAATGTTTCTTTTATTCTACTTATGATATGACCTGTGTGATATTTTGATCTGAAGCCACTTCAAATTCTGTGCATGTTATTAATCTCTGTATTCTACCCACTCACACATCTATTGTGACCAACCAACATGGCCCACATATTTTTTATCTAAAATTTTACTTCTTCACTCAAATTTGATGTTTCTATAAGAAAATAGAAAAATGTTCATAAATGGACAGATTTTTAAATTCAAAATGTTAAGTAAATGGAAAAATGTAATAATCTCAAAAATAGACTTCTTCCATTATCAGGTTAGATTTTCTGTCATCAAAATTAAGTCACTTTCATGACATATTATTATGTTAGGCTTAAATACAGCAGTTAAAACCAAGACAAAATTTAAATGGCAGATTTAAGACTTAATCTAAGATATTCCATAAAAAGACTGTAGAAAGAAGTGTTTTCAAGCTTTTAAATTTTTTTGAACACATGATGCCAGAAAAAGAAACTGTAAGTGAATCTCACAGAATTTGAAGAAAATTGCTTAGCAGAAAATCACTGCATGTACCCAAGTTCTAAAACTCCTGCTAAGATGTTTATTTATTCTGAAATGCTTCCAATCCCTTCTTTATGGTAGAAAGAATTATGGGCTAACCTCAGGATAAACTAAAGCTAAAACAAAACAAAGCAAAGCAAAAATCGCTGTTATAGAAACTGGACGGAACACTGTGTTGCCACATAGGCAACCCATGTGGTAGAGGGATTGTTATTAAGTTTAGAACTGTTATTAAGTTTAGAACCTATCCATTCTGCCTAGTTGAAAATTTGAGCCCTTGGTACAATATAGAAATATTTTATCCACTATGAGCAGAAATCAGACATATCATCCACTTCTGCTAATTTGTTTGAGCTGCAAGGGTGCAAGACATATCTGTGTCTATCAGAATCTATCTAAGACCTCACAAAGTGTACTTTCTTGTCTATATTTTTAACACCACTCAGTCACAATCAATTGAGCAGTCTATAGCATGTTTCATCTCTTTCTTATTCATCATTAGCATCCTTTCCACACTAAGGACAACAGAAGAAAATGTTAAACAGCTAGCTCAGTCTAAAAGCTAAATATATTTTTAAAAACGCAATAAATAACACAAGGTTGACTATGCTGTGACCTCATGGGGAGCTTGCAGTGTTTATAGGAGCAAGAGGTCACTCATAAGTTAGAAAGTCAGCATTGTTCCTTGTAAAATGTTTATTCATGTTACAGATATGGTTATTTTGTTTACATGTATGTCTGTGTATCACATACATGCCTGATGCCTAGGTAGGGCAGAGGCAGGTGTCAGATCCCCTGGGACTGGAAATACAAATGGTTGTGAACACCCATGGCATGGCACTAGTAAAAGCTGAATCCAGGTCAACTTGAAGAGCAGTTAGTGCTCTTATCTACTGAGGTAAACTCTCCAAACCCAGTTATTTCTCCGATTCAGATACAGGTCCAATAAGAACATCTTTTATCTTCAAAACCCTAAGGCTCACCCATTACTCCCTACCTCTTAAGAGTACCATCACCCCTCAAATCAATACAATGAGATCCAAGTCTCTAATATATGAATCCATTTGATATAAAACAAACTACACAACATGTATTTCTACTGTATCTCTACTAACCATTCCACTCAATCAGAAGAACTTTTGCCAGAGCAGCATGGTATATTGCCAACTAAAGACTATCTTGTCAGCAAGAGGAAGTTCTAGGCTGATCATTGTTCACCAGATAGTTAATATCTCTTAAATTCTGGAAATATCCTAATTCCTTTTGGATTCCTATAAGCTCAGACTAAGTGAAATGTTGCTGTGTGAAATGATATGGCAAAATGAGATCAATTAGGATGGTCTGTACAGTCTGCATCATAGATTTATCGAAGGTTTACTCAAGTCATGACATTGTTCTACACCTTGTACTGCCAGTTATTTCAGTGTTCCACATTATCAGGAGATTTATGGGATTGTTCAGAGTAGGTCCATCTGCAGTTAAGATAGTATATATAGTACTGAGGGCAGGTGACAGTGGAGACAGCATCTTTATGGGGTAACACCTTCTTCGAACCTCCACAGAAAGAAACTGAAGTTCTTTCTTGTTGAACCAGAGAAATGATTGATATGCTCTCTGGTTTGTGTCTGTCAGTTGGAGTGCTTACTTCACACAGTCTGGAATCCGCTGGCTCCAGAGAAAGAAGAAACACACTCAAGTTAAGAGAAAAATGTATCCTCCCTATTATACCCTTACATTGTTTACAGATGAGGAAGGAAGGGCATTTCTGAAAAGACACACTCAGAAAAAAAAAAAACATTGCCATCATCATTGAAAAACATGGACATGCCTCTTTCTGACATGTGTGAACATGCTTCTTATTTGTCATTGGCCTCAGCATGCCTTAAGAAGGGAATGCAAAATTTCTTTCCTCCTCTTCCCATAGACTTAATGAAAAATGAATCTGTTTCTAGACAACCAGCTCTTGTAGTCTGGCTGCCTCAACTACCTAGCTGCAACTGAGAATAACTTTTCAGAAGGAATTTGGCATAAAGAATGGGAGTGTGGCCAAGCACTTAAGGGACTTTAGTATGCACTATTTGGAAATAGTCTAAAGAATCTTCCTGAAGCTAAGTCAACATAGCTAGGGAACTAGGAGAATTTCACAGAGAGTTTTCTGTACATTGAATCTCATTAACTTTTCATTATTGACATCAGGTGAGAGGAAGACAGGAAACTAAATAGTTACCTTACATTTAATCCATTTACTTGAAAGTCACTGCATGCCTTTCAAGTATGCCTTTTAATGCACGCTATTCCTCAAAACCACCACCTATCTAGTAATCAAACTCTCCGTGGCTCACAGAAGTCTGCTTTTTAAATAAAACTCTAAAGGAGTTTTTAAAATCAATTTTCAACTCAAGGAGTCTATTTCAGTGTCTCTCACCAAGGATGAGTGCCCTACTAGATGGCAAACATGGTTGACTGCTGGGATTTCCATAACTATGTGTGTTACCTGGAAACCATTTCAGTATATCATGTGTCTTAGATCATGAGTGTATTAAGTGGAGCATGGTACATCAAGCCTCCTTAGATGCTTTCTGTCTTGCTTACTCTCTTCTAGACTCTGTAGATTATGATAAAGATAATCAAAGGTCAATATGCTGAGGCTAGAAGAGAAGAGATAAATATGCCCCAAATGCCATACCAGAAACAGGGGCCTCAATCTGGGGTAAAGTTGAGTAATTCATGTTTAGCTCATTGCTGAGCTATACGCTTGAGGAGTAAAGAGAGATATGGGCTCTAGAAAAGACAATTGGTTGCTGATAGGGCTCTCCTGCATTTATAGATATTTACATAATCAGTAAACCTTTACTGTCACACAGAACAAGTGACAATTCTCATCTTCATTCATGGTTTATTTTAGAAACATGCCTCATCTCCACTGGATGATTTCCCTGTCTTAGAAAAGACACCTTACATATGGCCTCCCCCTTTTCTTTTAGCCTTTCACTTTATGGTTACTGTTTGCTTAAACCTAATTCAAAAAGTAATTATTAAATATTACAGTCTCCACATTAAATGTGACTCCCAAGTCTGTAAATGTAAATATTGCTTTTATTTTCTCAGTTGAAGTGATAAGACCTGTGCCAATGCTTTATGAATACACAGTTTGGACTGAGCCCAGAGTGCTTCTATCTAACTATCCCTAAGTCTAGGCCTGGACACTTCTAGCCTCCATATAATCTAATCTTCTGCAATCCTGGACCCTGAAAGCTTCAGCTTCCAGCCTCTATCTGCTAACCTAGGCCCAGAATGCTTTAGCCTCAGATACTTACTACTGAATAAACACACCCTTTCTACCTCTTTCTGAACTCTGGTTGACTGGTTCAACTCAACTGTTTTGGTTCAAACTCCTCTCCAAGCTGATTCAAGTTAGCTTCTCTTGGTTTCTGTCTGAATTGCTCAGCTTGGAAAGACTTCCTCTGAACTTCATGAACTGAACTGCTCTAAACTCAACCACTCTTAACTGAACTGAACCTAACTGAACTGAACTGAACTCTTGTGAACTGAACTCCACTGTACTTTCCCTCACTGCTCTTTAACTACTCTCTCATTCCTGTCACCTGAGAGCTGGCATATCTTATCACTGACACATTCTGTCAAGTCTTTCTCTGATTCCTCACTTTGTCTGCCCCTCAATTAGCTGTCACTTTGAAATTTGGCTGCCAACTTTACCTTAAATGTGTATACTCATGGTGTGTCTGTATTCCAGTCAGAGGGATTAAAGGTATGTGGCATGTCTGCATTCCAGCCAGATCACACAGACCTAGTAGGTCTTTGGATGTGATCCCTTGCAAGAGCAGACATGTTGTTGGATTAAACACTCCTCTATATAATTCCTTCAGATGTTGTAATCCATACAGCACACTGACCTGATTTCTTTATTTTTATAATACTTCTACTAAGGTAAGTAGAATTTATATACAGTTTATGCTTTTCTCACTATCTTTTAAGTCTATGTAGCTTTGAAAGCTACGTAATAATGTTCATAATCTCTAGTTGTTTTACTTTATTCAGTGTTCTTATGTAGAACTATGATGAAAAAGCCAAAAAGAAAAAAGAAAAGAAAAATCCCTGACCATCCTAGAGAGACAAACTTTTGAAAAAATAGGAAAACGTGTTTCTCTATTAGAGAAGTGACTTCTAATAATAATGTGGTCATTTTTTCAACAAAACACAAGGTCAGCTAGAAACTAGGAATTCGATGCAGTTATGAGAGTTATGTATGAAGAAGTTCTGCTGATATTGACATTCTGAAATATTTAGCTGGAAATATAGTCTGCACACCGGTTTTAGGATCATAGCTTGGACTGTTGCTAGACATCCTATAGACATAATCTATAGATACCCTATTGCTCATCAGTCCTGAGGCTGGAAGTCCAAGACCACAATGATGGAAAATTTAGTTCCTGGTGAGGGCCCGAATGTGCTGCTGGTTTAAGAAATAACTATTATACATTTTTGAACATCTGATTCGGTGATTGGTAGCTCTGTTTAGAAAGGTTATAGAGTGGTAAAGTCTTGCTGAAGGATGTACATCTGTAGGAGTGGACTTAGAAAATTTATAGCCTTCACCCACTTTCAATTAATTCTTCAGGTTTATGATTGAAGATGTGAACTCACAACTTCCTGGTCTAGGTGCCTTCTGCTATACTTCTCCCGCCATTATGGTCTCTCCCTCTGCAACAATAAGTCTATATAAATTCTTACTTCTATAAATTATCTCGATTATATGTCATCACAGTAACAGAAAAGTAGTAAATACACTTGCTTATTCATGTATCGCTCTTACACAGTGAAGAAAAAGCTTAGTCTCTCTTATCTTATGTAAACTCTTGTCACATCTTGTAAGTCCTGCTTTCAAGCTTTCCTCTTAATCCACTTACCTGCCATGGACCACAAATACCATCATATTGGGTCTCCTGGATTTAGTATATAAATTTTAGGGGGGTATATACATTCAGCCCATGCACGCTCTCAGAACTATTTCAGAATTTGCTTCAGAAACAAATTACTGGCTTCTCTCTTAGTGTCCTAATACTACTACAATAAATTCCATAACTTTGGTGGCTTATGAAAACAGGATTTTTTATTTTATAATTATACAGACCAGACCTCCTAAAACCAAAGTGTCATCTAGGCTACTTTTACGGGGGAATAACTAGAGTTAATCAACTCCAGACATACAGACATCACCTGTGTCTGTTGGTTCACAGCCTCTTCAAACTACTGTTCCTACCTTTATTTTAAAACTCTCTTTTGAAATTTTGAGTCAATTTCAATACTTTAGAACAATGTCCCCATATCAGTGTTCTTGAAATAATCACATTTTTTCTACCTGCCTTTTGCTGTGTCATTTGATAAATTCATAGGCCATGGAGATGCAGGTATAGACATTTGACAAGATAGGATCTTATTCTGTCTCCCATAATAAATGCTAGCTCAGTATTGCCTGACTCAGTTCTGTCAACTCTGATGTTTTTCCATGTGAGTAATTCTTTTCTTCCTGGAAGTCAGTCTTAACGTTCATTCAGATGGAAAAAAACCACTGATTTCCACAGGACACTTAAAGAGTGAGTCTGTTCTTAAAAATCAATTATTTATGGGCATTTTAAATAGTCTCTTGGCTAGAATAAAACTGAAGGTAATCAATTCCAAAGAAGAAATAGATAAGAGCAGCTGAATACATTTAATTTAGAAGATAATGAATTAAGACAGACCCCAGAGTGGACTGACTTTCTTTCACATGGATTAATGGAATAACACACATCTGGGTCCACTTTGTTCTGTTGACATTGGCTACTGCTTCTTGAGCTCAAGTGAGAATCAGGGAAGGGATGGAGAATCTGGTTTGTGTACTCTGTAATGCTGGTATGAGATTTAAGCATGTTGTCTTAACTCAAACACAATCTGTGTGAATAAGGATCATTTGTATTTTTAAGAAGCACATTGCTACGAATAACTAGGACCCACCGGTCGGGTCAAGTGGCACCCAGACGTGGGGCTCTAGGCACGGACCCCTCTGGACGGACCCTCATTGAGAGGATGTGTGCACGACATCAAGATTGAACGAGACAGAGATCGTCGCCCGCGACCTGTCGTCCACGGAACCAGGTTGATGCTGCCATCAAGAAGACGGTTGAAGTTCATTACCATCAGCTGAAAATTGAAGAGGATCCAGAAGTGACTCCGCAGGAGACTGACACAGCTGCCAGCTCCCCTGCCTCCCCCTACGGTCGACCCCTAGACTTCCACGCCCTCCAGAAGGGTTCCTGCTATGCCTGGCTTTGCCCTCGTTTCTCTCGCTAGAGAGCTTGGCCTCTTGATCACCACAACAAAAATTGGCTTTTTCCTAAACCAAGGCCGCCCTTGATATGGCCACTAACGTTGGGGAGCCTTCCTTTATGACAATATTACACCCCAAACTGACAAATGGTTGGTAACTTGAACATTTACAAGAGACTAGGATGGCTGTGAGTTAGCCCAATGACGGGATTATTGTAGGTCCACTTCCCAGGGGCCCACCCAATGCAGCCGAAAAGGAGTGCGTGGTGCTGGGAGTGGGTGCAGCCTACATGGCCTAAGACAGGGCCCTCACCCTCCTTTCACCCACATCAGAGTCCCTTGACGTTGCCCATCGTCGACAGCCTAAAGCCTTCGACCATCGATGTGACTCGTCTCACATCAGTGTTTTGGGGTTGTGAACTTGTCTAAGACCCCCCATAATTAGACATCCAAATTCAAAACTCACATAGTTGGGATTGAACATAAGATGCCTTCTCTAACTAAACAGAGAAGGGGGAGATGCCAGAAGCCAGGACCCTCGCCCTTACCCTTACCCCCTACCTTTCCCCACCTGCACAATGTCCTCTGAAGCTTGGCAACTGCAAGATCCTGCTTAGCAACTGCATATAGACTCAAAGCAGAGTACCATGTCTTCTTAAGAATAGCAGGGAGACCATAACTCAAGCAGTGTACCATATCTTCTGAAGAACTACAGGTAGATCATAATTCAAGGCAGTGTACCATATAGACCATGACGTGTTTCAAGGCACAGGCCAAGAAGATTTTGTACTTTTCCACCACCTGGACCCTCTTACCCCCTCCCCTTGTAAAACATGCTATAAAAAAGCATTTCATGTTCAAAAAAAAAAGAAATTAATAAAAAAAAAAAAGAAGCATGTGAACTGAAGCAAGTCATAGTATAAATACTGGTTCACATGACAACATGCTGCTCTGTAAATCTTGATTGCAGTGCAGAAAAAAGAAAAGTATTATCATTGGTAAAGCATATGCACAGACCTGAGAGTGTCCCTAAACGTACCCCTATGTTCTCAACAAGGCTTGTCACTCTCACATTGATTTGAAAAGCCTTATACATAATATTCCTTTTGGGGGTTGGTCTTCTGCACTGTGAATTCAGATGCTGAGTTCTGTGCCCCAAGATCAGATTGCCATTTGAACATGGGCATTGGATTGACCAACATGCTATAAAGAATGCTCCCCAATAATCTCTTATTAGTTAAAAAAAAGGCTAGACCCTGTGACCAGACATGAGAAAGAGGAAGGTAGAATTGAAATCAAGTGTGTGTGTGTGTGTGTGTGTGTGTGTGTGAAGGCATCTCAGGTAGAGATCATGAAGAGAAGGAAAAAGGTAAGGTAAGGAGGTCATCATGAGGCAGGATGGATCATGAGGATGGAGCATGAGCATGTGGCAAATAGAAAATCTCCCAGAGGATATACACAGTGTAGAGCAAACAGAGCAAGACTCAATTGTCAAGTAACATGGGTGTATAGCTGGGATGTAGGATAGAATAACTCACAATCTTCACAGTTTAGGCTTACACCCTGTTAATAAAAATACTGAGATTCTGTGTGTTGTGGCTTGAGTATGCCTAGCCCAAGGAGTGGCATTAGTTGGAGGTGCAGCCTTGTTGGAGTAGATGTGTCACTGTGGGCTTTAAGCCCCTTGTCCTAGTTGTCTGGAAGCCAGTCTTCTAGCTGTTCTCAGATGAAGAGGTAGAACTCTCAGCTCCTCCTGCACCATGAGTGCCTGGATGTGGCCATACTCCCACCTTGATGATAATGGACTGAATCTCTGAACCTATAAAAGCCAGCTCCAATTAAATGTTGTCCGTATAAGAGTTGTCTTGGTCATGGTGTCTGTTCACAGCAATAAAACCATAACTAAGACACTGTGTCTTTTATTCTGGCTAGAGTGGGACAGGAGATCTTCCCCCCCCCCAAGTAAATTATTTTTATGAAACCAAATATTATCAATTTTAAATTGCCCAAATAAAATTATTTCTATTAGCTGAAAATATGAGTCCCTCCCTTCAGCTGACATTCTACTAAAAGCCATTCTACTTCCTGCTTATTTTCATCCATCAGATTGATCAGCAAACAGTGTTGGCTTTGGGGTTATCCAAGTCCTTTCCTAGGTTCCTACTTCCCCTTTTAACTGATTCTCCTCAGCTTGGAACTTGCAGAGAAGAATGCAACATAATGTTTCTGGGAGTAAGCCATAAGTCACTTCCTAGTCTTGCATCTGTACTCCTTCTCTTCAGTCAACAGTGCTGTCACTGAGTTAGTGGTCACAGAAGTGTTGTTACCCTTTGGGGGCTCTGTATGGCTGTTGAGAACTCTCTTGGTCCTCAGAATCATATGGTATCTTTGTGGTATCTTGTGAACAGAATAAAAATTAGTAAAGGTTTAGTGAAAAAAAGGGGGAGAGAGAGAGAGAGAGAGAGAGAGAGAGAGAGAGAGAGAGAGAGAGAGGGAGATGTCAGGTATATATACAAACAAATATCGGGTATATATACAAATATGTATATATATATATATGAAGGAAGAAGGAAAGAAAGAAAGAAAGAAAGAAAGAAAGAAAGAAAGAAAGAAAGATAGGTAGAAAGAAAGAAAAGAAAGAGAGGAAGAAAGGAAGAAAGAAAGACTGGAGGGGGATTAAATGGTCACACATTTTGTACTTGGCCAATAGATAGATAGATAGATAGATAGATAGATAGATAGATAGATAGATAGATAGATAGATAGACAGACCAGAAACACAAAACAAATCTAAATCTTCTGGAATCCTGACTTCTGGGTTGTAATACGGTGTGTCCTGTGCAGTTCACAGACAGACAGAGATGGCTTAACATTTTGTTCCCAATTATGTTTGCACATGAAGTGTCCTTCAAGAAGCTCAGATACTTGAAAGCATACTCCTCAGCTGGAAGTAGCATGTTGGAAACTTCTGGAAACCTTTTAGGAGTTTGAAAGTAGACCACTGTGGGTGTCCTTGGGAGCTGTAGCCTCTACCAGGCCCATCTGTATGTCTCTGTAATGAACGGAACAGCCTCGGACATTTGCTCAGCCACTGTGGAGCTGTGCCTCCCTACAAGCTCCAAGGCAATGGAAACAAAAACGACATACCTCTGAAACCACAGGCAAAAAATAAATTCCTCTGATTAATGTCAGATATTTTGTCTCAATGACAAAAAAGTCTAACACAGTTGCTAAACCTCTTGTATATTACAAAACATCTTAGTTTGTGCACTTGATTATTAACTTCATTGACTAAAAGTAAAATGTTAATTTTGCAGGATTAACTGTTTGCCAGCTGTTGCTAGGTAAAGCGACAGAGGATATGTTTCTGTGCATAACTACAGTAAATATGGTGATGCTGATCAACACTGGATACAGGCACGTGCACACGCAAACATACATATATACACACAAGCCCGAGGGTAGACTTCTGGGTTAGAACAGATTTGCTAGGATGACAACAATATCCCTGTCCATGCTGGAAGGAGCACAGCTGGCTCTACTCTATCTGCCTTAAGACCTCAAAAGAATGACTTGTCACCAGACTGGGGCGGGAAAATGTTTAAGCACAGTAGCTCTGAGCCCATCTGAATTCCCTCCTCTGTCTCTGATTGGTTAAGATATGGGAAGAAACAGCGCCCAGCCTCCTGCGGCTCCACTCGCCATTGGCTGACAAGAGGTGGCAATCAGAGTTGGCCGAGACTGATGCCCTAGCTCCAGCTCCGTGCTGGTCTGGGTGCACTGTCGCCGCTGTAGTCGCTGTCTGGGTCCCTTCCGCGGTACTCTTGCCTGGAGGCTGCCTCTCAGGCTCCGGGCGTGGACACCATGGTGAGTGCTGTCAGGACAGTCAGCAGAACCTCACACCTTGGCCGGTGGACCTTGACGGGCTGCGCTGCAGAAGCAAGCCCAGGGTATATAGAGCGGAGGGCCGCGAGGAACAGCGCCTTTGGTGGGAGGTGGGGCCATTTGATCTGCTGGAGTGCTCTGGGTCTCAGGGGGAACCACCGCTCAACCCCAGTCTCCGATTTCAGGAGATTCTGGGTTCCGCGGGCCAGGTAGTGTGGGAGGTTCAGGGCTCAGGTTCCTGTGCTGCCCCTGTTGCACCACGGTGACAGGTGAGCAGGGGTAAGAAGATGGGGGAGGGTGGAGGTGGCGATGAGAATTCAAAGATCCTGTAGATCCCCTCTTTTAGGGTAGGGTACCCCGAAAGCGTAGCCAGAAGGCGAATGACAGGTCAGAGGAATAGGGTGGAAGGGTGAATAGGGTCGCAAGGCGCGAGTCCCTGACCGCTGTCTTTCTCTGCCCTGCAGTACGGTTTCGTGAACCATGCCCTGGAGCTGCTGGTGATCCGCAATTACGGTCCCGAGGTGTGGGAAGACATCAAGTAAGTGAACAGCCCCGCTCCCGGGGCCGCGCGTTGGCACCGCGCCCGCGCCCACTTCCCTGGCTGCTCCCAGAAGGGTCGTGGTGCGCATCCTCCGGTCTCCGCTCCCACGCTCCGGAGCCCGGACCAGGAGAGGAGGGTAGGCCGGGGCGTGGCCGCGTGATCAAGCCCCTTGGGGTCGCTGCGGCCTCCTCACCCGGACTGAGCGTGGGAACACCCAGACAGACAGAGCCCTGTAGTTCCCAGGCCCGGTTCAGAGGGTTGGTTAGGTCCCATTCAAAGGGACCTGGGGGCTTCCCAGGCCTCTTCAAGGTCTTGGGACTAGAGGTAGAAAATGAACAGAAGATTTGCTTTCCTATGCGATTTACACACCTGGTACACATAATATGGTTAAATCATTTGGATATGCTGTAGTGCACTCAAAGATTATTTCTCCAGTAAATCATGAGAAACCCATATTAGTGAAAGGACATTTCCCCTTTAATTTGCCCAAATCATCCTTGCTTTGCATCCTGTGGTTTCTTCTGGCAACCCTAACAGGGCATCTTAGTTTCTGTAGAGCTTTGAGTCTGGTACTCAGATGAGACCAGAAAATACACTTATCTGAGATTTTTAAGGCCTGGGTCATCTTTTAAGCTTTTTTGTGGGTCTAAGGAGGAGGTTTACTGGGGATTGAAGTCAGAACCTTGTCCTTGACAGGCAAACGTGGTGCCACTGAGCTGCATATCTGGCTTTTATGTTTTTGAGACAGGATCTCCCTACACACAGCGTAGGCTGTCCCGGAACTGCCAATCTTCCTGCCCTCTCCTAGCGCTGGCTTTAGAGGAATGCGTCACCAAGCCTAGCAGAGCATTACAATCTAACAGAATTATCTTTCCCCCTCTCTCTTGTCGAAACTTGGATTTAACTCCCATATATCTGAGTGTTGCTACATTTTTCATTAGCAATCAGTTTTAACAGGCCTTATTATGCAGTAAGAGGATGGTGATTTTCTGTATTTATGTTTCCATAGAAATGACCAGGTCTATAATTAAAGCGCCAAAACCCAAGATCTCCCTTCAGCTCCCTTGTGTTTGAGCTTTAATTCGTGTTCCGTACGCTATTCATGTTGTCCACATTTGTATTATCTACATGGCACTGTTGACTCCAATAAAAAAGAGGTCAAGATGTGGTAGTGACGATTCTATCAAACTAAACTCTGAGAAGTAAGGCTCCTTTGAGGTTGCAATTTTCTTTCGACTTTATTCCTTCTTCAAAAAGGAATTTCATTTTCATTTTCTGTGGGGACAGTATAGAAAAGGCAGACACCAAGAACAAGCCTTTCCGGTGCCACCAAGCATAAGCATGTCTCTAAGTCACTTTGTGGATGTGTGAAGGCAACATGCTCATCCCCCCATACATTAATCTCTCATTTTTAAAAATAAAATCCCCAATTTTCATGATACATGAACTATAACAACGGATATGTTTAGGATTTGAAGAGTATTACATGTTTATTTTTAAATTAAATTGTGGAGATATTTGTTTATGATGATTATAATCTAAAAATATATACGTTCTATTGATGAGAACTTAACTTCCAAATGGGGGCTGAAAATAATACATGTTACTTCAAGTAATTTGTTCAGAGAGAGAGAGAGAGAGAGAGAGAGAGAGAGAGAGAGAGAGAGAGAGACAGAGAGAGAGGCAGAGACAGAGAGAGACAGAGACAGAGAGAGACACAGACAGACAGACAGACAGACAGACAGACAGACAGAGATATGAGACAGGTTCTTGCTATGTAACTTTGCATGAGTGGAAATTACCATGTAGATGAGGCTAGTCTTGTTCTTACAACAGTCGTCCTGTGTCTGCCTCTCCGGTGTCCGGACTATAGACAGTGTACGCACCATGAAGTACCACTGAGCAGGATTCCTAAGTTGATCAAGTGATAATAATTATGGGCAAGGTTGTGAAATTACTGTAAGGACCATGCCCTTGTAATAGAGGAGTAGAATCAGTGTTGGCCACCTGGCTGCTTGTTTTTTCTTTTTAGGAGGTATCTTTTATTGTTGGCATGGGTGCAACTTTGTATATGTTCTGGGGAGTCTGGGTTAGCTCTCTGAATTTAGAGGACTAAAACTGTTCCTTGTTACCTTGCCTAGTTTCCCAAGAGGTTGCCCAATGCCTCCTGGAAGAGCATTTGCCTAATCAGCAGATGTTCACTGAGGATGAGGGAGATGTAACTGCTAAGGCTAGTGTCATGAAGGTGCCTCCTCCCCTCCCAGCCCATTCCCGAGCACTCTCTGCAGCTATTGGTCCAAGATGCTTTCAGTTTTAACTTCTTATGGAAAACTGGATGTCTGAGAGAACTTTTAAATCATTTTCCCCCAGTAAGAATCAAACATTTTTGTCTTCCTCTATGATCTGTGAAAAACTGAAATAGTTATAAAATGGTTTGTAATATGTTTGAAGTTTAGTAAGAAGTAGGCATTCATCGTTTATGAGAAAGGAAGCCAAACACTAAATGACAAATCAAACTCTAAATAGCAGGTTCCAGACAGAAAATTCTGGATAGCTAAGAGCAGGAAATATCTCCTTGTAAACTCAGGGTCCGCACAGACTCTGAGCAACAGCATCTCCATTTCATAAGCATGTTGCCTCCTCTTCTCAGGATAAAGAAAAATCGCTCCAGAACCTTCTCTTAAAGAGACAGAGATTTAGTGTCTGTGCCCAAGTCTAGTCACTGGGCATTGTGAGTGTAAGTGCATAACTACTTAAATGCAACAGTGTAACCATGTAAACTCCATTGTTAGCTCTTGTACCAGAGAACATCTGGATCCACCATCCCCACCCATTTCTGACTTGCACAGTAACATAAGAAAGGAAGAATTTGCTTCAGATCTTGTTTTGCGAATTTTGAATCTTCAGATGATCCTCTTAAGAAGCCATGATTCCTAAGTGATGGGAAAAATATCACTCATTTAGAAAATGTAATCAGACTTTATGCATATTAAAATACCACCTAAGTGCTTGATAGGTCTCTCTCTATTATCCTCGTGTCAGCCCTGGGTGATGTGATAATTGTATTGTGTCAGTGAGCTCTGAAGTTCTCTGCCTACCCTGGAACGTATATGGATTCTAAAGCTAGATTCAAAAGGCTGGAAATTCTAAGATGATTAAAAGTCCATTGGAAATAAGTGACAGCTGAAGATGTAGCTCAGTGGTAGGATCCACTGCTAAAAATCACACCAACACACACACACACACTATACACACACACCTTTCAGAAAACTATACTAATTTGTCTATAGGTGGCCAGGCTGGTTTTTCTGAGAAGTTAGAGATATAGATTTAGATATAAATGTTAGCATGAAAGCCAAAAGTTTTATAATAATGTAATAGCTTTGTTAATTAATAGATTCTGTTGTCAATTCGCCGTCAGTCACCATCCATGTGTTTTGTAGGGTTTTTGTCAATTTTCTACCTACTTAATTTATTAGTCCTTCTCTTTTGTTTGTTGTCAAGCTTATCTTTAGTGAACGTGGTTCAGCACTTCAGATTCTGAGCATAGAAAAGCAAATGATGTCATTCTTGTCTTGAAAAGTCTAGTGATACCAGGATATTTTTAGTTTTATTCAGTTTTTATAAAATTTCCCTGTCACTCAAATAAAGAAATGACTTGGATAGCATGTACTGATCTTCCATTTCAAAACTTATATATGTAATGTCATTTGCTAACCAGGAATGAATATTAGGGCCCAAACAAATATTTTTTAAACAAAATAGATACATGACTTTCAATCTGCCTAAACTTTCCATGTTTCAATTATATATGGAAAAAATTAGTATGTTGAGTTGTTGAAGTACATACAATATTGTCTGAAAATTTTTTAATGTGGTTCTTAAATAGCTTCAGAGGAAATGGTATCTATTGTTTTCCAGTTCTTTCTGGTAACTGGGCTTTTCAACATCTTTCTTCTGCAATACAGCTGAAAGATGTGAAGCTCCTTTTGAGTAAAGATAGCCTGAGTCTAGGGGTATAATTGAATGCTAGAGACCTTACCTAGCACTTCACATGCAAAGAAAACACTAAGAACAATAGTCCATTGTGTCTGCATGCTATTTCCATCTAAGTGTTTCATACCCTCTGGTGTAAGGCCCGAGGTTATTTCTCATTTCTTTTATCCTATTTATTCACTGGTTGCTTTAATTTGATGAATTCTCTCCCAACCTTTCTTCTTTCCCCTTGGTCCTTATCATCTTCCCTTGCCCTATTCGAAAACAACCCCCTTGCCATGTCTTCTATGTCTGCCCAGGGCTCATCCTCCACATTCTGCAGACTGTTAGAAAATGCTTATTTCACTATGGCATCTACACTGCTATTCTTCAAGCCACTCCCTGACCCTAATCCCTTCTGCTTTTTCATATTCGTGATGGAATGGGTTAAATTTATACAACTCTCTACACCACAGTTCAGGTGGGAAAAAACCTATGTATTTTTAAATATGAATGACACTTCATATAATAAAGCTATTTAAACTTTCTAGAGTTGTTTCCTCTATATGTATTTTCAGCCGAGCCCAATAACATCTATTTGAAACAGGAAATGACTTTCCAGCTCAATGTCTTTGTCATTGTTGTGGGTTTTTTCCACTATGAAGTTGCATTTTTGAAGAAATTAAATGACAGTCTGTAAAGATTATTATGTATAGGAAGCTGAAAAGTCACTCCTTACTTCAGGGACAATTCCTCTGATACCAGACTTCATGCTCCTAGAAGTATTTTCCAAAGAGAAGTTACCTAATATAAATACAATGTATTTATTTTCTTTCTCAAAAAAAACCTCTGGAAAAAAATTAGACAAATTTCTATAAAGACTAAAAAATAAGTAAATAAATAAATAAATAAATAAATTAATTAATTAATTAAAATAAGTTCTGGGTTAAGAATGAGACATTTTTTCTGTAGAAAATACTTCCAGTTAGCCTGAAAGCCAGAGGAAGACACAATATGCATGTTTGCTTGCTACTAAGGAACTAAACACTTAATTGTGAGCCACCTCACACAGATGTTGGTGAACTGTCTGAGACGGGTCTTCTTGAACTCAGACCACTTTGGAAACAACATGAATTTTGTATGGTAAGTCAGGTTGTAGCATTTTTTTATTAGTTTGTTTCTATGATCTGCAGCAACCCCCTGGCTGGTCTTGAGGAGTCTTCATTGCCTTATATTCTTTCTTTATTGTGTATTAAATGTATATTAGAGTCATGTTAGCTTGGTGTGTGCGTTTGTACATTGCAATGAGGGCTATAAGAGAAACCAGAAAGCCTTTGCTTTCATTCTTACTAAGTCAAGACTGGGTGACATTAACTAAACATAGCTGCTGTTTGCAAGAGCTATGTCCTTTGTATTCCATTTTTTTTTTCTCTAGAATCGGGGACCTGGCAAATGTTTCTGTCTAACATGTTGGAAGGTGATAGTTAGGGGTTGATACTACACAGATGTCTACAGGAAAGCACTCTTAAGGAAATGAGTACTATAAAGAAGAATCTCTCTAGTCCAGTTCCCTGGCGACAGTGCAGACTTGAAGTCTTGCAGCTTTTGTATTCACTGTTTTGCTTCTTTATTCATTAAAGAAGAAACAGTAGGAAAATAATGTTATTATTGTTTGTATCTAGAAAAATATAAGAATTTTTTCCTTCATAACCTATGTCGAAGATGGTAAGATCTAAGGGTGGTGCTCTAACTGAGGCTAAGGTCAGTGTGCATTGCCCCATTTACCCTTTGCATCTGACCCTGCAGACTGATCGCAGCTACTTAATCATGCTGTGATTTAGAATTTGGAACACATGTTCCCAATCAGTTCCTTTCTTTCCATATCTCTTTCTTGTTCTGTGTCTACCTCTCAGCTTTGATATACCACAGTAAATGCTATTGAAGGAACCAGCTCATGTGTCCAGCATTGAACCTTCCCTTCCTAGTACATGAGTAGATTGGTAATAATGCTTTGAATTATTCAATTAATATCTGACCCACCTCACTAAGGTCTGGCCTTCTTACTATTCTTAGAGAAAAACCTGTGGAACTCCTCTCTCCTCCTCCTCTTCCTCCTCCTCTTCCTCCTCCTCCTTTTCTTCTTCCTCCTCCTCCCTCTCTCTCTCTCTCTCTCTCTCTCTCTCTCTCTCTCTCTTTCTCTCTTTCTTTCCTACACCTGTCTTTAGTTCCCTCTTTCTCCATGGAAATGATACATACATATGTATGTGAATTGTTTTTACAGTATTAATTGCAGAAAATGGAGAGCATACTAATAACACATAGTGTGTGTGTGTGTGTGTGTGTGTGTGTGTGTGTATCTAAATCCTTAATTTGTAGGATGCTGGTCAAAGCCATTGTCATAGATTATAGAGAAATATATGTCAGGCTGTAGTTAGGTTTGAGATAATGCCATTTCAGTTTGAATACACTATCTCATTTATATTGGACAGTTGCCTATGGCTCTACTGTGTCCCAATGCCTCCCACTCATAACATCACTAAATTGTCATATTCATTATTTATTGTCATGTTACAAATGAGAGAACAGGGTGCATTAAACAACCTCCTTAAACACATAGCTATTCACAGAGTAAGGATTGGGATATAGACTGTTAATTGTTCCATTGTGTGTTTTCTCCCAACAAGAACCTGCACTCTGCTTTCCAACATGGATGGATTTAGCAAGGACTCTAACCATCTATCTATGTGTAGGTTAGTGTCTTCTGCACTTCTGTTTGTTTTCCTGGAATGTCCTGGCATATGTACAGTGACTTGGATATGTTTGGAAGGTGTTTCTATTTACCAACCATCACATGTGTTGAAGAAAACCAAAACCCCATAAATTTTGAACAGACTGCTTGTTTTGAGAGGAACTCTTATGTCAGGTGCTCCCCAGGCAGGGTTGATGGTAAAGTGGATTCATCTGTTTGATAAGGCTGTAGAAAGCCCTTAGTTAAGATATTTGTGAGTAGCTTTCAGAGCTGCAACCATCGCTGTAATGTTTCTCCTATGTCAGGATAGTCACAGTGAGAACAACTACAACACACCCCCCAATATACCAAGAATAAAGGCATTATTTTGCTTAAAATTGAGACCCATTTGTCATTCATTGGAGCATGGATGAATGACATGTTAACTTACAGGAACCAACCTTCAATTAAGGTCTAAGATGAAATCTGACTCTAGATTTGAAGGGTCTGTCTCTCCTTTGGCCAAATTCTTCATACAGGAATCTCACCTTGGGGATTCAGAGACTTATTAAAAAATCATTGTAATTAGATAATGAAAATATAGCAACTGCTTTCCCTGACACTTACAAAAAAAAAGTTCACCTGCAGTTTCAGTGTGGCCTCCGATTATTGTCTCTGGCTTCTAAACGGACACTTTCATTCTCATAATGACTAGATACAGCTCAGCGTTTAATATATTTCCCTCCCTCTCTCCTGGGTATGCCTAGAATTTATTATGCAGACCAAATCTGTGTGCACCAGTAAGGCTTCGGGATCGTTAGCACTTGGGGATGTTGGATGCTCTGCCATGTGAGGAATTGGTTGAGAGCTCACCTTTGTTTTGAGACCTCCATGGGAAGCCTCTTTATCGAAAAGCACAGATTGTCCCTAGAGTACACTTGCTGGGTAAGTGTACAGTAGCAGCAACTCAAGGTTGGATATGGAGTCAATCATTTCATTGTTCACACATGAAATAAAGGGAAAGTTCCTGAAACAGAGTTGTGAGAAATGATGTTTGGCCATTTTGGACACATTATATATCTGATTTTTTTTTTCTTTAAGTGGTATAAAATATCCTTAATATGAAACATGAAGTATGTTCTTGTGCAATTATACAGGATAGCTTATTTTTTTAATACAGTGTATAGAAATTTATGAGAAAGTAGATTTGAGTAATGCTTTCCCTTATTTTAAAATGTGCATACATATATCTAGCAGGTGAGCATTTCAGTCAACCCACCAAACACCATTCTGATAAAAACTACCCACTACTCATTTTTGGAGGTAACTAGTAGATATGAAAAATGGGCTTACATTCCAACAACTATCAGTCAATGAGAGTGAGCAGAAAATTAATTGCTCTAAGGCAAATATGGCACCTATGTATAATGCATTACTGTGGCAGTGAATATAAGATTTTATTATCATTTTGTCCCCATCTGAGAATTTAATCACTCTTCTAAGTCACATAAGGGAAGAGATCTTTCTTTTACCAATTACAATTCATAAATTTTACTGGCAAATCTCCAAAGTGCACACTTGCTTCCTTTTATGCAGAATGGAGACTTCTGAGTTGGTTATTGCACATCTTGCCTCTCCCCTGCACATTTCTTCTTCTTCCTCCTTGCCTTGCTTCTCCTCTCACCTCTTCCCCTGGACATTCGCTCTCCCTCCCCTGTTTCCTTCTCATTTTGCTTCTTCAACCTTACCAGTCAGCTGCACACCAGTCTGTGTGTGAGACAGAGGCTGATTATGCTAACAGTCCTGGGGTCAGCAGGAGAGTGCTTACACTGTGCTCTGCAAAAGACATGGGATGAAACGCCAGGAGTGGATCCCCTTAGACTCAGCACAACTACATACATGAGAGCTGTAGTTCTTTATTTTGCACAGGCTGTGCAGGAAGACTTCTGATTCATCATTTAGAAAACAAAAACAAAAAATAAAAAGAAATGCAAGGGAAAGAAACAAAATAAATAAAAGTATATCCAAAATATTTAATGTTAGAGAAAATTTCGAATTATGAATCCCAGAGAAGCCTGTGGCTGCTTCATGTGATGCAGAAATTGAGCAAAGTTGATGCTAAGATGGTTTTGAAACAATGAGTCTAGAAAGATGGCGAGAAAACCTGGATTTGGGTAATTCAAGCTCCAAGGAAATGCTACACATAAAAAATGTTAAATCATTAGAAATTATATATATATATATATATATATCATTAGAATTACAATTCCTAAATTTTACTGGATATATATATATATATATATATATATATATATATATATATACACACACACACACACACACACACATATATTATGTGGGTCTGTTGTGAAGAGCACTGACTGAGGGTGTTTGAGGGATCCATCATGAAGAGCACTGGGAGTGGAGGTGTTAATCACCTCTATGTAATATATATATATATATATATGATATTAGTGGTATCAGGCTCTGAACACAGTGACATCACATCTATGTGATCCCCACATTGTTGCCAAGGCAACTGCCATACAATCCCCGAATGGACTTGGCTCACCTTCCACCCTTACCTGTGAGAGGCTATGTCACTATCTGTGTAAATAGGCAGTGTCCTCTGACCTCTCCTCACCCACTCCTCCCACCCCCATCACCTTTGCCCAATCTCCTGATTAAACCTCACGTGGAACTGGTTGGTCTGGTGTGGTCTGCCATGAGCCGCTCATCTAACTACAGATATAGATATTCAGTATTGGCTTTTAAGAGTATAAATGTTATGGGGCAAGAAAGTAAGAGAAGAAGAAATTTAAAGCTCCATAACTTGAATTATGTATGTTGCTTATGTAATCTATCCACATACTTGGCATAACTTGAGTTATGTATATTGCTTATGCAATCTATCTACTAACTTGCTTCCTAACTTTTCTTATATTTGCTGGTCACCTTCTCTGATTTCAGTCAACAGCAACTGAAAGGGGGAAATTCTCCTAAACTATGGAGAGACAGAAACAGAAGCAGAAGAGCCATTCAAGTTTCTACCTAGTAATACGCTGGGTCTGTCATGAAGAGCACCGACTGTGGGTATTGAGGGATCTGCATAAAGAGTACTGACTGAGAGTTTTGAGGGATCCTCATGAAGAGCACTAGGGCTGGAGGTGTTAATCACCTCTGTGTACCACGTGGAGACTAAGGCATTAGGCAGCATAAAGCCTGATTCAACAGGAATCTGTGAGGAATGTAGGAATGGTGCTTAACCACTGACAGGACATTTCCAGCAGCGGCTGCAGAGCGTACTGCCTGCCCCCTCTTCATCATTGTGCATGCCTGTTCCTGCTCGGGTTAATCTGTTATCCAACCACATTTGGGGGTCTAGGATTCTCTAGTTAGTGTTTCCACTGACTATGGAAGGAAATGATAAATGAGTGACATAGAGGAGAGTACTGGTTCCAGCAGGCTAGGTGAATGATGGCAGGCAGCAGTTACATCTCTTTAAGTCACAAGACCCCAATGTTACTGTATGGAATGTGTAATCTCATTGCTGTCTCTTTCTCTCTCATTCTTATTCTGTTTACCTTGCCTTCTTGTTTAGAAGCATATACCATGCTATAACATAGTATGAATTTAATACTATTTACATATTACTTCTTTTTACAATTACAATGCCAGTCAATGAGGGCTGATATCTTTCATAGTTTTCTTTATTGGCGTACCAAGATGCTTTGAAAAAAAGCCTAGAACATAAAAGGCCTAGAATATGTGTCTGGGACAGAGAGTAAAAAAGAAAACAAGCAACTGGATATTCCCTAAGGCTTCAGAGATAAATGCAAATAAGGAGCTCTAAGTGTCTGAATAATTCAATGGAATTCAGCATGACATTTCCACAAGAAGACACTTCCTGGTCTGTACTCTGCTTACTTTGTTTTTCGCCCCCTCCAGGGAGCCTGACCTCGGATCATTTTAGGAAGGAATGCTTAGGAGATAACGGGAGTTTGTTTCAATAAACAGAGGGCTTGTGGGTCTGGTTGGTGGTTGGCCCTGGGTAGCTGATTTCTCTGGAAAAAAAAGCCACTTCTCTGTTTTCTGCATATGGAGTGTGGATACTTCTCACTCAATAAGGGTTACTATGGATTGGTGGGTGTTTTATAGAAACTAAGCTTATTACAAAATATGATATGATTTGATTAAACTCATTTGAAAGAACAGAACATGTTGACTAGAGTGAATTAGCATACATTTTGTTATAAACTGAATTAACATTTATGCATATTTTATTAGTATATCTGAGGTCAGATGTTTCTAAATTCCCATGTGGACATTAGAGTTGGTTCACAATAAAAACAAAATTGGAAAAATAACAAAATTGACATAGTCATGGCCTTCAAAGCACACAATTTCGTTCCTAGGAATTTCTGTATGAAAATACAATTAGCTACAAATATATTCATCAAAATGTTATTATTTATACTTGTTGAAGAAAATAAAAGCATTCCAACTCACTATCAAGAACAGTGTAAATATATGCAGCCATGGTATCCAAGAGTAATTTGTTGAACTGAAAAGATAGCTATCAAAGATGACATTGAAATTAGATGCATTAAAAAGCATTATATATTCAAGTGTGAAAAACTTGGTACAATAGAGTAGTTATTTCAGGCTAAGGGAAGCTTGTTATTTCCTTTTTATTTTTTTCTTCCCTGTGCCTTATGAATTCTTATAATAAGCAATAAAAGTACCTAACTTAAATCACTACATTATCAAAGAATACACATCTGTATATTGTATGTTTAGCATTTTTTCATATTGTGTCAATGTATGATATTAAAAATGTAAGCTCTTTGGAATATGCTTGGAATGTAGATGAAGGTCACACTTGACATATACCTCAATAATTGAGAATGCAAATATATGAAGCCTTGTCTTAATAAATATGGACTGCTTTAATGGGTTTGAACATAAAGTCACCTGACTGTGTTACTATCGTCATGGGAGAGGAGTTACATTCTGCTTCTCACTTTAGAAAAGCTAGGGTTAGCTGGGTGGTGGTGGCACATGCCTTTAATCCCAGCACTTGGGAGGCAGAGGCAGGCGGATTTCTGAGTTCGAGGCCAGCCTGGTCTACAGAGTGAGTTCCAGAACAGCCAGGACTACACAGAGAAACCCTGTCTCAAAAAACAAAAAATAAAAAAAATAAAAAAAAAACTAGGGTTTCATGATCATTTTATATGTGATTTGTTTAACTTCACCCAACTAGCAAATTCTGAGTTCTGAAAGCATGCTTTCTTGGTACAGGGAATGGAATTCAGGGCCTTGTGCCTATTAGGAGGACAACTTCCCAGCTATGCATAATTACAGAAAAGTCATAAATTACATGCTCTGAAGAACATAGCAAGTCTCTGCAAATGTTTCCATACTAAGTCATGCATATGACATGACAAAACTGAAGAGACTTCCCTTGAATAAACAGAGAGCAGCAGCTGTGGCTGATCAGCTCCTGAGGGAAGAGAGCCTGGGGCACACCTTGAAAATGTCATCGTGGCAGTGTCTGCATACAGGGGTTCAAGTGAGGTGGGGTGAGGCAGAGATGGCTCGCCACATCCATGTGCAAATCTCACATGGTGATGGGTCTGGGAACTACTCAGTGCTTTCTCCACCCAGCAGTGTGTGAAAAATGGCTTTTTCCACTGCTTGGACGCTTACTTGAGAAAAGGAATCAAAATCCTATCAAAATTGATGTATTTATAGACTCCTGATGGCTGTTAAGAAATGATAACCAACATCTTCTTGCACTAACTGTGCATGGTTAGAGCTACTAGCTACTGTGTTTAATATGTGAAAGATATATGAGAAGATTTGACCAGTCTATTCAGCATCTCAAACCTAATGTGTTTAAAACATAACTCTTGCTCCCACCCCAGATCATCTCACACAGCCTTTTCCAGTCAGCTACTGATGACTGTTGTTCAGGCCAGAAACCTCCTTGTCATCCAGAGGCTCTGCCCTCCCTCAGCCCAGTTTCAGCAGGCTGTGTTATCTACCTAAACAGTCAACCTAGATGGAAGTCCTTGCTCACACACCAGAAAGTTGTGCCTCTCCTCCTAGAGTGTATTTGTTCCAAGATAAGTGGATTCCAGTCTGTTTTGTTAAAAAGTCTGCATCTCTAGTTCCTAGTACAGTACTCCACACCTGTAGGGAATCAATAAATATTTACTGATTATTTCCCAATTTAAACATAACTTCATTCATTAGAGTACTAAAATATAGTTAGTTGCGTGTACTGTTTTAATTTGGAGAGAAGCATGTGACAATTCCTCTAAATCACTGGGATGTTAGGTACACAGCATCGACTTAAGCAATTTTGCCTCTACCAGTCCTGTTTCAGAAATAGATCTATTATTCGCACCGTCATGATTTTGACAGATGCTCTTATTTTAACTTTGCTCTCCATCACTCTTCCATTTTCTTTCAGAAAAGAGGCGCAGCTGGATGAAGAAGGCCAGTTTCTTGTAAGAATAATATACGATGATTCCAAAACATACGACCTGGTGGCTGCTGCAAGCAAAGTCCTCAGTAGGTTGCAAACAACTTTCCTTCTCTGTGCTAGCCAAACATAGGTCCATAAAGGAATGTGTGCCCCAAGACCACAGTGTACAGCTATGCAAGGTTTTCATTGTACGGTCGTGGTGGGTTGACATATGATTCTAGGTTGTGGCTATGCTAGCATACATTTTCAGTATAACCTGTTTAGTAAACAGAAAATCGAAAATGAAAATCTCCTGCCCCTCCCCCCACCTTGTACAGGGTCTTGTATAGCAGTAAACAACAACAACAACAAATAACTACCAATACTTCAGTCACAAAAACTTCAGTTGCAGCACCAACCATAGAGTGAGCACTCAAATGTAGTGTGCAGGAAACATTATTCGCAAATGTGTCTTAAAGTAGTAAGTTATGTGAAGCACTAACAAAAAGAGAGGGAGATCCATTGGTGAGTGAAATTCACAGATAAGACCCACAGCTGAAAAAAATAAAATTCAAACAAGTTTCATGGGGTGACATTTTTCTGAGTATTAATGTCCCAGGGGGCAATATACACCTCGACTGTTGTCTGCACCGAACACCATGAAATCGTAGCTCTACTTGGCAGGATTTAGGAATTAGAAATGAAACTACTGCGTGCTCAATAAAAAGAAAAACATACAGCAGTTATGAAAGAAAATACAGGGTAAACTTTTAAAATATTGATTTTCATTATTTTATGTGTAAAACTAAAATATCTGTTTGGGTCAAGAGTAGAACTAAAAAAAGATAACATTTTCAATTTAGTAATAAATTAAGGCAAATTTAAGGGATGATGATTTTATATTATCAAAGTCAATTAAAATACATTCATAATATTAATATAATGAATTTATTTTTTATGTGTAATGTATATATGATTGTATGTATGTGCATATACAGAGTAATATATCTATATATATATACATGTGTGTATTTAAGAATATATATAGCATATTTATTCTTAAATACATGAGTACAATCTGCTCAGCCAATATAATGTTACTTGTATGTCCATGTTTTCAAAGTTGATAATTTGTTATTAAATAACCAACTGGTATGGTTGGTTATTTAATAACCAACTTTCTGTGGGACAGACTGTTTCTTCAGGTTGCAACATTTTTAGTTGCCTGTACTTCTTTGTTCAGGACTGAACTCTCAGGAGCTTCCTCCACCCATCCACATTAATATGTCTGATGGTGTCACTCTTGCTCGATTCCTGTTCTGTTTATGCAGGCATGATGGTGAGACTTTGTCGATGTAGTTTCTGACATATGGAGGAGACCTCACGGCAAACTCCGTAATCCTCTGGATCTTAGTTTTTTGATCCCTTTTCTGAAATGATCCCTGAGCCTTAGGTAGTAGTATTGTAGATATATCTATCGGGACTAGACTTCATCTTTCATATTTTGGGCAGTCAGTTCACCTTAGTTTTTGAGACAGGGTCTCCCACTGAACCAGGAATTCACAATTTGGCTGAATGACTGGTTGGCAGCCAAACTCCAGTGATCCACTTGTCTCCAATCCAACCCACCAGTGCAGGAGCCACTAGATCTGACTATTATATGAGCACTGGAGATCCAAGTGCAGGTTATCATACTTGTGAGACAGGCACTTTGCCAAAGTCTCCATTTATCCAGACTCCTCAGACTGTTAAGGAATTTTCACTGAAGATATATGACGTCTGTTTCCTACTAAGATTTAAGCATAAATGGTTTCCCTAGAATTACTTATACTAACAAAAATAAAAGTTCTATCTTTTCAATTAAAGAATCATTGAATAAATTATTATACTCATATTGAATAAGGTCAAAATTCATAAGAAAGGTACACACATAAATTTCATGAAATATTAATGACTAAGAAAAGAGTAGGATATTAGGATTTGTACTTTGTGCAAGAAGTAGTTAAATGTTCATATTTATATGAAAAGCTATTTTGCAACAAAGTATCTTACTACCTTTATTTAGTGTGTGTGTGTGTGTGTGTGTGTGTGTGCGCACTCTATGCAGATGTTTATGTACCATATCCCATGTGTGGAGGTCAGAGGAGAACTTGAGGAAATCAGTTCTTTCCTTCCACCCTATGGGCCTTGGGCATCAAAGTCTGGTCACTAAGCTTAATAAAGTCATTTTACTGACACTGTGTCCTTGACTTGAATAAATAAATGCTTTTTTTAAAAAGAAACAATACATTAAATATATAATCAAAACTATTAAATGTAAATGTATTAGTATATAAATTGAGAAAATTGTTACATCCTTAATAGTGTGATTTACACCATTAACATGTTAGCATATAGTCTTCTGTGGCTTCATTGTAATTCATTGGTCAGAGATTCTTAGTCTATTCTTAGTCAAACTGAATAATAATTGTGGATATTTTAAATCATTTTCATATACACTTGTGCTTATTCTTCTCACTGACAATCTTCTGCCTGTTCTTTCCTTTTCATCTACAAAACAGACCTCAATGCTGGTGAAATTCTTCAGATGTTTGGGAAGATGTTTTTTGTCTTCTGCCAAGAGTCTGGCTATGATACCATCTTGCGTGTCCTGGGATCTAATGTCAGGGAGTTTTTGCAGGTGAGAAGTTTGAGGTCCTGAGAGTGAAAATTCTCGGTACTTGTTGTTAAATTTGAGTTCTCAAGTACTTCTATTTATCCAGCTGGACAAGAGTGTCTGGCTGCTGGAGAGGAACCTTACTGAGCATTCTCACATAAAATCTAATTATTAGATGACCCTACATGTAATTCAGAACTTTCAATTATATATTTTCACAGTCTTCCTTTGTTGACTCTTGTTGTGGTAATTCTCCAACCCAAATAAGACCAGTCAAAGAAAACACAACTCAATAATTATGAATATAAGCTGCACTCCTAGATTGGGCAGATTCACCACTACACTACTCTATTCCCCAGCTATGAGACCCTTATAACTTTTGGGTTTTCCAGGCCACATGGTTCTCCATTGTCCTTTCACCTCCTGCTCCTGTCTTCCTCCTCTGTTCTCTTTCTCTCTCTCTCTCTCTCTCTCTCTCTCTTCACCTCCCCTTCTACTGTCCAATCACTGGATCTAGCCTTTATTTTACAAATTAAGATGGGCAGAAGGTTCACTAGAATTCACCTGTGTACAGATTCTCTCCTCCTCTGTAGCCCTTCCCTGGAAAGGGGAATTAGCATCAAAATACAAGGCCAAGGCTATCCACAACAGACTCTGAATATGCAAGCCTTCAATTAGTATTCTCTGAAAGTCCACAGGGTCTATTGTGACCTGTTCAATTGCCTTTAAGAAAGAATTACATGGGCTAATGGTGTGGTCTTCCGTTTTCAATATGTAATATGGTTTATTTTTTGTAACATACTCGTAAATATAAGCTCTCATTGGACAGTGTTAG
The DNA here is from genome assembly GCF_004785775.1 of Grammomys surdaster. Classification (NCBI taxonomy): domain Eukaryota; kingdom Metazoa; phylum Chordata; class Mammalia; order Rodentia; family Muridae; genus Grammomys; species Grammomys surdaster. Next base: position 163,345 of record NW_021620852.1, read on the forward strand.
TATTCGGTGTGTTTTGCCTGGACTCCTTATTAGGAGAAAGCAGTAGGGGCTTCAGGTATCCCACTTAGGAGAACTAATTCTTTGCCTTTGAGTTACAAATCAGTTGATCTTATACAGAAAGAAAGAGATAAGAGGAAATTCAAAGTTAGTTTCAGCTGAAAAAAACAAAGAATAAAAAACAAAAAAGCAAACACCACTACCCAAGGCCTTTATCTTACAGCACTGAACAATGACCATAGAATTCTGTACTAGTAAATTCCCCATTTGCTGAGATGCTATTTCTAGACTGCCTGTGCTATTTTGAGCTCTGGCGTTTGTGAGACCCTCTGGATGAATGTGTGAATGTTCAGCATCATGGAGCTGGGTTGCAAAGAGTGTTTCCAACCTGACTGCTCAGAGTGGCTAGACCTGCTGGAAAGTGATGTCAGCGCAGCTTCAGCTGAACTGAATCCCAGTCTTGAGAGAATGTAAACCACTCCAAGGCCAGCTGCATTATTGATTTAGCAGCCAAAATAAGAACACTGGTGTTTAATCAAAATGTCTGTTGTTTACACAGGGACATTTTTCTTATAAACTTAAAGCAGCATTAAATCAAGATGAACACTGGTTTATAGACTCCAGCTGTGGACTTACTAAAGTCCTGCTCTCCAAAGAAAGCTGCCCCTTCCAAATGAAATAGCTACTAAAGTTGAAGTCAATCTGATGGTGTTTAAATTGATAATTTCAAATGGATTGAATTTTGAGACTTCAAAGCGTTGGAGGGATTTTAGATTCTTTGAATATAAAGTTCATTTTTAAAGTATGTTTGTTGATCACTGTCACCTTACCAGAAACATTGTTTTAAAAATATTATGGTGTGTGTGTGTGTGTGTGTGTATGCTCATCCATGCATGTACCCAGAGGCCAGAAGGAGGCATCTGATCCCTTGGAGCTAGAGTTGAAAGAATTTGTGAACCACCCATGGGTGCTGGGATCTGAACTCTGGTCTTCTGTTAGAGGAGTGAATGCCCACAACTGCTGAGCCATCTTTTTAGCCCCACCAGTGAAGTTTCAACTTCCAATAGCTCTCCATTTTAATGTCCTTCTCAATGAGTAGATCTACGCAACAGATCACAGATTTAAATAGATCTATTCATTTCTTTATCTCACCTGTACTCATTTTTACCGTCTCCCACCTCACTGTGGAGGTGTTTTTATGTGCTCTCAAACTGTATAGATGCTAGCTCCTCAACAGGTTGCAAAAGCTTAATTGTTACTTGATAATTTTGTGCATTATATAGTACACCCCAGTTACACCACCCATCTCTTTCAGGCCTCCTCCATCTCCACCAATACCCCACCCTCCTAACAAGTCTTCATCCTGCCATTATCTTTCTGTTTTGCTTTGGCTTTGACCCAGTGGCTTAACCAAGGCTGTCCCATGGACATGGCTAGTGGCTGCATTATTGCAGACAGTGATAGCCTTTCCCTTAGCAATCTCAACTACACATAGCTCATAACTCTTCTGGCAAAGTCAGGGCCCTATGGTCCCCTTCAGCATTCCTGACTGGATGCTCACAGGGTTAGCTTCTATGAGATGGTAAGTACAGTATACCTGGCATGCTTAGAAAACAGGTTTCATGGCCATCCTCCCCATTGTGTGGCCTCTATTACCTTCATTTTGCCCCCTCCTTTGTGATGTTCCTTGAACTGCAGAAGTAGTGATGTGGTCGTCACAGAGAGGGCTGGCCAAAGTGACTCAAAAGTCAAGTATTTTTAGGACCTTGAACAGCCACAGTTTCCACGTTAACTACTATTACTCCTAGAGGAAGATTCCCTGAACAAGGCTGAAGACAGAGCAAGTCTGTCTGTCTGTAGGAAGTTAACAATTTAGCTTGTCAAAATGCCTATTTAGCAAAAGAGAAGAGACTGGAAAAGTCAGAAAGACTGTCTAGTCTCTAAATACAGGAAAACTCTTCCTGGAAAGTTTCAGAGAAATATCAAAAACGACGGAGTTCTCCAAATTTAGCACTTAGGATAAGTTCAAATATTTGGTTATCAGTTAAAATTAGGGAGTGTAAAAAGAAAGAAAAACCTTTGAACTCTCTTTATAATGAAGCCCAGTTCATCTCATTCTTTGATTGTAGAAGTAGGTTCGCCTGTGGCTTCCCAGCCACAGCCTTTCACCTGACCACAGCATCTGGTGTGAACTTTTGGAATCGATCTAAGAGGTAACTCACCCAGCTTCAAAGTGGATGCAAAAGAATAGAAAATGAATCATTTATAATTTAATATTCAAACTTTATTAGCATCTTTAAGTTAAATATGATTTTATGTTGTGTTCCCTTGAGTAAGACTGTGAAAACTACAAATTTTGGAAACTATAAATTTCTCATTTTTTCCTACTTTTGAACAGTGGAATTGTCTTCCAACTCTCTATTATTATGACAAATTGACTGCATTAAGATAATACTTTACTTAGGAGTAGGTGGTTTTGTTATGGTTAGTCTAACAAATAGAAATTCAGTGCACCTTTTCCTGTGTCTGCTGTTGCAAAGGGAAGCACCTGGTTTTCACAGATTGTTTTAAGATCCCAGCTTACATATAACATTTTCTTTCCAGCATATATTAATAAAACACTCTTCACAATGTACTTCCACAATCAAAAAGTGAGATGAACCGGACTTCATCATAAAGAGAGTTCAAAAGTTTCTCTTTCTTTTTTCACTCCCTAATTTTATAGCCAAATATTTGAACTTATCCTAAGTGCTAAATTTGGAGAACTCAGCCTTTTTGACGTTTCTCTGAAACTTCCCAGGAAGGGTCTTCTTGTATTTAGAGACTAGACAGTTTTCCTGACGTCTCCAGTATCTTCTCTTTACTCTGATGAATTGTCTAAAATGCAAATAAACTCGTCATATCCTTTTCTTCATTCAGCCCTTGAGTGATTCTCTATTGCTTGTTGGAAGTATGAAGCATATCAGGTTTAAGGCAGTGGGGACGACTTCTCCAACCACACTCTACATCTCTAGTCCCTCTTAGAACATACGGTTAAACTTGACCTCTGTGGACTCCTACTTACCAGGCTCCCTCTTTTCTCTGGGGTTTTATGCACACTCTCGCCTCTGCCTGGAACAGGCCTCTGGATCCAATCTATTCACAGAATAGAGTCAGTCAGTCTTCCAGGTCCCATTGTTCTTCCAGGAAGACTCCACTCTTGTATCTAAACTCTGCCCTTCTTGTGGGGTGGTCGCTGGCTTTTCTCAGGCTTTCGAAGCAGGCTGTCCCCAGCCTCAGTCCTGGCACTGAACCATCATTTCCTGTTTCTTCCACTGGAATGTAAACGACAGGAGACCAGAGACCCTGAGGAGTAACTCAGTGGATGCAGGCCGCAGCAGGGGGATGAATCAATAGCTTAAAAGCAAAAGAAAAGAGAAAGGAAGAAAACGTGCAATAAACAGATCCGTAGCAGTGATTCCATCAAGGATCACGTGTTTGAAGTCGGGCTGTGCAACATTTAGAGCTTTTCAAGAAAAATATAGCTCCCATCTTAAAGGGATAAAGAGAGTTTATTCTGAGGCAAAAAATGAGTGTCCATGACCTGGAAACACAGATTCAGGTTTCCAGATTTGATTACATGTTCCATCACGGCTGAGGTTATACATACACTGTAGTCAAAGAATAAAAGAAAATCATAAATCCAGGCATGGGTTAGAGCATACTGAGGGAAGCTATGCTATAGGCTTTAGATGTTATCTGATGACATGCTTAACTCTTGGCTTGGTGGACATTCGTGCTCAGCTAATAATAATAATAATGCATGTTAGAGGTTTTACTTGATAGTCACAACGATGCTAAATCAGGATGGGGGAAAAAACCTATTAAAAGACTAAAGATAATTCTAGGTAACTTGGCCCTGGAAATATAGCATTCCAATTCTATAATATCAGAGCTCTAATTGTTCAGTCAACTTTATAAAGTTTTCAATATGTCTATGTTCCCCCCCCACACTTCTAAGAGTAGCTGTGTTAGAGCTCCTGAAAATTATTATCTACAGACATTTACATTTGTTCTTTTTTTCATGCTTTTAAAAATATGTTTTAATGGTTTTGACACATATTCATTTAGTGTGTGAGTATACACACACATGTGTGGACATGCAAGAGCATGTTTGTGGATGTCATGGGTCACTTTTAAAGTTTTTAAGTAGCTTTCACCTTCCAATTTCAGGGTTCTGGGAAGCCAAACTCAGATCATCAGGTATGGTGACAAATGCTTTCATTCAGTGAGCTGTCTCATCAGCATAATTTTGGAATATTACTAATAGTTTACAAATTGATGCTTTCAGTGAGATGACACCTCTGCTCCTTTATATAAATGGTGTATTACAGGCTACATAGTAAAGGCAGTGTTTGTAATTTAGTTCCACGACATTTTAACATTTCCTGTGACTATTTTGTTTAAACAGTAAACGGCACTTGCCTTCTCAATCGAACGCCTTTGTTTCCATCAGCAGACCCATGACCTTATACAACTTCTCTTATATTTCTGTATTCAATGTTTAAAATTTTGCATTATGATGACTTTGAAAATGGGGTTTCCCAGTGAACACAGTGATAAAACAAAGAACACTTCCAGAGGAAGCTTTTTCCATTTGCCTTTAGGGATTGAATAGTTTGCAAGTGATTTTTCTTAAGTGTGTGATGTTTTCAGTTTGGGGGCTGTTAATAAAAGTCATCTTTTGAGTTTATTCTTCAGTAGATTTAGTAATTGAAACATAAACAAAAAGATGAAGAATTTAAAAGACTTTTAATGTGATTGTTAGATTTTATATGAATTTAACTGAGACTGTGGCTGGAAAGACAAAACTATATTTTAGCAAGATTTTTTCACTGTTTATTTTTTTACTTTTATGTTTTCAAATTAGGCATATATGAATTTTTCTCCGAGTCTATATGAACTGATTGGAGCAGTCCTGCATATGCATTTTTTCCTAGCTCCCTGAGAACATCACTGGTAAGGATTGCCAGCCAGCGGTGTTTCCACTACAATCCGTTCTGCATTATGACCCAGAGGTCATAGAAACTGTATCGTCTGTCCCTCCTGTGCCTAGCCTCCATCAGAAGATGCAATTCTTCTTCCTTTGAATAGGGGCTGGCTTTGACAATCATTTGACTAACAGATTATGGCAAAGGTGACACTCTGAAACATCCTAGGCCATAGAATCAGAAGTCTTCATTTTGTTTCTTGAGTATCACAGAGGAAAACATATCACCGTAAAGTGTTACTTCTATGGATTGGGACAGCTAACATAAGATGATCAAGCCACACAGACTTTGTATAGATGGTCAGAACAAAATTTTGCCTGATTTCCTCCCAGATGATTCCCTGGCAAAGACCTGGCCACATTGCAGGCCATTTCAAGGGTTTATTGTAGAAAGGAAAAAAAAAAGTGCTAATGACTCCAGTACAGGAATTTCCACACTCAGTCAGCATGGAGAACTGTCAAAGATGAGAATAAATTAGCATTAATTAGCATTACAGTCAATAAGTGTTGGTGTGGTTTGCTATAGCACAAGGGCAATAGCAAGAGGTTCTGTTTATTTTTTCTTGTAGGCCTTTTTTTCTTTTTGTTAGTATATGTGTGTGTGCGCGTACTTGTGTAATGAGTCAAGAACTTTGAGTAAATCCTTGGTGAGATGATGTACAGCGTTGGCAGTGGGACCCAAATAAGGTTAAAAAGCAAGACTATCGCTTCATTCATTCCCTATGATGCTGCACTGCTACCTTGTCTATATTTTATGGCCCAAGGTTGCCAGGCTCACTTAAAAAACACAGAGAAAAAAATGCTATTTTAGAGACTAGTTAAGATTTGTATTCATGAGATTATTTCAATATTCATAAGAATGGCATATAAAAATTTAAATATATTTTCATTCTTGGATGGAAGCTGGCTGTCTCAGCTGGGTTTGTGGCACTTTCAGTCACCCACCCTCTATCTATCCATCTATCTATCTATCTATCTATCTATCTATCTATCTATCTATCTGAATATATATATATATATTTTTTTTTTCTTAATCCTCCTCCAGCACAGCATACAGCCTACAGGGGGATTGTCTCCAACTCTGCTTAACTCTGATTTGGGCTTATAAAGCACAGCCCACCAACAGCAGGCTGGCATTCACAGCAGATCCAATTTCAAATTCTCAAATGTTTGTACAAGGGGCTATTTTGGGAAACACTAGGATTTTCCTGAACAGCTGTAAAGTCCTAATGCTTCTCTAAATTATTTATCTTTTGTAGAAAAATGCACTAGACACTTTAACTTCTGGATTTCAAAAGAAGCAGCTAAACTCAATTTCTACAACCTGCAATTAAAATATGACTTAACTTTTATTTTGAACAGAAAAAACAGAACAAAACTTCAGAAGGAAGGGAACTATGTTAAAAGTAAAAGATTCTTCTTTGAATAGCTGGTGGCACTAAATACAGATCCGTTGTTAAACTTGGTGTTATCTGGAAGGATTCTGTTTTTAACATGGGTTTTAGGACAGAAATATGTGAAAATTTATGTAAGTGTATTTTATTTATTTTCTGTCTTTATTGAAGATATTACTTTTGAGAAGTTGAAGTGGTAAGTACATACTTTTTTTTTTAATGATTTTTTGTGAGACAGGGTTTGTAGTGTAGCCTTGGCTGTCCTGGAACTAGTTCTATAGAGCAGACAGGCTTTGAACTCCAGAGATTCTCTTGCCATTGCCTTCCAAGTGCTAGGATTAAAAGTGTACCACTATCGAAGAGCTAATACTACAATTTTAAAAGTGATTTCTGTTTAAATAATTTTAAAGGCTCTGATAAAACTTCTTAGCAAATAGAATATTCCAGTTTTCTTTTTGCTTTTTTTTTACAATTATTTATTTATTTTTAAACTTTTTATGCATAAGTGTGAATTCCTACATGCCTGTGCACCGTATTGATATCTAGTGTCCAGGAAGGCCAGGCTCCTCTTTCAGGGGAGTCACAGGCAGTTGTGAGCTGCTGTGTGGGTGCTGAGTATTGAAACCAGATCCTGAGGAAGACAAGCGAGTCCTCTTAACTGACGCAGAGTCACCTCTGCAACAGACTTCATGCCTTTCTTTTACAAACACTAAATCATTTTGTTTTTTGAAGGAGTAGCTTCCAAGAGGAAAGGGAGAAGTGAAGAACCATCCTGCCTCCATCTTAGGCTTAAAAGCCATCTTATATTAAAGACAAACTAGGCTCATTCCTGCTTATGATTAAATCTTTTTTTTTTTCTCATAAGGATTGGGCTATGCCCCACCTGTAATCTTAACTATAAATGGTCCTGTACCTCCTGTTTCCCGAATGGCAGTCATGTCTTTGTTTCAAAAAGTTGTTTATAATCATCTTGCAACTCTCTTTGTTTCAAAAGGTTATATGACCACCCATGACTACCTTGTCATGCCTACCTTGCAATCAGACCTTTGTTCCAAGAGGCCATTAGGACTAACTTGTTTTTCCTCTTATAACCCCAGCTATTTTGCCCTATCCCCTACCCCATTTGGAAACCACCTACTATTGAACATCCAGCGCTGACCTCTTTAACTCCACCTTAGGGGAGGTAACTCGTATATGCAAATAAAAAAGTGTTTTAGTTAATTGCTCCCTTCAATTAATTTGGCCATGATGATATGGGTTGGTGTGGAGATCTTTCTCTGTGTTTTCCATCAGCTTTGGGGTAAATTCACCGTTTGTTTCAGCGTCTTTCTTCTCCAACCTCCAACGACCTGTTTCTCATTAACCTCAGCAAGGGGTTTTTCAGGATCTGCAATTCACATTAAACATGGTTGTTGCTGGTCCTGCCTCTCAGAGATGTGAGGGGAGAAAGTGATGGGGGAGGGGAAGGAAGGAGGGAGAAGGTTCCACAAGAACGTCTTTCATTTTCAGGGCCGAATCTCAGTGGATTATCCACACAAACAACTTCCTTTCAACCACAAGGATCAGGATTAAGGATTATGGAGACTGGAAAAAACAAACAACAACAACAACAACAACAACAACACCAGTTTGCCTTCCAGGCAGTCTTTATCTTTACATTTCTGTGGCCAATTTACAAATTTTTGGTTAGCAATTTTTGGTTAGGAGCAAAGAAAGGAGGTCTTGGATTTCTGCATATTTTGTCTTTGTAATTATGCATGAGCTTATTTTTGGCATGCCTGGTGTATTTAAAAATATGTGCATTATTTTGAAGTAGTCCAAAAAATCTTTTAAAAAAATATGCACCTCAAACGTATTTCCCCAAAGAATTGTTTCCTACATCTATAGCACACACACCACCTCAACCTGAAGCACTTCCCCACGTCCCAAGTGTAGCAGGAATCATTTTCCTTCTTCTACAAAGCACAAACACCAGGAGACTGGTAAAGTGGTCTGGCAGCTGCAGAATCCCCACATAAAAACCATGCCTTTATTCTCTTTGTGAGAGAGGGAACACAAAATGGTATCGGGCCAGTTAGAAATGGAATTAAAACCTCAGATAAAATTTTATTGTTATTGGAACAAAGACAGCACCCTTTTAAATGATGCTAAGGCGAAGGAGAAGCCCGAGCATATTCAAGGTTGCTTCATGGCTTCCTGGAGGTTGTTCATGCTCAAGCATTTGTGTTTACATTTTCCCACGACTTTTTGGCTCTTATGCGCATGTGCATACTCCTTGGACCCGGCCCTGCAGCTGGTCTCTTCCTGTACTTACCTCCATGGGTATATTTAGAAATAAAACAATTCTAGTTTTGTGATGAAAGGTTTATTGCCCAGAATGTATCAATATAGCTATGTTAGTGAACTGTCAAGTGTGTTTAGTTAGTGCTATCACATGTGAATAGCTTTTCTCTTGGCCATGCTAAGGGTCCTTGCTTGTGGTTTCCAGAGGGTATTGTAAGCATAGTAGTTCAAATATGAAAACTGCACATTTATTAGCAATATAAGTGTGGGTGAAAATAATTTAAACTTAATCATAATCCCATTTCTTAGAAGAGACAGGTCGTGGTAATCGCTTGAAACTTGATAGAGTAAAACTGAGTAAGGAAAACTGAAACTGAAGAAATCCCCAGAGTGTATTTTATGTGGGATACTATCTAAAGAAAATCAATATTACATTAAGTGGTAAATCTCTCATGCTCCAACAAAGCACTCAGCTTGTCCATTTAATTAGAAGCAAATTCAATACGACAGCAAATCTCTGGAGAGTCGGTTACCACAAAAAAGGCTTAAACCACGAACGCTATTGCTCGGCATTTGTAATGAACCTCTTGCCTTTAGGAATGCATCTTAGCAAGGCAGTACTTCCAGTATTCAAATCTTAATAGTGCCCACACCTGTGCACAAATCCAAATGGCTGCCCCTCCAGGAAGGGTGCTAGCTTGAATGCTTCATCCATCCTGGGTGACCAAGTCCAGTGTCAGAACTGCCTTAACATCAAGGTGACCACTGGTAGAAATGGTACTTTTGACACTGACGAGTGATTATCTTGACTGTTTATAGGAATGTACAAAGGGCACATAATGAGCCAAAATGGAAATTAATAGAAAGCGAGCTACATGCGTATATCAACTAAGTAATATTTAAATATTTTGTTTAGAAAAATGAAAAAAATATCAAACCACCCATTTAAGATGGCTTCCTTTCATACAAAGAGCACAACACAGTACTTGGACTGTAATATAGAAGAAATGTGTTCTTAGTTTTTTTTTTTTAGGTTTTTTTCGAGACAGGGTTTCTCTATGTAGCCCTGGCTGTCCTGGAACTCACTCTGTAGACCAGGCTGGCCTCGAACTCAGAAATCCGCCTGCCTCTGCCTCCCAAGTGCTGGGATTAAAGGCATGCGCCACCACTGCCCGGTTTAGAAATGTGTTCTTAATGCAGCCAGAAACTCAGCTGTGACTTTGTGGAAAAAAGAGATAAACATAAAACTCTTAACAATCCATTTTCTTCTCAAGAGATTTTTCTCTTTCAAGATGGTTACATCAAAAGTTCTGCAGGGGTCTTAAGGTCCTGCAGAGGAACATTCATGTCTTCTCTTCACGGGGAAGGATTTCCACGTAAACAATTTGTTACAGAAATAATCCGTTGTACGGTTCAACTCAATTGAAGGAAACGAAGTTCTGGGACAGGTAGGTTCCAGGAATAGAATGGAGCAGGCTAGGAGACTGGTGAGTTTTACACTACAACAGCGGCCCCTAGAGGCGGTCAGAAAGAAGCCTTAAAAAAAAAGCTAGCTTGACTAGATTTTTACAGGGGATATTAGTAGGAAGAAAACAGAATTCATTATAGACAAAGCACCCAGATTAACACTGGAATTACCCAGCTCACTGAAACAGTGTTAGCCTTCATGACTTTCTGTGCCTGGGTACATCTTCTGAATCCCCTCATTCCAGCATGAGGCATGTTATCAGCTAACGGCTGTCATGCTGGACAGACTTAAAAGTGTAGTTGTCTTACTTCTCACATCAATCTGCATATAAATCATTTTTTAATTTTAGTAACTAATAGAGGATGCTCAGAAATTTAGCATGTTCTAAGTGACAAAGCTGCAAAAATAAGAAGGTTTAATTTTCTAAGATGTTAGCCTGAGATGGTAATTTTGCATAGGCTCTTCTATTGACTGAGACTACAGATGAACAAGGAATTTATACACCTTTACTTTAATCATTCTTCAAAGCAATATGCTTATATCCTTGACATTTGATATTTTCTTTTATTAACTTCAGATGTGGAATATGGTGTGAGCAGAAAAGAATGTGGGTGATTTACACAATGTTCTCTTCTGCTTACTACAGTGTGTGTGAACAGCAATCTTAGATGCCTGTTTTCCATCTTAAGTATGCTCTTGAGACTTACCATTAACAATCACATATATTTGTCTCAACTATTCTGTTCTCTTTTCATTCTCTCTGTGGCACTCACCTCAGAGCTATCTCAGGGACACCATGAAGGATCTCCTATGTAGATGTTCAGTGATATGCCCAGCAAAACCGGATTTGAGCCTTCGTCCTGCCGCTTGCATTGCTACGACCTCAAACATCCCTAGTCACTATGCTTCCATTTCCACTACAGAACCTCGATGCCCTGCATGATCACCTCGCCACTATCTACCCAGGGATGCGCGCACCTTCCTTCAGGTGCACTGATGCAGAAAAAGGCAAAGGGCTCATTCTGCACTACTACTCGGAAAGAGAGGGGCTTCAGGACATCGTGATCGGGATTATCAAGACTGTTGCTCAACAGATACATGGTACTGAGATAGACATGAAGGTAATGTCCACCCGCAAAGATGTTCCTGAATATTGGAACACTTGAAGTGATACCACACTGATTGCTGTTCATGGGCTACATTAGTAGTACCTGTTAGCCAAAATGGTGTAAACCCCAGAGTCTTCTCTATTTGGCCTTGAAACGCATTATACTGGGCGATTTCCCCCTTGCAACAGATTCCCTTTCTATTTATATGTTGCTTAAGGCAAATTCAATTACTCTCTGTGAATACATGCCAGCTGGAAATAGGGTAGGCCATATGACATGCAAGCTATCAGATTGTGGATGGTGAAATGTAAAGAACATTAAATTAGCCAGTTTTACACATCACTTATTCGATGTGAATTCTTTTCTCTTTTCCGGAATGTACCTAGAACATTTTGTTTTCTCAACCAAAAGTTTTTGATTAAGTTCTTTCTTTGTTTTGCTTTTTAATCAAGTATGCTGGTGAACCTAGCTAAGCCAGCTCTGGTTTTTAACTGATACTATTGATAACATTCATTGTTATTTTTGAGTAGCAATTTTAAGATATCAATACAGAGACCATGCAATGAAGAAAACTGCCATTTTTCTTCCTCTGACCTCTGTAGTTTCCCCTAATTAGGTATCTTTTTTTGCTTATCATATTCAGCCTCAACCATAGATGACATTTGTACCACAGGTACAAAGGTATCTGTTCAAGAGGCTTACCCCAGTAGGCCAAAAAGTTATTCTCTTCCTAGTCCACTCAAAAGGCCATGTGTGCTAATGGGGAATACATTTCAAATTCTAATTAGTAATTATGTGTTAATAATTATGGGAAATGTTCATAAACAGTCCCTTATATTCAGATATTATAGCTAAGCTAAAATACCAGCAGTTACCCACATTTTCTCCTGTTGACATCTAGGTTATTCAGCAAAGAAATGAAGAATGTGATCATACCCAATTTTTAATTGAAGAAAAAGAATCAAAAGAAGAGGATTTTTACGAAGATCTGGACAGGTTTGAAGAGAATGGTACCCAGGAGTCACGTATCAGCCCATACACCTTCTGCAAAGCATTTCCTTTTCACATCATATTTGACCGGGACCTAGTGGTCACTCAGTGTGGCAATGCCATCTACAGAGTGCTCCCCCAGGTAAAATGTACAGCTCTGTCACCTTGGGATCTGACCTTCTCATTACAGGTTCCATTTGTTAGCAGGACATATCCCATGCACTTAAAACCTAAATGCGTTTGAAAGTATTGAAAATGTCCTTAGGGCTTATTTGTTTCTACTGTAATCACTTCCAGGGAAAGGAGGAAGTTGTATGAGAACGGTAGACTTGCTTTGTGAGAAAACTGGGAACTTGCTAAGAGCAGTCAGCTTTCACTCAGGCTTTTGTTTATTAAATAAATATTCACTTCCTAGCCGCCTTCCAAAAATAGCTTTCAAAGCCAGTTGTTGACAAGAGGAAGAAGGAAATTTACAAACATGCAAGATGAAAAACATAGACATTACCATGGGAAGAGTGGCAGAGCTTGGAAGGACCCCAGGCTCTGCAGCCACAGTTGGCTTGCATTCCCAGGAATCATGTGCAAACTTCCTGTGTACTCAGTCTCTCTCTCATATCCCATGTTAGGATTTGTCCCCGGCATGTATGCATCTGATGGTACCTTTGGCTTTAATCTGGGTCTAGAATGCAGGGATCTTGTGTAAAGCTGTGGATCTGGAAGCAGAAGAGTACTTTGTGTTTCCTGTGGGGTCTTCTGCTTGGTGTGTGACCTTGCCTGTTTCCCTCAGCCCTGACATGACATGAGGTTCCTTTAGTCAGTTACTTGCTTCATCATAGGCAGGTACTTTGTGTTCTTACTTGTATTAATGTTCTCTCTTTGGGTGTATTGTAAGAAAACATTTACTTGTGTTTTGATTTACTGCTGTTAAATCTCATAGGCATCTTCAGTTTAGAAGATAAATTTTCTTTTTTCTCTTGAAATGATTCTTATTTTCACGAGATTTATATTTATATATTAGTCACCTAAATCCTTTCTTGTTCCTGGCTTAAATGGTCTGTTGCATATAGCAAAATGTGAAGTCAGGGAAATTTTTCCACACAATAGTTACAATTTTTTCACTTATAAATATAACTATTCTGGCTTAATTTCAAAATCAATAGCTAATCATAAAGTCAACCTCAAGTCGCTGTGTGTTCATTGCTCTTTTTCTGTATCTTAGCTCCAGCCTGGGAACTGTAGCCTTCTGTCTGTCTTCTCTCTGGTCCGCCCTCACATCGACATCAGTTTCCATGGGATTCTTTCACACATCAATACAGTCTTTGTACTGAGAAGCAAGGTAAGTAAGACCACTTTGACTGAAGGTAAGCAAGACATGTTGTCCATCCGCCACAACGGAGAGGGGACATCATCTGTGAGCATAATCTATGAGATGGAAATATAAGAAAATAAAATAAAACGTTCAAGACAGCACCGTTTGACTGGGGACATGGACCTCTGTCAGCTGATGAGAATGAGTGAAAAAGATATTTGAGAAAGTGTCTGGCTGGGAACATATTGATTTCACTTAATAAAACCAACATTGTCACTTCAAGTACCCTTGAAGTTCCAATGCTTCTTTTCCCTAACAAGAAGTCTTTGATAATGTCACCAGTGATTTACTTTTCTGAAAATTGTTTATAATTTGGGCTAGCATTTTTTTCTCCAGGGAAATAAAAAGGGTTGAAACTTCATAAATTCACATAGATGATAGTTTAGATGGTTTCCATATCCTCTCAATTGTGCTCCTGGGATAATTGTAGCAAACCCAATTTCCCAAGTATCCACACACTTCTTATTTCCCATTGACTTTCCAAATACACATCTACATGTGTTTTATATGCTTGCAGCTGGCTGCTGCTTTCCGATATTCTGTGAATACAGGGTTAGCTTTGCTTAGTTTGGTACCATTTAGTAATGCATGTTGTGGCCAGAGTGGAAAAACAGAGACACTACAATAAATGCAGGCACAATGCCTCAGCTGCTGCCATCCTGAGTGCACAGAAGGCTATCAGGCACTGTGCTTCTGACCTGGAGCAATGCCCCCTCCTGTTTTAACAGATGAGCTTTCTCTTCCTCAGGGCTGATGAGAAGTTCTATCCCTCCTGCTGCTTTGTCAGGCAGAAGCTAACGTTTTGTCTTTCCTGTTTAAGGAAGGGTTGCTGGATGTTGAGAAACTTGAATGTGAGGATGAACTGACTGGGGCAGAGATTAGCTGCTTACGTCTCAAAGGCCAAATGATTTATTTACCAGAAGCAGATAGCATCCTTTTCCTCTGTTCGCCAAGGTAACAGTTTTTAACTTAATGGTAATTGTTATAAGTTAAAAACAAATTCAATGAAACTGCAGTAAACATCTTTGATCAATATGTGCTGGTCGTACATATAAACTGGGATTGGCATGATATTTCAATTCACACATGTAGAGTGAATGGGCCAAATACACCCTCTCTTAATCCAACGGTATTTTATTCCACGATGCTTATTTTTGTTGAAGTATAAGCTGCATTTTCAAGGCCTCATTATGTAATTCGTTATAACAAGAGTGATTGCACTGGACATTTCTAAAAAAAATCCTTCCTTCTTTATGTGATAGCATGTCTGTCTCTGAAGTTCGTATGACATTAGATTATTAGATGAGTAATGTACTAATTCCATTATTTTGTACTTTTAAAATGAGCATCTTGTAAGAGAGCAATTCTGGAAACATAATATGTGGACATAAATAAAGAACTTTTCTGTAATTAGTAACAATTATAAAAAGGCTAATACTCTTTTTTGATCCAAGTCACTTTAAATTAAAAATATTTAACTATTTTAATTGGGTTACGCTATTAAAATGGATTATTCAATTGAAATCTATGTTAAATGTTGTTAGTAATAAACATCAGAAGAGGCAAAACATGGATTGATGCTTTGCTAGTTTTAGCACGGTACTGAAAGGTACAGGGGGATATAGAGTATGCATCTAGAGAACAATAGGAAAAGATAATTGAGGTGCTTATTATTAGATGATACTTTGTATATGATATCACATAACAGTAATTATGATTTATTTTCTGAGAATCATTTATCGTGCTGACAACAGAGACGAAACTGTGATATCTGTAAAGCTATCCAAAGACCCAGTGACATGTGACCTGCCATCAGCACATCTTCTCTGCATTTTCCTGATTGAGTGTCAGTTGAGTGACAGCTTCACTTTAGGGAGTGTTTCTATCCGAGGTCAGAAAGGTTTCTTTGGAGGGAGAATCACAAGCCATAGAGTGTATGTTTTAATTTTCATATTCAAAAACTGATCCTATAAGTGATACATTTACCAATTTACCATGAAATTTATTTAAATGGAAGAAGTTCTGCTTATAAAATAATTCCAAGATGATTAATTAAAGTTTAGGAAAATTAATAAGAATTTAATTTTTGAGACAGAATGTCATGTAGCCCCCTAGATATATAGACTTGCATTATAGTGGACATTGGATTCCCTGGCCTCTACTTCTGAAGACTGACAATAACAAGTGTGCAACATCACACTGAGTTATAATTTTGAGGAGTGACTATGAGGCTATCTTACATGCTAGGCAAACATTCTAACAACAAACACATAAGGGGCCCCATAAAGAACATTGAGAAGAATAATCTATTTATAACTGCATTAAGTTTTCTACTTCAGTATGACTGTTATTTCTCCTAGTATTCATTTTTTCTGATTATTGTAATCCTCCCTTTAATCTCCCTTCCACCTCTGTTTCCTCCCCCTTCTACTTACAATTCTCTTTCTACATTTACAATGTTGTTTATTTGGGTTCTTTTGACACTCACTGAGTTTAGTGGAGATTATCTTTGTTGTCTATTCATCATTGGAACTATTCACTAGGGCCTGGCAGGTTCCTCAGTGGAACTCAAATGAAGACAATGGCTGCCACCCCACAGAATCTATCAGTAGTGGGGTGGTTCATCAGGGAGAGGTAAGGATCCTGAACTCTCTAGTCCATGATTGACTAGTGAGGCTCTGTCATGTATAGTCAGTCCTACTGCAGGTAGCCACAGCTGCTGAGAGGTCATGGCTACCTTAGCCATGGCATGCCAAGAACACAGTATTTTACAGCCCTTCTTCAGGTGCTACATTCTTTCAGGTCTTACATTCTTTCTGTCCTGCTATCTCTCAGGATGTTTCTGAGGCTTCTCAGGGATGGTGTAAATATTCTCCGTAGGTCTGAACATCAACTATCACTCCTTGGCATCATGAGTTGCTATGTGACTCTGAAGTCACCAGCTTTACAGAGAAGGACTCTAGTTAAAGCTGTGAGTGACATTTGTCTTTAGGTATAAATACAGATATTTTATTTAGAAGTCAGCTTGTTTCCATGATGATTTAATTAAACAATAGCATTAAGTTCTCCTCTAGGGCCTAGGGCCTAAGACCTCCTTAGCCATGACCAGGTTTAAAGTGCTATCTGTGGGTTTTGAATCCAATCAGAGAGCAATTGGTTACTCCATTTACAGTTGTGCAACTACTTCATAAGTGGGCAATCTTGCCTTGCGGATTGATGCTGTAGATCAAAGAGTTCACAGCCGGATACTACTATTGATGCCTTTTCTCCTCCAGCTGCTCTTACAATACCTTCTAAAACAAACTAAGAAAGCTACCCAGCAGGAAGAAAGCTTCTAGCTCAGTCCAGCTTGATTTCTTTACATCATATAGCCAAAGTGTGTGGTACCTTCAGCAACAGGACTTTAGCAACTAGTTGTAGTATGAAGCTAAGGAGAGAAACAAGAGTCTGTGTTGTCTTAAGAGGCTCTCTAGCCTCCCTGACCAAAAGGGTATATTACACCTAGCACTAAAATATCCACTTCAATGTTGAGGTTGTTTGTCTTTGCTCATGGGTAGATCTTCTTTAGCCCCATTTGGATCATTTGGCAAGTGAACTGTCATCTTTACAGATGGGTTTATTTTTGTAACAGGTCTCTAAAACATATATTCACTTTAACAAGATGGTTGGGTATTTTTGTCAACAGCACACTTGGTTATTCTGTATTTGCGTATAGGAGTCTTTGCTTCGACATTAATATTTCGATTGAGAACATGTTCATTGAGACATCTTCTTAATCCAAAATTCCTTTGTAAAGTTATAGCCCATATTTGTCATCTTAGAAAAAAATGCTATCTTGAATAAGTAGAAATAATAACTTTACACTTTAAGCATTAATTCAAACCAATAAAATTTTTTTAAATATTTAGCTAATTAGTAAATTTTTAACTGAACTTTTTACTTACCAGAATTTTAATGAATCAATCCAGATTATTACAATAAATCTATAGAAAGGATAAAGTTTAGGTTATAAAGATTCATAGAATTCAGCAAGGTCATATAACACATTTTAAAAATGAGAAAAGTCAACAAAAGGAAGTAAGACTAGAGGGAGAAATGAGAGCCCAAAGAAAGAACAGCAGAGAAGCGCTAGGCAACGAATCTTTAAAATGCATGCCGAGGACTGTCACTAAACCTTGGAAAACCAACCACTGTCTACAGTAGCACTGCAAATTCTTAAAGTCATAAAGTAAAATGAGGTGGTTTCTCAGTAGAAGAAACATCATTACTCCTGATGCATACACAAAGACAAGCTTTTCTTTTGTTTATTTTTTGTTTGTTTTTTATAATAAGGAAGAACAATGTAAGTTTTTAAAATGCATTAGCCTTGTATTAATATCTAAGGCAATTTTTTGTGGGCCAGCTTTCTGCATTATCTCTCATTGAAGGTAAATGCCTTCAAAAGTACAGCTCAACAAACATATTTGAGGTTGCTGCTTGTTAGTGGGGTTTTAGACACAGTGGAAGCAAAGCCATGTTAGGTCAGCTTTTCCTTGTGTTTCCTCAACCTAATCTTCTGAAGAGTGAAGGTGAACAAAGAGAAAGCTAGATGCCTCTAGCTGTCGGTAGGACTGATCCACACCTGTTAGGTGGTGCTGATTTTAACTCAAGCTCTGTGTGACAGTGTGATGAACCTGGATGACCTAACAAGAAGAGGCCTGTATCTGAGTGACATCCCTCTCCATGATGCTACACGAGACCTGGTTCTTTTGGGAGAACAGTTCCGGGAGGAGTACAAACTGACCCAAGAGCTGGAAATCCTCACGGATAGGCTGCAGCTCACACTGAGAGCCTTGGAAGATGAGAAGAAAAAGACAGACACGTAAGAACGGGATGGCAAAAAAAGCTGGCGTTTATTCACAGTTTTCTACCATTTGTATAATGTTAGAATTCATTCTTTGAGTAGAAGAGTAGGGGGCTTTCATGTCCCTGAACACTATTTGGTCCAGTCCCCTCATAGCAATAATTGCTTTAGGTTGTGGTGAGATCAAACACCACAGTAGGGATGCATGCCAAAGGAGTCTGCTCATCTCATGATGGCTGGAATGTTAAAGGGAAGGATGCGATCTGTGTGTCAGTCAAGGGTGTTCCCAAGTGAGCTAATTTCCTCTTACTAGGTCTCCCCTCTTAAAGGTTCCACCAGTCTGCAATGGACCCACAGCCTGGGGACTAAGGCTTTAAACACAAGGCCCTTTGGAGAATATCTCAGGATATACCAGGAGTAAACATACATCAACTACTACCAAGATGTAGACTTTAAATTATAAAAGTATCTATATCTTCTACATTCCATACTAAACATGCTGTTGATTCATGTTACTACCAAACCGTTAGCTTGAGTGTCTACTTCTCTCACTGGTCTACCGTCTAGCCTTCAGAATTGATAGGACTGTCACTAAAACTTGACTTCTGAACCAGAAAATAAGGATTCATTACAGGACCCTTTATTTCGGTTTGCCAAAGGTAGAATGGGTTTTCAAAACCTATTTATACTATTTATGGATATTGTGCTTCTTCAAATTTCATGACTGATTTTTAGATTTACTGATTAGGATTTGATTTTATAGTAGAGACTTTGAGGTAATTTCATTATAAACCATCTAGTTTTATTTAAAACTAAGCTGTTGTACTGCTCACATATTAAGATCTAACTTCAACGTTGAGTGAAATTCTTTCTGTTTACAAGCTAAAATTAATCACTGACAAAATTCCACTGTGCTAGAGAGGAAATAGACAGCTCAGGTCTGTTTTTCATATTTGAACTTTGCCCTTTGGCTAAAAGGATGAAGGCCTCCTTTCTTCTTGTTTCTTCAGGCTGGGAGCCCAGAGGTGTTTGCTTTCCTTCTAAATCTACCAGCTTCCCTCCTACTGTTTGTTAGCTATTGTCTCCCCAGCTCAATTCCCAGTGCCTTGGTAGTGGCATTGCCTACAGAAATAAAATGTCTGCTCCTCTGGTTCACTTTTACCTCTTTTATCAGTTTCTTCCAGGAAGGAATGAAGTATAAATAAGACTAGAAGGCTGTGGCTTTGCAATATTTGAGATAAATTTCATTCCTGTAACATGAACATGCTTCTCTTACTACACTACTGGTGCAACATTTTAGATGCTCACGCTGACAACATCAAGCCTGTTCCTGTCATAAGAACAGGGTAAAAATCCAGGACTAGAAATGAAAACTGGGAGGTCCTATTGATGGCCTTGTGTTTTCCCCACCTGCTCATTTGCTTGGTTTATTTTGAGTTGGTTTGAAATGGTTCAGGATTAAGAAATATCTGAGACCACAACAGGCAAATGGCTGGTGTGTTTCTTTGTTGGTATGTAGCTAACTTTTGATGCTGGTTTTAGAGGAAGTCTTATTAAAACCCAGCACAATGGCATTGATGCATTTAAGAGACCCAGCAATAAGGTCAACGCCATAAGGGTAAAGACTCACCAGCATCTTACAGTGCTTTCCTCTAATCTCCATAGATTGCTGTATTCTGTCCTCCCTCCATCTGTGGCCAATGAGCTGAGACACAAGCGCCCAGTGCCTGCCAAAAGATACGACAATGTGACCATCCTCTTCAGTGGTATTGTGGGCTTCAATGCTTTTTGTAGCAAGCATGCATCTGGAGAAGGGGCCATGAAGATTGTCAATCTACTCAACGACCTCTACACCCGATTTGACACACTCACTGATTCACGGAAAAACCCATTTGTTTACAAGGCAAGTCCTCATGGGAGCTTGTTGTAGTGCAGTACAGGTCTGTCTGGGCTTCTGAGATTGCCCTGCAGAAGCCCATGGTCACTGTACTTGGACTGTAGCTGCTTTACTAGTGTGTTAAGAGTCACTGAAGGCCACTGGCTTAAATAATTTCCTCATTGTAAAGAAGTGTATTGTTTGATAATGTCATACATGTGCTTAGTGCATTTGATCATATTCACACGTGTCTTCTCTTACCTCCCTCCTGTCTCACTCTTCCTGACAAGTGCCCCTCCCACATTCAGGTATTAGTTCCTGTTTTTTGTGTTGTGATCCATTGAGT
The DNA here is from genome assembly GCF_004785775.1 of Grammomys surdaster. NCBI lineage: Eukaryota > Metazoa > Chordata > Mammalia > Rodentia > Muridae > Grammomys > Grammomys surdaster. Next base: position 184,049 of record NW_021620852.1, read on the forward strand.
TATACCAGGGCTGCTGCACAGGCGTGGGTATGGAAATATCCACTGGAGTACAGACAACTTGCCAGTAGTCATACCTCTGGAAACAATAACTTTCACTTCCCCAGAAGCAATCCTATATCTAGGATTTAACGTAAGCTTGACCAAGGCTTGTGCAGGGCCAGGGAAGGCACCCGAAGCTGTTCTAGGATCCCGAGTACAACAGCCCAGTCATTCACGGAAGGCAAAATATCAGGGCTTTCCTCCCCATCATTAGCTTTTCCAATTTTTTTCTGTGCCCTCTTTGCAGATGTTCTCTGAGATTTGGAGATGATACAGCTGTTTCATTTAGTGCTGGGCATACTATAGTCTTTTGCATCCCCTTGACCAGCCATGAGTCTCTGCATTGCTCACTGCAAAAGGAAGCTCTCCTGACCAAGGCTGAGGGCGGCACTTGTCTATGGTATAAACTTCGACATGGAGTAGTTACCACTTAGGAAACTTTCTTTTCATTGTAACCATGATGACGTTTCATGGAGCAGTCTCTGGCTGACGTGAAGTATCCAGCAATTTCTTTGCACTTAGGTTAACGAGTCTGTGCAGATTGTTTATTACATTTAGTATAAACACAGCATTCATTTTTGTACTCAGCCAAAGACATTTTTTTCCTAAAATACATAAATGCTTTGCACTGTGAAGAAACCATGGAGCTTGAGAAGGGTCTTGGGTCTCAGGTTTACTTTTAGATACCATCAACTTGAAGATAAACATTTACAAGACATCTCTGCCCTTTGTTTTAAGAAGAAACAAATATAATATTGGAAAAATGAAGACAGTGGAATATTGCTTTATAAAGGCAAGAATGTTACTGAGCGTCTCTAGGCTCCTGGGATAATATAACTTCATAAGAACTATTTATCTTGTGATTCTTTTCTGAGCCACAGTGCTACACTTGGTGAGCACATCATAACAGGACATGGTTTAACCTACTTTGCTTATTTTGAAAAAGAAGGTGGGTGGAGTCTGAGGAATGATACTCAAGGTCATTCTCCAGCCTCCATACTCTTGTTCACAGAGACATATACCTGGATAACATGCATACACCAAATAAACCATTACATTTAAAAGTTCAAAATATAATTAAATGAACAATTGGATAGAGGCCAAGAGTAGATCAATGAGCTTCAGTCAACAGCTCCTGTGTTACTGAACTGCTGCTGCTTCAGGAAGAAGGGAAATAGTATAATATTTTACTGAGGACTGTGTCAGCAGGAGAACCATAGTCTGGAAAAGTCAGGATGGCCATGCACTGATGGAATCTTGGTGCTGGGGAAGATGGAGGCAGATGGATCCTGAGGACTTGCTGACCAGCCAGTCTAGCTGAACAGTAAGCCCTAGGTTCTGTAAGAGCCCTGTCTCAAAAATAAGGACACACACACACACACACACACACACACACACACACACACA
>NW_021620852.1:185594-234434 GCF_004785775.1 Grammomys surdaster
CACACACACGAAGAAAAATGGTAACACGTGTGTGTGTGTGTGTGTGTGTGTGTGTGAGAGAGAGAGAGAGAGCGCTTCTATCAACCTGTAATCTCTCTCTTTTTTTTCATTTTTTGTTTTTGTTTTTTTGAGACAGGGTTTCTCTGTGTAGCCCTGGCTGTCCTGGAACTCACTCTGTAGACCAGGCTGGCCTCGAACTCAGAAATCCGCCTGCCTCTGCCTCCCAAGTGCTGGGATTAAAGGCATGCGCCACCACCGCCCGGCTTAACCTGAAATCTCTATGTTGCCACACACATGCACACACTTGGACATGCATCACGCATGAGTAAGGGCATTTTTACATATATCTGCATGTACACATAAGTATTCTACTGAGTTATAAGGGGATCTCAGATGAAGTGATCAAGACCAAAGCTGCCTGCAAAATGTAAATTCCAAATAATTAGAAGGTTTCAACTTGCTAGTGCTCATGCTGCTAGGGGTTTGATGATGATGGTGGTGGTGGTGATGGTGATAAATCAGAGCTTTATGTCAACCATTGAACATGTGAATGTGTGTATCACCCTAGGTGGAAACAGTTGGTGACAAGTATATGACAGTGAGTGGTTTGCCAGAACCCTGTATCCACCATGCACGGTCCATTTGCCACCTGGCTTTAGACATGATGGAAATTGCTGGTCAAGTTCAAGTAGATGGAGAATCTGTTCAGGTGAGTAAATAAATGGAGCATAAGGGTACTAAGTGATAACTGGTTCATATTCCTTCTGAGGAAAGGGTTAACAGGCACAAAGAGGGGCATTTTGAATGCAAGGAGCCAATTGCATTTCTCTCTTCCATAGAAATGGGAAATGAACAAGCTCATTTGTTCTGTGGACAGAATGTCCTGCGGATAAGGAAAACTCCCACTGTGTCTGTCTTATTTCATCATGGAAGTTACCCACTCCTTCTCATTGCCATTTTCAACTTCAGGAATAGTTCTCTTCACAGAGAGATACTGTATGAAGGCATTTGAGAGAGTCTGTAGGATACATATGTTAATCATCAAGGCTATTGAAATGAAACTTTGCTTTCTGCAGATAACAATTGGGATCCATACCGGGGAGGTGGTGACGGGTGTGATTGGACAGCGGATGCCTCGGTATTGTCTCTTTGGAAATACTGTCAACCTCACAAGCAGGACAGAAACCACCGGAGAAAAGGGAAAGATAAACGTTTCTGAATATACATACAGGTGCGGAGGGGAATGCCATGCTATTTGCTGGGTACCATGTGAGTGAAGTTTGAGCTTTTGCTACCTTTAAACTATTGCTACCTCCATGTCTCCCTCTGCTACTAGAATTATTTTTTTTATTGGAGAAGAGTGTGCCTCTTTTCCCATCATAAACCATCCCACCTCACCCTGAAAGTTTCTGATAAAGCACCATTACTAAAATTCTAACTACCTTGAACTAAACCTGCAGTGTTGGGATCTGGCTGCCTTAATTCTCAATGTAATCTTTATCAACTTCCCTCTCTGCTCCATCTCACGACTTTTAGGTGTCTCATGTCTCCAGAAAACTCGGATCCACAGTTCCATCTGGAGCATAGAGGCCCCGTGTCTATGAAGGGCAAGAAGGAACCAATGCAAGTCTGGTTTCTGTCCAGGAAAAACACAGGCACAGAGGTATGGCTCAGCAGAGCGGGGCTGCATTGCTTTTGTCCCTGAGAGAGATTATAAAGGGGGGGTTCAAGCAGAAACACTGGAAATGCACTCGAAATGAAAAGAGTTCTTGCTTGCAGAAAGGGACAAATGTAAAATGGGACTTCACTGTAGCACTGATGAACCAGTTGAAACGAGATCTGCTTTAGAAGGTGCTGTAAGGCCTCCCACTTAGGTCTTGTGATGAAGTAGGAAGCAAAGTCTCAGGCAGAGGACACCTGAGGTGTCCTTCCTTGAAGTCTAGCTCAAATACAGTCCAAGTACTGGGTCTCCCCTGCCATTCCCTGTGAGATCTCAGCAAGCCTACATGATGGCCATATTGCCTGGCAGTTTCATTAGTCAGGAAGCTGATTATCCTTAGGACTGCAGAAAGTCCTGTGGAATGTTTAAGGGTTTCTTGAGGACCTGGTCTCTTCTGAGTTTCTCCTAAAGAGATGCCTGATTTTGATTTTTCAGAGTCCAAACAATTCCTTAGGGAAGATGTAGGTTCCACTCCAGTCACAACCAATGTCAGGACTACACTAAGCAAGCCACACTTGGCCTCTTTACAAGAGGTCAAAGTAGAAGTCCAAATTCTGTTTGATGCATGTACTCCTCAGAGGGTGTGAGATAGCTTGAACACATCTATTCCTGTGTGTATAAATTCCCTAAAATTGTTTTCATAGAATATAAGCAATACTAGAGGGAACACAATAGCCTCCTTTAAATACATTTTTTTTCAGTTGTTTTTACTCTGTTAAATAATCTGCTTGTGAGGCATGTTCATGGGTGCCTTCAGAAGGACCAAACTGTATGCTGTCAGATTTTTTTTTAGTTAGAAGACCCTAAGAATAATTTCTTCTCAACCTGGGGTGAAGATGGTGTGTAGAAACTGTAGATATAAATGCATATCCTATTGTCAGAGATAGGGAAATTGTTTGGGGAACAATGTAGGCTCATTAAGACTGACGTTTAATGATTTTTTTCACCCATTTTAGGAAACAAACCAGGATGAAAACTGAATGTCAGGTTGTGGAACAAAGAGAACTGTCGGTTGGGATCTGGTTACAACCTAATGCGTGTCAAGCCAGTAGTACGTCTTCCCTGTGGATACCAATTTCTACTTCCTGTTTTAGTGACCTAAGGCTTTCTCCTAGTTACACAGTTCTCTCACTATCGTTTATTTGATGTTATCTCTGCTTTTGAGTACTTTTAAGGTCTCAGTATAGTTTCTAAAGTTTGTTTTTTGATGTGGATGATTTGAGCTGTTTCTTAAATTCTGCTACAAACATTACCTAGACTGATGATCTAAAGGTGGTAAGCACCCACTAAGGTAAGTTTGTTAAATCTGATAAAATGAGAATTAGTAGTATCTGGCCATGTATGCATATATCATGGCTCAGTAGATTTGTTTTATGCTCTGTGTATATGTGTGTGTATATGTTTATTTTCATGACTATAACAAAACAAAGTTTATATCGTGTTGGTGCATGTTATTCTAGAAATCATTTTCTAAATGAGTGAATCTAAGTTTTAGAAAAAAAGACAATTTATTTCTAGACTTCTGAAGTAAGAATTAATATGCTATATTAGGAAAAAGAGTGACTATTTTGAAGTATGCCAATCCCCTTCTGGAACTCTAGGGTGTATGTTTCTGTTATTGCAAAATTTGGTTGCTCATTCAAATTTCATGCCAATTACAGTTTCTCTAACATCTACCTTGCCCTAATTTGTACTGAAGTCCTTGTATACTGAGTTTTGTTGACTACTGGTGGCTGTGATAGGGACTGTATTGTTTCACACTGAATGGTTACATTAGCTTAAGCAAGTGTTAGGGATCACAAACTATGTCCAAGAACAGGGAATACACAGCTAGGCCACTGCTATTTAGAGCTCCCCTTGACCTAGCTCCAGGCTTAGGCTTCTTTATTAGCTTAGAAGAATGTCAATGTATCCAGAATATCATATCAGAATATTCATAAAATCATTTTAATCCAAATATAGAATGTACTGCATTCCTGTTGGAATATTTGGCCTATTATTCTTTAAATGTCTCTGATAATTTATTGATATCTATCTTTATAAAATAGAACCTACTTTTGTGTAAAAATGTTTGTCTTTAAATTTAGTACTTCATATCAGCACATCAATGTACGTATAAATGTTATATGTTAATTGTGTAAAAGAATCAACAATAAATTATTTTTACCACTTGCCTACAGTGCATTTTAACTTAATGAAATGATACTGTCGTCACTTGTGATTTTCCTAAATCTTGTATTTAAAGGCATTTCATAACCTTGTTTGTGAGCTATCAATTAATTCTGACTTTTCTACTTTTATAATTTGTTTCCAGAGCTGGGTGCGGAAACCAGGGCATGACATATGCTTGCCAAATGCTGCAACAGTGAGCTCTACCCACTTCCCATCTGCACTATGAATTTTTAATAGTTTTCTTATTAATGTTCTGGTTTTATTTTTGTTTGTTTGAGATGAAGTCTCACTCTTCAGCCAGCATGTCCTTGAACTTAGGCTGTACTCCTCCTCTGCTACTGTTGAGATGATAGGCATGTGCCACTTTAGTAATAACAAATACACAGAGCAAAAGATGAAGCAGAAGAGAACCATGTTTACAAAGATGAAATGACCTCGACCAAGCTCACTCACTCTCTACATGCTATATGCTGTATTCCATACATTCTATCCTACATACTATATTGTATACATTCTATACTATAAACTATATTCTATACATTCTATACTACATACCAATTATGTAATCACTGGACATAGATAATCAACATATCTAATATTCACAATGGTGAACAGTTTAATATAAAGAAATAATAATAAAAGAGTCATGAGATTGATGAAAATTACAACTACATTGACATCTTTCTATGCACAATATTTATTTACCCAGGATTCCTTCTGGCTTACACTGTCTTAGGAGTTTTGGGCATGCTGTCCTTTGGATCAAATGTCTCCCTCAGACTACTGTCTTGTAGACACTTGTGGATAAGTGGCATGCTCTTCATCTTGGTGCTGTTTCAGATAAAAGGCTCCAGTGGAGGGAAGTTAGGTCATGGAAGTAGCACCCTGGACTGAGCGATCCAGTGCCCCCCATCCCACTGGCCTCTTCACTGCCAGGTGAATGACATCATTCCTTTGTGATGTGTTACCTTATCACAGGTGCAAAAGCAGTAAAGACCATGGACTGAAACTCGTAGTCACAGTCTGAAGTCAAAGCTTTCCCCTCGTCTTCCTAGGCACTCTTGTTACATTAAGAGATCTCTAACATGAAGTGTGCTAATAAGCAAAACTTCTTTGCCTTTAAAGTATTTACTTGTAAAATTTTACAACTTGATTGTTCAGAAATGTCAAATATGTATAAACCATCCAATCTGAAAAATTGCCAAATTTTCCTTTAAATGACCCATTTCTCATGTTCTCCCTCTCCATTCCAGACTCAAATTTCTTTCCTATGTAAACTCACTTCATTTCTAGTCCTTGTTCGTACTTCTTAGAGAACAGTGTCACCTTAGCCAATGCCATCTGCTAGCTACTGCCTGTCCAAGGTTGTGCCTCCTCTGTTAGGAAGCACATTATCTGTTTGTATATCTCTTTGGCTCACTTAAATCTCTTACAGTCATTACACTTCCTCTTTTCCTACGTGTCAACTGCATTCACAATAAAATAAGCAGTTGATAAACCGTGTTGAGTGAAGAAGTGAAGGGAACAGTCTGTGGGGTGGGTAGAGACAACACTTTAAAGAAGCATGGGAAATGTATGAGATACGATGGAAAGAATGGGTGACAGAAATGCCGTTATTAAGGTATTATTATTTACTGGTTCTTGAAAGAAAACCTGCTGCCACTGGTATGGGCTGAGGTAACAGCAGAGAACTAGAGTGGGTGATTTTAGGGAATGGCTACACTTCCACATGGACATGAATTCAAATGATGGGAGGGCAGAAGGCCAGTTGCGAACTCCAGGTTCATCATTCAAAGTGTGTAGTAAGATATGGGTCAAAGGGTATGAGGAGAAAGGCAAACAGAAGGGTTAGCTGATCGATGACACAGCCACTAAATAGGATAGAGGGTGCATAAGAGAGAGTGAATTTGGGGGAAAAGTCATGAGAATATTAGATGTGGATTGCAGAGAGTCTGTGGTTGCATTTATGAGAGTAATGACTATTCTCTCCATGGGACGTGATGAGTGTAAAAATATTGTTGGGCACATGTGGCTTCAGTTTCCACATAGTCTATCAGCAGCCCACGATCGTGTTATATTCACCAAATCTTGCTATGCCCCATTCTTTCATTGCTAAAAGTGAGACTATAATAACTGTTGCTGAAATCATTAGTTGGTATTTTATTCAAATCAAGACATCATAGAATTAGAACATGGCTTCAACATTTGTGGGATAGTAACATCACCAAAGGCATGCACATTTACAAATCAGTGGTAATACATTTTGAGTGCTAAATCACAGACAAGACATGTCATCAGAAAATGGTAGAGTCAACAAGCAAAACCTAGAATGGATTCAAATATTCAAACAAGCGCAATGAAAATTTTCTCCAGGTTAAAGTCAAGTATAAAAAATTAGCAGTTTGTCAGTTTGGATTTATTAAAATATTTTCATGAATACATGTAAATATACATGTGTATTATATTCCCTAGATAATTAATTTTGTTTGAATCTATGATTAGCTCATCAGATAATGTACTGTTTTCTTTGTCATTAAAAGAGGAGAACAGGTTTTTGCAGACTTTACCTAAGTGGGTTTTATATGCCATCTGTAATAATGGCTTGTGAGCCACCAGAGGGCAGCAGAGAACACTATCTGGCGTTAAGCGCAAGAACAGTCAGGGACTGACACAGTTGTTCTCAGAGGATACTGCACCCTCCTGGCCAGGAACTAACAGTCACATCCTTTGTGCAACCTGGAATTCATTCTTACTCTCCCACAGACTCAAATGAATGCTACAAAACTTGTACTCATTATGAGGTTTCAAATCTATTCTTAGATACCTTGTTTATAAATTCTGACCAAGTACTTTCTGCTTATTTGTAAGGAGGTGAATAATTTTAGAAGAATAAGCAATCTATGATGGAAGCTATAACCCAGTACAGTAGTAAGCAAAGCTCATCTACCACCTACTGAAAGTTGTCAAAAGCAAGAAAATACTGCTTAGTTAAAGAGTTATATTTTCTATTAATTTATTTGTTTATTCACTTTACATCCCAATTGCTGCCCTCCCTCACACAACTTCTCTCTCTCCATCCCCCTCCTTTTCTCCTCTGAGAAGATGGAGATCCCCATGGGTATCTTCCCACCCTGACACATCAAGTTACCTCAGGACTAGGCACATCATCTTCCACTGGGGCCAGACAAGGCAGCCCAGTTAAGGGAACAGGATCTACAGCCAGGCAACAGATTTAGAGACAGGCCTACTCTGGTTGTTGGGAGAGCCACATGAAGATTGAACTGTTCACCTGCTACATATGTATGGAGGGCTTACGCCCCCATGACTTGGTCAGTGGTTCAGTCTCTGAGAGACCCCAATGGTACAGGTTAGTTGACTCTATAAATCACTCCTGTGGAGTTTCTATCTCTTCCAGATACAAAAGTGACCCCAAAAACTCTATCAAAGAGCTCCTACAGCTAAAAAACACCTTCAGCAAAGTGTCTGGATATAAAATTAACTAAAAAAAAAATCAGTAGCCATCCTTTATACAAACAATAAAAAGTCTGAGAAAGAAATCAGGGAAGCAACACCTTACATAATAGCCATAAATAATATAAAATATCTTGGTGTAACTCTAACCAAGCAAGTGAAAGACCTGTATGACAAGAACTTCAAGTGTCTGAAGAAAGAAATTGAGGACGTTAAAGAGTAATTTTAAAGTTTTAACTTATATGAAATTTGAATTCCTTTCATATTAAACAGAAGCAATACCGTGATGGGGATCAATATTGAAGAAAACATTGGTAGAGAAGAAAGATTCTGAGCCCAATTACACTGAGGTCCTTTCCCCGGGGTCTTTACAACTCAGTTATTTGGACCCAGGTTTCTACTCAGTAAGCAGCGAGCTGATCAAGATACTATCAACAGTTAAGCCATGCTTGACACAAAAAACAGAGCTCTGATAAAAGGCCTGTGTGCTCAGGTACTGAAGTTGGTCTAGACCTTATAGGAAAAACATCTAAAAATTTGACTGTAATAAATTTAATAGGCCAGATGGAAAGATCTGAAAAATAACTCATAGAAAATAAAGAAATCAAAGGGCAAACTTAATGTCTCCTGTCTTGTGAGTGCTGGGACTCTTCTGTCTCTGCTTTCCATATCTCCATAGAAGCACTGAGCCTACAGATGTGCATTACCACATCTGGCTTTTATATGGGTTCTGGGGATCCTCTCTTCTGTTGGCTCTCTTGTAAAGGAAGCAATTACTTATGTAGTGAGCCATCTTTGCAGATCCTCTTTGCCCATTTGTGCAGTAAGGATCACGAGTGCCCATCAGGTAGTTTTGGATCGTTGAAGTGAAGAGATAAGAAAGTAAAATTTTAATTTATAAAGCTTATCCCTCAAAACTTGTTAATAGTTTCCTGCTGTGATTTTCTACCTCTCACAGACAAACTTTAGTGGCATCACCCATCCAGTAAAGGTGATGCAGACGTAAAACTCTGCAAGACTGCAGATCCTGAGCTGGCTTTGTGATGGCACACTGCGTGGGGTGTGAGTACAAATCACAGAACTGAGAGTTCTTTCATTTTCACCCCAGCATGTGCCAAGCCTGTTATTGAGTCCTCTCCTCCGTTGGCAGTGTGGCAGTGCCAGGGCATACACCGGTGGCCATGATGACTCTGTGTCCTAGATTCTAGGAGGAGGTGACGACAGGGTCAGAAGAAAAATCCAATCTGAGAGGGTGTATAAAATTTAAGTTCAGCATATGACAAGAGACTTAACTGGCCCCTTTTCTACTTTTCTATTATTTTAAAATTCCAAGCATGTAGGCAATGTTTCTCGGTCACACATCCCCATTCCCTCTCTCTAGTTCTCTTAACGTATCTCCCTTCTTCTTCCAAAGTTCATGTATTATTTATTTCGTTTTAAGTATGCTGAGTGTTTGCCTGCATGAACCCTCTGCTTGTCTGGAGCCCATGGACATCAGAAAAGGGTTTTTGATTCCCTAGAGTTACAGACAGACAGACAGACAGACAGGCAGACAGTTGTGGACCTCCATGTATGTGCTGAGAAGCAAACATAGGTTCTCTGCAAGACACATAATTGCTGATAACTACTTGGCTATTTCTCCAGTTCATCATCATCATCATCATCATCAGTTTTACAATCTACTGAGGAGTTAGCATCATTGAGTGTTTCAAAAAGGTTTCTGAGTTGTCCAATGATATTTTAAGAAAACATGTTTTCATTGCTTTGGTTACATTTTAAGTATAGAGAAAATTTAAATAAGTAAACATCATGCCTTTACATAGTCTATAATAATTTCATCTCCACATAACAATATTGGTTTCATTAGAAAATTGAAAGCATATTCCCTACAAATAAAGGTTACTGAAAGTAGAATATGTGGTACAAATACCAGTCAGCTGGAGCATGTGAATTTTAAAGTTCAAAAATCCTTATGAATCATTCAAAAAAGAAAAAAATAAAATAGGATGTTATTGAATAATGTATTACGATTATTAAACATAGCACAATTAAAACGTTTTTCCAATGTGCAATATCCTTAAAATTGTTAGCTACAGAAGCTGTGTTCCAGAGGCAGCCACGGTTATACCTCGTGTTAGCCACCAAACCTGGTAGAGTAAGAATCACCAAGTGGTACTAGTTTTGAAGAAATGAAGTATTCATGGAGGGCAGCAGACGCTTGTTACAGTCTCATAGCAGTTGAAAGTCTAGTATTGAAGGAGCCATGCAGAGAAGTTGAGGCTTGACATAATGAAGAATATTGGTGACAGTGCAGCCCAGGTGCAGCAAAAAACACTGGCGTTTTGGAGATGTGAGTACCATGGGATGACCACCAAGAACAGCAGCAGCCTTAAAGGAAAGCCTATCTGAGCTTAGAAGAGAAGCTGTGTGTGCTACCGAGGACAGAGCTGGGGAAGCAACCTGTCCTTTGAAAGAGTCGAGAAGATCGTACATGAATCTCAGATAACCAGACATTGAGTATTTACACTTCAGAGTAACATTTTGTTTATTTGTTCACATATATATCCTCATTATGTTATTCATGAGAGAACTAGAATACATAGACTTTAGTAGATATACCAAGGCCAAGACAAAAGTGAGTGGAAAAACCAATGACTATACCTGGTACCCAGACTCCCATCCAGTGTGTAAGGTTCCACAAATCAGAATATAAATCAACAGCATCTTCTATATATGGCCTTTAGATGATTATAAAGGTTGTAGATCTCTACTCAGGAAAGTGGAGGATTTTTTAAACAAATATGGTAGGTGATTTTCCCTAAGGTGCCACTGCTGCTGCCTCTGCCATTACTACCTTCTTCTTCCTTCTCTCCCTTTCTCCGTCCCTCCCTCCCTCCCTCCCTCCCTCCCTCCCTCCTTCCTTCTTTCCTTCCTTCCCTTCCTCCTTTCCATCTCTTTCTTTTCTGCTGTCTTCTTCTCCTCTTTAGCTCCTCCTCCTCTCCTTCCCAGCCCCCTCTCCTCTTTCTTCCATCTTTGGTTAAGGTTTTTATTTTAGCTCTCATATTGAGATCTAGTCCATCATGGTGATGAAATCCTAGCAGCAAGAATTTAAACCCCTGGGTTTAATAGCACCTACAATCAGCAAGCAGAAAGATGAGAATATTGCTATTCAGTTTTCTGTTTTTATTCTTATAAGTACTTCATTTACCCATTGACAATCCCATACATGCACATGGTGTATCTTAATCATATCTACTTTTATTTCACCCTTCCTTCCCATACCACCCCAAACATGTCCCCTCCAACTTTCATGTTCTCTTTTAATTTTGTTGTAACCCACTGAGTACGGTGAGTGCTGCCTGCTGGGATGTTGACTGATCTTGTTGACTTGGCCTTGTGTATAGGTATTGTGCAAGTCATCATAACAATGATGAGCTCATGAGTTCAATGACCATCTCATGTGCTAAAAACAGCACGTCCCTCAATTCCTTCCTATTCCATGGCTCTTAGCGTCTGGTCTTTTTATAAGAACCTCCTCTGAGCCTTGGAGAGTGAGGAAGTTGAAATGGATGTCACATTTAGTGCTGTGCTACCAACAGTCCATTATAACAGCGCTTTGATAAGAGCTATGAATCTCTGTGCTGTTTCTCACAGCAAAAGAGGCTCCTCTGGCCAAGACTGGAAGTACCTCTAATCTATGGGCATAAATATTGAATTAAAAACAATAAGAATACATAACTCAGTGGATGAAAATATGAATGAAATAATCCAAATAATGTTCATTAAGTTAAAACTGAATAGTGAATATATAAATGTTCATTTAATTTCATTCTTTTTTTTTTTTTAAATTTTTTTCTATTTATTTGTTGTGTCTATAGTGTTCTGCCTGCATGTATGCCTGCAAGCCAGAAGAGGGCACCAGATCCCATTATAGATGATTGTGAGCTACCATGTGATTGCTGAAAATTAAACTCAGGACCTCTGAAAGAGCAGCTTAAGCAGCTTAACCTCTGATCCATCTCTCCAACCTCGTTTCATTTCATTCTTAATATGAATTTGCCATTTTCGGAAACATTTAATATTCAAAAAAGAAAGTGGAGATTACACGCATATAGTTTTCTATGTTAAGTTTTACATAAAATATATCCAAGTGTCTAGTTAAATTTGCAGATACATTGTGTTAGTGTAAGTAAATGTTTCCTATTGCTCAAATGTTTTACATTTAGATACAAACTATTTAAATTGTGATTAGAGAAAGTGAGAGACATTTATCACAGAATACCTTCAAAGTCAGGGAAATTTAGACATTTTCATGAGGAGATTATTCTGAAAATAGGAGAAATGAATAAAACATTAAAGTGTATACTGTCCTGACAAACTACCCTGCATAACTATGTTTAAGAAATAGCTAAAATGGTGCTTAAGATATGATGTGATTAGCTTGTAAGAGATCAGAAGACAGTGAAATGTATTGAATTAAAAGTAGAAAAATAACACAAAAGTGGAATTATTTTAAAAATTACTTTCCAGAACTGTACCTCATAATATAGTTAGCTAAGGAGCAGTGTGGTGTCCTTAGAGATTGTTGTCATTCCAGGGATGAAGTCACGGGGTAGGAAGATAATGGTGGAGAATGAGAAAAAATGAAACATGACGGAGATTCTTTGACAGTGACAGTAAAGTCCTGTGCCCAAACAGCTAGTGTGTTCTTCCACCAGGCTTGGTTATAACTGCCATCCTCCCTGTGCCCAAACAGCTAGTGTGTTCTTCCACCAGGCTTGGTTATAACTGCTATCCTTGTCCTCAAGCATCTCTTGCTTTATAACCTGCAGTGTTCACTTAGTTTTTAGCTCTGAAAACCAACTCTACCAGCTCTGCACCATCCAACTTCTGTTTGGATTTTCAGAAGTGGCCTTTGCTTCTCGGTAAGGCTAAACTCACTGGTTTATTCATAACTACTAGCTTGTTGAATGTTAGCAATAACTGTGGCAGGTTATATGCCAACTTCAGAGAAGAGAATACTCAGTATCTGTATCTAATTCCCTCCTCCCCAACTTTTGTGTCACTGTTACAAAACTCATCTGGGGGTGGGAGGCAAGGAATGTTCTGCACTCTAGCTGAGATTCTTCAGGATCTTTAAAGGGAGTCCCTTTGCGAAGTCACTGTATCTGTCACGGGGAACTCTTGCCAGCTTTTTCTCACTCCCATGCTTTTCCAACCCTCTCATAAGTTTCATCACTTTTAGTATTTTTTTCTCCAATGTTCCTTATTATTTATCTTGTTTTCCTTTCGTACAAGTTTGTCCTTGGGTGAACTACGATGTTTTGCCCTTTATTTCTATGCACACATGCTGAGAAGGTAAACTACAGACTGCAGCTGTTATATGGCCTGTCCCTTCTTGATAAGAAGGTGCTCGGTGATTGATTTTGTTATCGTATCCACTTCTGTTTGAGTCAAAGCTACATCATTTCAGGGTGGCTCGTCACTGTAATCATTCACTAGGGTTGCTCACACCACAGATTTCACAACGCTCTAGGAGGTTATTCAACTTTTCTCTAGGTAACATTTAAAACTTTCATTTCCAAGGACAAATATTTTATCTTCTCACCACTAATTCCCAAATAGATATCACTCCTACACTGAAATGCCAGCGGAACTGTCTGGATGCTGGGCACTAGTGTAAACAATTGGTCATCAATGTTCATTCTGAACAGTGTCTTCCATGTCAGGAGGTATTAGTTCTCAGAACATTGCTCTCTTAATTAATTACCTCAGCAAGAAAGAGAGATGCCACGTGGTCAGGAAGGAGATGTGACCAAACAAAATGATACAGGAAGAACTGGAATTAGATTCATTTTGTTCCTGCTGGAGACTGAACTCAGGTCCTCAGACATGGTAAACACAGACTAACTGTACCAACAGCACTGGACTTCGAGCTCTTTGTCTTGAGCATTGTTCACTGTGTTCAAGAAGGCTCTTTAGCAATTCACCATTGAATGAAGATTCTGCGAAGCTGAATGTAGGTGATTGCCTAAAGCATAATCAGTGGCGCAATTGAATTTCTGTCTAGATTAAATAAATACATAGAAGTAGCTGGAGGGAAATGCTAAGGTGCTGTGTAGTCCCTCTGTACCACAGATTCGGTCCATTTTCAATTTATTTTATGAATCTACCTGTACAGAAAATATAGACTCCTGCCCCTTCAAGTCAGTTACAATAAAACTTTCCAGATGAAAGAAGAAAAATAATATGATTTAATGAAAATAAAACCTCTGAGAAAGTTCATAAAGCATGAATTATATTTACTAAATGGACAATTGTATGAGACTCTGTTGTTCTAGCTTGGTTTTGTTCCTATGATGAAAATTCCATCATGAAAAGCAACTAAAAAAATGGTTTGTTTGACTTAAAAATCCCAGATCACAGTCCACTTCTGAGTGGAAGTCAAGGCAGGAAGAACAGGCTGAGGACGGGCAGGCATCTAGCTTGCCTGCTTGCTGACTTAAGCAGCTTCCTCCACTCTCATGCAGTTCAGGGCATTCCCTATGGAATGATGCTGCCTACACTGAGTTAAGTCAATTGAAAAACAAGACAATCCCCACAGATACACCCATGAGCCAACCTGAACTACATAATTTGTCAGCTAAGGCCCTATTCCAGTGGCTCTCAGCCTCTTAATGCTTTGACTCTTTAATATAGTTCCTCATGTTGCGGTGACCCCCAAACATAAGATTATCCACACTGCTGCTTCATAAGTATAGTTTTGCTACTGTTATGATCATAATGTAAATATCTGTGTTGTCCAGTGATTTTAGGTGACACCTGTGAAAGGGTCATTTGATTTTAACAAAGGCATTTGTGGCCCACAAATTAAGAATGGCTACTCTATTCCAGGTGATTCTAGGTTGTGGTGGGTAGACATTAACCACAGCCATCAATTCACATATTAATCACAGTTCATTGGATGTGATTAACATACTTAGATATAAAGATTTTTCCATTAATTATTACAAGAAGGTAGATTAAAAGATGCCTACCAATGTAAGTGTTACTACTTTAAGTGCTGAGGCTACAATAGAAAAAATAGACAATACAGAATATATTAAACAATACAGACAGAGAAGTGTATATATAGAAATGGTAATTTTCAATGATTTTATTAGAGTTTTCAAACTATGACATAAAGTCTCATAACAATGAATAAGCCATAATTATCATAGGTAGTGTGAAAAGAAAACCAACACTTTTATTCTAATAGAATATTCATATTCTTCTAAACAGTCTGAGGTGGAGAAGTCCGCTGGATCATTTCAAGTATTTTCAGCAAAAAGAAAATGAATATCCAGTAGAAATTGGTGAATACATATTCAATAATTTCTATAATTGTAATCAAACTAGCTCCACAAAATAGACCCAGCTGACCACCAACATCTGCTGTAATAAAAATTCATAAAGAAATTACATTTTATACAACAAAAAGTAAATATTGTTATCATATGTAACATTTCAATCCAATAATTTGATTACAATTGATATGTGAAGATACTTAATTCATATTATTTTCAAATTTAGTATAAATAAAATAATACATACTAATAATACCTGACAATAATAGTCAAACAAATCATATCCAAAAAGAGATGTATGAAACTGTTTTCAATAATTGATTTAACTTTTGGAAGACTAGAATTCTAGGTGAAAATTTTAACTACAATGTAATGTGCACTCATGAAATGCTAAGCAGAACTTGAAGTTGGTACCAAATGGTCTTACAGGATTATGCTGTTTTCCAAGAAGACAATTTTCATGCATATGGCTCTGCTAGTATCCTAATTATATTTTATATTATACATTATAATGGATTATTTCACCAAAATATATATTTCAAACACTGCATTTTAAGACATGTTTTTAACCTACATTGACACTCACAACATTTACATCTGAACAGTTTGTAAGTGTGTGCTTCTAAGGCACTAAGAGCACTCAGTTTTTGACCTTCAACATGACCATCTCTAAAACTTTTTCACATTCTCCAGAAAAACTCTGTTGAGAATAACCTCCTAATTCCCTCCATCATCAAGACCCCAGCCATCTCCCTTTTGCTTTCCCCTATAGGTGTCTCTGTTCTAGTACTGACTACTAAAGATGATTACTTTATTAATAGTCTGCCTGGACTCATCCTTAGAAAAGTGGTGTTTGCTAAATGTGCTATAGAAGTGTGTTTTCCACCCGAGCTTTGAAGAAATTGGATAATACATCGCTACCCAACTCTCAGCTGCTTGATCTGACTAGGCTTATTCCTGGATCTAATGCTCTTCTCTGACTCCTGTGTGTCTTCCTTGAGTGTGTAATTGCATCTAGGAAGCCAGTAGTTTGTTAAAGACTCCATGTTGCAATAGCAGAAGCTGAGAGTGATTGTAAAGGAAATGAATAATACTGATTGCTTAGGACCACTTTATTTCTCCCTGGGATGAAACCCTTGGTCAAATTAAGAGGTAAAATACTGTACAGTAGTCACATAGGATATGTGTGTGTGTGTGTGTGTGTGTGTGTGTGTGTGTGTATGTATATGAATATGGATATATACACGTGTGGATATATACATATGTATATATGTATGTCATGATGGGCAGCTCGAAGGGAAAGCAACTGCAAGTGAAACTCGAGATCCACATCTGCTTTGGTAAAATCCTGTGTAATGGAGTTCCAGTGACCAGTGTTTCCTAGGGAGAATAAACACTGGTAGGAGACACGGGCAATTGACTCTTCTTCCTCCACTGAGAGCCTGAGCCCTGTACAGAACAGTCTGACAAGGGGAGCTGAGGAAGGAGTTAACACACTTACCAAGTAACTCGGGCACACTCACTGCCTTTTGTTGCTGCGTTATCTTATAGTTTAAGTCGCTATAGTTTATCTCAATGTTCACAAGATTCTCCCTGGGGATAAAAACAGAATGAACAAGGCCTTCAAGTTTTACCTCAGCTTTTCATGCTCATTTTAGACTCAGGGACCATTTAACCTTGCATTAGACCAGCATGTGCTTGCTCAGTGTTAATCCCACTAGCATTATCTTGCCATGGTGATATTTAGAAAACACACACACTCACACACACACACACACACACACACACACACTCATACGCACTCACACACACACGCATGCACAAAACCAAAACCACCCATTCCCCCAACACCTCATAAAGTTTCTATGCCTCATTCTTGAGAAACTGAAGACAGCAAATGTGCTTATCTAACTGTCGTCCAACACATTTACAAACTTTTGGACTATAATTTTATTCTAGTCTTGACTTTTCCAAGTTACTTAGCTGATCCTGGAGAAGTGTTGTTTCCTTGTCTGAGGTTTGATAGAGCTCAGCTTACAAGATTTAGTGAGAAATTAAATATCAACCAGAATAAATATGAACCAGCTCTCCTATTGATAAATGTCATTTCTTGTTTATTGTTGACATACTTGAACAAAAACTTTATTTTCTTAATGTCCTCTATAGATCTTTACATGTGTCAGAGTGGCTCAATGCCATCTTAAAACCATGATTTTTTTCATGGTCGGAGACCACAATATTCTCTTCTCTCTACCTAGACCACTACCTTAAATTCCAGTTATATATTTGACTGACTTTTGACGATTCCACTTGCTTGTCTAATAACTTAATACATTCCAACACATTCCAAGTGAACCTCTTGCTATTTTCCATTTGGCACTGCTAACCAGTGTAACAGGAAATTCTGTGTGTGGACTCATCAGCATGTACATAGAGTCTCATTGATTCACACCCACTGCCTCACACCCACTGCCTCACACCCAGTGCCTCACACTCACTGCCTCACACCCACTGCCTCACACCCACTGCCTCACGCTCACTGCCTCATGCCCACTGCCTCATGCCCACTGCCTCATACCCACTGCCTCACACCCACTGCTTCATACCCACTGCCTCACACCCACTGCCTCACACCCACTGCCTCACACCCACTGCTTCACACCCACTGCATCACACCCACTTCCTCACAACCATTGCCTCACACCCATTTCTTCACACTTACTGTCTCACACCCACTGCTTCACACCCACTGCCTCACACCCACTGCCTTACACTCACCGCCTCACACTCACTTGTACTTACTGCCTCACACTCACTGACTCACACTGCCTGACACACATTGCCTCACATCTACTGCCTCACACCCATCGCCTCATACTCACTGCCTCACATTCCCTGCCTCACACTTACTGACTCACACTCACTGCCTCACACTCACTGCCTCACACTTACTGTCTCACATTCACTGCCTCACACTTACTGTCTCACACTTACTGCCTCACACCCACTGACTCACACTTACTGACTCACACTCACTGCCTTACACTCACTGCCTCACACTTACTGCCTCACACCCACGGCCTCACACTCACTGCCTCACACTACCTCACACACATTGCCTCACATCTACTGCCTCTCACCCACCGCCTCATACTCACTGCCTCACACTTACTGCCTCGCACTCACTGCCTCACACCCATTGCCTCACACCCACTGCCTCATACTCATTGCCTCACACCCACTTCCTCATACTCATTGCCTCACACACACCCACTGCTTCACACCCTATTCTTCTCACTGTCACCCAACACATAATAATCTCACAGGGGCTCTATAGCAGTTGTCTGGCTGGAGATTATGCTTCAATTTGAGGTACTCCACCTCAGCAAATACCCTCTGTTCTTCACACCATAGTCAATAATTCTTCAACCTGCTAAATCAGGACTCCTGTGGCACTGTTAGTGAAAAATCTGCATGGACTTTTGCAGAGTTCTGCTCACTTCTGCTTAATGTCATTTCCACTCACAGTCCACACACAATCTTTTTTACTCTGGCTTCTCTAGATGATTTTTTATCTGTCTCTTCTGTTACAGCATATAACATTACTTAATATGACTTACATACCTGTCATCCATGCTCTCCAGGGTAAAATATATGCAACAAGGCATGGCTTTTTTGTTTTATCCATCAAGGCATTCCCATGCCTATCCGAGCCATTGAATCCAAACACCCAATACATGCTCATTGTATATTTGCTAAAATTGCAACAACTTAAAGATGAAACCAACAAATCTGTGGCTAAATATTAATCTGTTCGTGCTGTAAACTGAACTTGAAACCAATTACCACATGATCTTCAGATGGCAATAAGAATTTTAATGGTGAATGAACCCTATTAACAACGTTTCCTGAAATAGCATAGCATTTTCCAACATAGCTAACACACATGGATATAAACCACATTCCTTATTGGTTACAGTCTGGGGAATCAATACTCTAATGTACTTAATTAAAAATGCCCCATTAATGTGTGTAGTCGATTTTTATTAATTCTAATGCCCTGTAACAGAAAAATGCACAATAGTTACACAGCTCCTCATTGGAGGTTGTAATATTTACAAGTGATGAAACAGTTACCAAAGTAAAGAAGTAACAATGTTGTCACGGGAATTCAGAAATTTTAGTAACATTCTAATCTTTGTGTTCTCTACTGTGCTCTTAATTTGCGTGCACACTGATAATATTGTTTGACTTTCCTAGATAAACATTAATGATCATTTACAGAGACTATCCATCTGTGTTTTCTGGAGATGATAAATTCCTCTTCTACACAAATACTGTGATATTTATGCAGCTTTTCTCTGTTAGTTGACTCATCCACCTGTGTGGGCCTTTGCAATTGAGACTCAGGATAATAATAAAATCATTCTATTATGTACAAGAACACTTGCTTGTTTTAGTAAAAACATTGTTATAAAATAAAATTGGTTTTAATAACAGCAAAGAGATAAACGAAAACTGATTATGTTCTATATTACTAACCTCTAGGGGCTTGGGCATTAGTACAGCATTAGAAGGGATAGCCTAGGCATACATAAAACAAACCACTCTGTACAACTTTTATTTCAGAAATTCACTAATAGAACAATTTAAAACACCCACTTTCATAACCAATATAATTTGATCAAACTCTGTTACAAATAAACGTGGACTCCCTGGTACACTGTGGCCTTCCTCAGTTAAACTCGCCTTCATCTACACAATAGTTCTCTGCAATAGCTGCTTGGAGCACTGGGACAGCCACAAGCTGCAGTTCATTTCTGCTCCAGGAATAAATATATAGCGTGATTCGTGATTAGCGGAGGGGTTGCTTTTCTTTCCATCTTATTGCTAATTCCATAGATGCTATCTGGCATATGTTTCCTGATGCTACGGTAGAATCCTTCTAACATTTAGCTAGCTGTGTCTGACAACTCCTGCGTCTGGACACATTTGTTCTGCTGCTTGCTTTTTTATTCTGGTCATAGCTTCCACTAGTCCCAACCACACAAGGTCACTGCCATGTTAATTAAAAAGGATTATTAGTAATAATCGTGGGTTAGAAAAGGAAATAGATAATGATGTATATTTATGTGGATTATATTTCTAATTCACCAGTATATATCCAGTACCATACCTGTATATCTTACAAATAAAATAATTCTAAACTCAGGAGACATTAAAAGTGGTCTTCTAAAACAATATCTGAAGATATCGGTGTAACACTATACTCAGAACAGTTTTCCCTATTTAAACGAACACAGATGTCTGTATTTAAAAAATATATAACTATGATTTTTTTGCCTTTTTTTTAATTTAGTATGTGTTGTGATTTATAATTCAGAAGGCCTGTCCTTTTGAAATGCTTTTTTAAAAATTTTTGATTAGTAGAGATATTGCCTACGATTTTATATAAGGATTTTAAAAACATTTTAAAAACAAAATCTAAGGTAAACTGAATCAAAACATGATTTCAGTTAGATAGTTGGCCATGCAAGTATCAGTGAACTTTAACTCAGGTAATGTATTTTTTATTTTAATAGTTGTAAGTACTAATACCAACATACTGCTACTGCTGGTTCAGATCCTAAGTCTATAAACATAACTGAAAACACCCCCACACACCCTTAGCTTTCTAGGCTATGGTTCTAAAGTGCCTGTTGGTAAAATACCGGGATAACTGTCCCTAAAGCCTGGCAAGGGGGTTCCCTAGAGTGGAGACCAAAACTTATTACAGGTTTCGTAGCCTGACCACTTGTAAAACAGATGTATTACACCTTCTGTTTTGAAGACTCTCTTTCCAACCTCTTATTAAAATATTGCTCAGTACCTCAGAACAGCTCTGCACCTTTGGAACACTGTCCTTGTTTCCTGGTACTTCCTGTGAGGGTTGCAAAGCCTACATGCTTGAGCTGTCTAAGAGTAACAACCTGTGTGCTATGTAACAGTTACATTCAAAGATACCCAGTGAGCACCCTACATGCATGGAGAGAGAGCTTGCTTCACAATACACTGTGCTGGGAAATGGTTCATCCAAACAAAGGGCTTCTTTTCTTGTTATTAATAATTCTGAAGGCTTGATTTCCCACCTTGTGGAGTCAATAATATATCTAAGTATATTATTCCAAGTAGAAAAATATGGGCAAGAATTAGATTCTGGCATTTGTCTGTGTGTGTGTGTGTGTGTGTGTGTATTATTAATATAAACTCAGGAAAGCACAACAAGGATGCCAATCAGCATTTGTCAGTTGGATAAGTCTCAGCAGTTTCTTTTTGTAACAGTGAGGAATAAGCTTGCTATAGGTTCTTTTGGAGAACACACCATCTGAAGTCTTTGTTGATGGCCACTAGCCACTATTTGTAGCATTGTTACCATACAATAGTTCCAGGTCCCTTCTTTCCATTATTCATTTCTAGTTGCATATTTCAGGTAGGTGTGGACTTTTCTTGTTCTCTGTCTATGCCAGTCTTGGAAGTTTGCTACTAAAATATGACAACATATATTTTTAAAGGAGATATGTTTGGTTTCCTTCCTCTAAAAGACACTAAAATTTCATTACACCTTTGCCTTTTTAATTTCCCAGGAGCAACATGGTGTGGAAAAGAGGAAACTAATCTGGCACTAAGTTTTGGAGTTGGAATCTCATGTCATTGAAACTGAGACCAAGTTCCCTCCACATCATTGAATACCTTGGTAGTCAGTTATTTAAAACTCAATGAACTTCAGTTCACTGCAGTAAGATGAAAATAATTTCTTCTTCACTTATGTTGTTATTTGGAGACTCAAAGCAGAGTGTACAGGTAAAGGCTTATTGTACTTTAAAGATTAGCTAATATTAGCTAGCTTTCATAATTTTTCCAGTCAGGTCAGTGAAGGGAAAATCATGAATAAATGTCTTCAGTCAGTATCATATGATTTTGTTTAAAAGCTAAAATAAGAATTGAAAAAGTATGATTCTACCTGGTTTTAAATTCCTATTGTTTTTGTTGTTGTTGTTGTTGTCATTAGCTCAAGGACATCTGCATTGCCTTCTTCAATTGACCACCAATGTCATTTCCTGAGACTTCAAGTGTTCAATAAAGAAAAATTAATAGTAATCATGAGTAATTTGTAAAACTAGCTTGATTACCGGATATATTCTTGACTTTGATTCAATTTCTTGGCAAGAAATTTTGTTGCTCTTTGACTCGGGAAAGTAGAATAAGAAGCAGTAGCTGGGTATTCTGTTTCTTCACACGGCACAGGACAGCTGGAGTTGTGAGTTCCCATCGTACACAGTCCCTTACGCTCAATGTGGTCTGAAACAGAAGCCAGAACAATGGACTCATAGAAGACTCCACAATGGAAGGATAAAATTCATGATTTCTTCCCTGTATTTAAAATGTAGTTAAGTATGCTTAATATCTTAGTAACCAATACTTATATTTTACTGTTAACAAAACCAACAAGACAGAATATAAAAGTTATAACCTTGATCCCCCGAGCCACTGGGCACCACATCTTCGTTAGGAATGAGAAAGTCAAGGAAGCTCCTTGACTATTTCCATATAAGATCAACTGTTTGGAGAGACCAGGATGAAGAGCAGTGTGTGCCATGCCATTCTGAGAGGAACTCACAGATATAATTCTAAACTACACTTATCTTTAGACTCATCTTTAGTAAATGTGAAATACTCTGTTAGCTTAAGGATGCTTTTTCCATGGTCCTTTCGCTTTTCAAGTGGCCCCAACATTCTCTGTCTACCAAGTTGCCATCTTTTAACCTTCATACTATACATTCCTCCACCTACAGACACACGATCCAACACACTCATGTAACCTCAGCTGCTATTTTCATACAGACACTGGCATTCATGTACTCTGACACACTCCTACACTCATATCCACTAGTCCCTGACACAGACACTAATACCCACACTCATGTTCACATGCTCTGACACACTCATATGCTCAAAACACTGTACTAACATTCACACACACAGCTTTGTGATTCTGTTTTCCCACAGAAGTCCCCAAACTGCCGCATGTGTGACTTCCTTTCCTGGGTTCTCTCTGCAGCTTTCACCAGCAATAGGAAATCATCAGTTTGGCCACATAAATCTGATTCTTTTCATTTTCAATATAACATTTGCATATTAAGTTTGGAAAATAAAGAAAACATAAATTCTATTCCTCGCTAGACCTTGAAATATTTTATAGCAATTTAAAAGAAAATGTTAGTTCTATTGCTGCAATTTTATAGATATTTCTAGGATGGGTTCGGAATGAAGGCTTTCATAGAAGAGTATAAAGGTTCATTATGTCAATTGAACAAAACATAAAATCATCTGGGAAGGGAGTTTCAACTAGAGATTTCTAGATAGGGTTGGCTGAGGCCATGTCTATGGTATATTATTTATTTTGCTAGTAGTTGAGGTAAGAACAACTCTTAACTGTGGGTGAAATAATTTAAGACACAGTTTATCAACCCATGATAATGCAACCCACTATGGAATTTCAATGATTCATTCACAGGCGTCAACTAAGGTCATCAGAAAACACAGATATTTACATTGAAATTCATAATAGCAGCAAAATTACAGTTATGAAGTAGCAACATAAATAGTTTTATGGTTTTGGGGCCACCACAATATGAAGACCTGCATTAATGGTCACAGGATTAGAAAGGCTGACAACTGATGATTGACAAGATCTTGAAATGCAGGAGTGGAGGAAGTGAGAACAAATGTGCTTTCATCAGGTCACTCCTCCTTGCTCTTAACTGCGGCTGTAATATGTGATGTGAGGAGCGGTTCCTGCTTCCTCCCACCTTGATTTCCCACAGTGTTGAACTGTACATAGGCTGGAACTGGGAGTTAAAGTGAATCCTTTCTCCCCTGGGTTGTTTTGATAAGTTCTTATGTTCCAACAACAGAAACAAACATATGATAAAGATATACAAGATATTACATTTTAAGAGGGCAACCAATGATGTCCAAACATAAATATGAAGTTATGTGTATGGATCAAATTATACAAGCGTAGAATATAATATCGGGATCTATGAAAATCTGTAGGCAAAATAAATCCATTTAAGTCGTTAATGAATAAGACGTGTGTTTATAAGTTCATTTATACAAAAATGTTATATGTGGCACATGTGTGTAATTAACTAAAAGAATGGTTCTTAGGAAATATAAATGATTTTCAAACTAACAAGCTTTCACTGAGTATTACATGATTCTTCTACTAATTTGGAATATTTAATCTAGTAGTAAAAGTGTTTCAGTAATGCAATAAAAAATCAAGGCAATTTTGATAATATAGAGAGCAGAGGTTATAAACAACATGAAGATTTGGAAATAAACCTATGAGCTCTTGCTGGTACTTTGTTATCATGGCCTCTAACTCAGAGATAACGTGGAGTCAGAAGGAATTTTCTTTTACTCTCTCTTTTTATGTAGTGAGTGTTAAGGGACTTCTAAAAATTCTTTATGTAGCTATTTTTTCATTTCTGGGTATATTCATAGTGTTATTTCATATCTTATTACTAAATAATTTAATATAAGCTTTTAAAGTAAAAGAATCAGTCAAGCCACTTACCAAGGATGGGAGAC
This sequence comes from Grammomys surdaster, assembly GCF_004785775.1. Lineage (NCBI taxonomy): Eukaryota > Metazoa > Chordata > Mammalia > Rodentia > Muridae > Grammomys > Grammomys surdaster. Next base: position 209,940 of record NW_021620852.1, read on the forward strand.
ACACAGTTGTAGTATTTTAGAAGGTCACATTCTACACCATTTCCTTAAAAACAATAAATATAACATGTAAAGAGTTTTCTTGAAGTAAATTTCTCCCACTAAAGATGATGACGCTTTGGAATGTGCACCTATCTGGAGAGGCGATTCGGGGATTGATTCTGGACATGGTTACTCGGTTTCACTGGAGCCTCTATTTTTGAGGGTGCAGTTTATTGAATTCAGGACCTTATACATGCTAAGCACACCTCCAACACTGAGAAACCCCACCACTGACACAGTCACCCTCACCACTGAGGTACAAATGGGCTCCAGACTTTTGATATAATTAGCAACCTAAATCAAAAGAACATTTCCTTTCTAAATCTTCCTGCCTATTTATCCTTCATATGGATATTTATTCCTTGGAATATAAATGCACAGACATGACAGAATCGAAGGAAATGGCTTGTTGAGAAGAACATTGCTTTGATTTTTTTTTGCTTTCGTCCTGAAATCAAGTCTTTATGTTTTTAAATGCTTGTAGATTTTAAATTTACAACCGCTTATTTTATCCTGTCCATAATCTTTTTTTTTTTCCTGAGACAGGGTTTCTCTCTATAGCCCTGGCTGTCCTGGAACTCACTCTGTAGACCAGGCTGGCCTCGAACTCAGAAATCCACCTGCCTCTGACTCCCAAGTGCTGTAATTAAAGGCATGCTTCACCACCATCCAGCTTCCTGCCCACAATCTTATGATGTAGGAACTATCATTTTCCAGTTGAAGAACTAAGTCTCAGAGTGGCTTATCCTAGACTATCTAGAGTGGCCTTGGAGTACTCTATTGAGTATCCTGTGCTCTCTCTATATTAACATTATTTTGCTATTAATGCTGATATATAAATACATATCCAAAATGTCTTTACACACAATGATGCACACAATGTTGAGGTTGTATAAGTGCCAATATTTATCATGCACCTCATGTAGATCTTGAGACAAAGAAGAAAAATCAATTTACAGTATATCTGGGCCTGCTCCCTGGCCTTTGAATCTAACAGGTTATTTGTTTATTGGTATAGCACATGTGGTTTTTGAGGTTAGCCACAATGTTTACTCAATAATCCTCAAACTCTAAAGGAGACTGTCCCCTGAGAATTGTAGACAATTGTAAGAATGTTTGTGAGACTATAGGGGAGAATTACTTGTGTCTCAAGTAGAATAAATTTAAAAGAGTAGAAAGAGGAAGAGGAAGAAGGGGAGGAAGAGAAGGAGGAGGAAAAAGGGAGGGAAAGAGGAAGGGAGAAAAGGAATAATGTGCTGGTGTACACTTTTATTTTTCTTACTGTTTAGTGAAATAGCATTTCTATGAGCATTGTTAAGAGACATATAGAGATAGAAACTGATAGATAGATAGATAGATAGATAGATAGATAGATAGATAGATAGATGGATGGATAGATAGATAGATAGACAGACAACTAAATTGACAGACAGTGAGAGAGAATATGAATGATTTAGAGAGGCCACAGTAGCAAGGGAAACAATCTGTTTTTGATCTCTTGATTTTCAATTGTGTAATAGCCCACATGTCTTTATGAACACCCTAAGGAAAGGCAGCAGAATAAATATAAGTTAAATTGTTCATCACTTCTTGTTTCTTCCTTACAAGGACACAGTTCTCCCATTCTCTAGAAAACAGAAAAAAATGTGACATCAGCTGGATGAAAAAGTGTGAAATCACACAGAAGTTTAGCCCTCTGCTCTGCTGCCTTTTTCAGTGACTTCCTGAGAAATTCCTGGTCTCAGAAATACTTGAGATAGAGTGCAAAATGTCTTAAAGTTTCTCTCACAGTCACAGGGCAAATAATCATTCAAACAGTGAGCTCTTTAGGATTTGTAGAGCCACATGTATATGGGACCTAATTTTAATTTCAAATTACAAAACCCTTGATATCCATTCAATTTAAGATTTAAGATTTTAGCCTTCTAAGAATTGAGAACCTAGACTGACAGCATCATTTTCTCTTCTGGAAATCTCTGTGAGGTTCTCGTGCTTTCAGATGTACCAACTGAGGTAATATGGGAATGGAAAACAACTCAAGGACACACTAACTTCCTACTCTTCAAATTAAGCAGCATGGGGGGAACTCATCAGTCTCCACTACCTGGAAGAAGAAAGGGCAAACATCCACACAGCCTTTGTATGTGCTGGGCTTTACACTCCTTCAAACAACCATAAGTGCTGTAGGTGGTGAAGTTCCTCAACTTTATATCAGGATTGCATTCTCCCCATGGGTACTCCTGGTGGACTGTCTGAAGACAGAACAGATGCTTGTTAGGGGACTGACCTCTGTTGATCCATATATGATGTACACATTTACTGACCTCACGGTTCTTTTTTTATTTTTTTCAATACACCAAATTTACCTATTTGTTCACACACTTCTATCTTGAAAGTCCCAGAAGGCCACTATCAATAGAAGCCATTAAATATTTAAGCTAAATGTTAATGAAATTATCAGATAGGCCAAACATTCGAAAACTTAATTCACATAAGAACAAAAAACATTTATGCGAATATTCTGTCTTCATAGTACTCAGGGTGCTCACAAACCAATATGACAGAAACTGGTCCTTTACTGAGCAACTGTCATCTAATATGCAGAAAGTAAGGGCCCTTTTTATGTTACTTCACTTAAACTTTCTAACTCTGGAAAGGAAAAGCTGTTCACACGCCAAGAGAACAAGGGAGTGGATGCAAATTCAGAAAGCTAATTAGTGAATTTCCTGAGCCAGGCTGTCATGTGGAAGACTGCCACAAGGGCTGGCTAGTGTCCACGACTGCTTCTCTTCCACTTTAGATTTTTAGGCAATTTCCCAGAGGAAGCATTCAATTCTAAAGCTTACTTTGGGTCCTGATCTTAATAAAATCTGAAGTAACCTTGGATTTATTAGGGTTTTGCTGGATTTTTTTAATAGGTTAACTTGGGTTGCACACAGAAATATACTACCTTATACTACCTAGGAGCCTGCAGATAAAGGAAAGGAATCTGAAATGGAATGTTGGTCTGTCCTGTCATGGTTAAAAGCACAGGTGAAAAGTATCTCTCAAAAGAAAGGTTATTTGTGTGTTTAATGCATTTCATCACCAGCTAATTCCCTCTGCCTCCACATCTCCCAATTTCTTACCTTCAGTTGGCGGATGGTCACCCGTGCATGCATCCCCACAGGAGAAGACAAACCTAAGCCATCAAACTGTGGTTCCTTCTTGGGTGAGTGAATAACAAAGATGACTCCAACATCGGCAAAACCAGGGACTGGATTGTCAGTGAATTCCTCCTGAAGTGAACACATGTGATTTTATCAATTCATACTGTATTGAATTCCCTGAAGTTAGTTATATCATATTAGGTTTCAAATCTATTGTGTGTGAGATGTGGAAATTTGATATCTAAAACATGCCTTTTCAGGCTGGATCATACAGGTTTCTGTTTCTGAGTGAGTGTACAAGTACACCTTTGTCAGTTGCTCCTGACTGAATCCACATTCGTTTCTTCTGATGACCTCCCTTCCTCTGTCCTTCTCATCTCCCAAGTACCTTTCAGAAATTCCTACTTGCCTATTCTGTTTTGTTATGACTGCATTAGAGAATCATAATTATAGGCCAGACTTTATTTAAGATTCAAATGTGTTCTTCAATGATTGTTAAAATTACCACTATTTTTTAAACATAGTTTTTATTTTATGCATATGAGTGCACTGTAGCTGTCTTCAAACACACCAGTAGAGGGCATCAAAACTCATTACAGATGGCTGTGAGCCACCATGTGGTTGCTGGGAATTGAACTCAGGATCTCTGGAAGAAGCAGTCAGTGCTTTTAACCACTAAGCCATCTCTCTAGCCCAACAATACCTTTTTTTTTTTTAGAGTAGGATTTTTTTAAAGAATTATTTATTTTTTATATATGTGAGTACATTGACATTGTCTTCAGACACACCAGAAGAGGGCATTGGATTGCATTACAGACGGTTGTGAGCCATCAGGTGGTTGCTGGGAATTGAACTCAGGACCTCTGGAAGAGCAGCCAGTGCTCTTAACCGCTGAGCCATGTCTCCAGCCCCCCAACAATACCTTTTGTTTTTTAAATATATAATTCTATATCAGGTAAAGATACAGGTAAATTGCTGGTGATGTAGTACTTTCAGTTTATAAGGAGAAGGTGAGTGTGTGCCTATGAGGGATTCTGCAGTGAATCATTCCACTGTTGTGTAATCATCCTTGAGGAACATGCTTCAGATTCCTGTAATTCAGAAGCCCATTTTTTTAACTGGACATTTTTAAACCCTCTAAGAAGCATTGACAGGGTTAATTTAGAGAAATAGCTATGTGCCATTTATGTATGGAGTATTACATTACATTTGTAGGTTTCAATTGTATTATATAATTATTTTGGGTTTATATCCTAATTAAGATTCATCATTAATGTTTAAACTAACATTAGGGCTATTATCTAAATACTTTAAATATGGGTCAAATATTTGCCGAGTTCAGGGTTGTATTTGGGCATGAATATAATTATTTTGAGTGGGACACAGGAGAAAGTTGTAAATATACTAACAGAAGTTCTTCAAAAGCAGCCACGCCTTTATTAACGTTTATGGGAATACAGTAATTTGCTATGATTCAATATGAAGTGATCATTGCTCTCTGCCATTCACTGTTTGTCTTTGAATACTTCGTATACCAGCATGGCAGAAATCAGGCTCTATAAAGCCTTGGTATCATAGGGCAGGGATGGGAGCTAGTCATCTAGCACCTTTGCAATAAATGCAATGCAATTCTTAGATGTTGGGATACCTGAGTCCCAAGTCAAAAGTAACTTCCTAGGCCAGTTACTAACATTAATCACCAAGCAAAAACAAACAAACAATGAGGGGTAAGTAAAGTACATTCATGTACTATTCTTACTGAGTATGTTTTTTTTTCTTTTTAGAGAAGAACTCTATGACTAATAAACTATACACAGAGTTCTTCTCGAAAGATACTTCAATGTTTCAGTGTTCAGATGAAAATCCTACTACAATTAGGTTTTTACAGTGTCATTATCTGTGTACATGGTGTGATAGAACTTGTCATTTCTTTATTCTGCTGCACTAGCAATCCCTGGAATCATGATAATAGAAGTGAGTAGAACACTGAAAGTGTAAAGCCTGAAACTTAAGAGAAATTCACAATCCATGGGGCATTCAAATAAATTGTCAAGGGGTGAGATAAACTCAACTGGTAGAAGCTATTTGACAGAGCGAAATACTCTTAGTAAAAATGGAACCCTGTGCTCTTTCTTGCTGCTTTTCCACACAGACTAAGATAAAGAGAAGTGGATACCTGATGGACATCAAGAAGCAGCTTTAAGCCTCTTCCGGACACACTCACTTTATTCTTGCTTTGTACATTCTCACCGTGGTTAAAAGTGAAGCAATTCCCATATTCAGTAAAGACGTGTTTGAAATCCTCCAATACAAAAACAAACCAAATAGAGCACAATCAGTAGGGAATTCCTCAATGTCCCCAAATTCCAATTACTCTATCATTTTTATAGTTGCAAATGTTTATATGAGGATGCCTGTATTAGTAAGATTTGATAGTTTGGCAACATTTGGACGTATTTGATCAACAGTTTTCACTTGTATAATGAACATTTATGTCAATTTACATGTTATTTTAAGTGATACATTTTCACATACGATTAAGCTTTTTTTTCCAATTTAAAATGATTTGTTTCTCTTTTTTTACTGATGATTCACAGAAACTTGATGTTAGTCTTTGATGAGTGGCTTCTGCACCCATCTTTTGAGCAATCACCGCTTCCTCCTCGTGTTCCCTGGGGAGAAGTTATATTTTGCTTCCAATTGACCTCTTTTGACCATCCACTCCATTCTCAGAGATATGCATGTTATAAAAGTTCAGATGATGTGCATACCCCAACCTCTATCCTCTGCAGCTGGTTTAAAAACAATGATGAGACTGCCATTGAATTATCACCTGGATTCTTGAGTGCTAATGTGTCACTGTGAGAAAAGTATTGGTGGGTGAGGCTTTGGCTCTCTGTGTGAAGAAAGCATACCAAAAATAGGCAGGCAAAGTTAGGAGATGTAAAGTGGGCTCATTTTGTAAAGCCGGTTCTGTTTTTAGATTACCTAGTTAATCAAACCAACTAACATATTTGACTTCACAGATTACTAGAGTCGGGTTTCTGTATTAGTGAATACAAAATGAGGAGGAGCCCGATTAGGTCAGAGGTCCAGGCATCTCTGCTGTTTATTTTCATCCCTATGAAGTCTCTCTTGGGGATTTCTTTTATGTATTTGTTATTATATCATAAAAGAATGAAGTTGATATTAATTTTGAATCTATCTCATAGTATGGAGACATTGAGATGTATGAAATAAGTGACCAGAATCCAGTCATGTTGTATTTTATCCTAGACTATTTGTGTAAGGAATTGAAACAATTTTAGATGTTACATGTTCATATAAAGTTCATTCAATGTCTCATGCATGTGACATATAATTCTTAGTTGAAAGCTGGAAGGATCATTTTCTGTGTATTCTCAGAAAGTGCTACTAACTTAAATACAGTGTGATAGCTGCTTAAGATGGACAGAAGCGTTTTCCTCAAATATGTTGTTGAAGGATGAGGAAAAACTCAAAGTATTCTATTGTTGTTAAGCTGTTTTATTTAAAAATCTATGGTTCATAAAGGTTTTCAAAACCTTTGTCATCTATCATTTTTTCTAACCTGTTCCTCCCCTCCCCACTCTGTGTGTGTGTGTGAGATGTGTGTTTGTGACTGTGTATGATTTATACATGTGTGATGCCAAAGAAAAACTCTTGAGTCCCCTGATCTGTCACTTCCACCTTATGTCTTGGAGCTTGGCTAGTATTCAGCCCAGACAAAAGTCTAGTCTTTGCTATCCACAGTGCTGAAATTATAGGTATGCATACAGATCACTAGATATTTTTGTAAGGGTCCTTGATCTAAATTCACATCACCATGCCTGTACAGCAAGTAATGCTCTTTCCCCACAGACATCTCTCCTGCTCCTTATAACTTCTTGAGAGAAGAAATGTATGTCACATGAATGTCATATCTTTTGACATTATAAGGCAGGAGTTAGCAGAGCTAATAAAATGTACTTACATAAACTTAGGTTGATTTCTCAATGGATTAGTTTTATTGATCATAAAACAGAACAAAGCGATAGTCTACTATTTTGACTATAGTTGGAGAAATGTTCAACCATTACCTTTGGACCACATGTTTTTCCAAAGAACTCACAGTGCACCAGAGTGTCATGATTGAGATAAAAACCGTTCTTCTTGACAAACTGTGTAATGCTGAAGTTTTGGTGTCTTGTAACAAAATCTAAAGTCTCTGGAGAGCCAGTGTTGTTGCCACTCATTTCCTGAAGGCGGAGGACTTTGGAGACTATGTCCCATAAGAAGAAAATGATGCCAAATCTGGATACTGCTTCTGTTTGGAATCTATTAGAAGAAATGAAGGCATTGGTTACATTGATAAAATGTAATTTTCTAGAAACAAGACAAAACTACATCAGTAAAGGGTTATATTTGTTAAAACAATTTCCACTGTGCATTGTGTTTAGATTTTATTTGCATCCCTTATTCTTTGCATTCCTCAAAATGACAGTAATGGTTTCATATCTTTATCCTATAAACCCTGATGTAAGCAGCTTTCCTCTCTTCTCTTTGGCAGTACAGAGTGAAATGTGTGGTCCATTCTTGGTAGGGTTCCATGCCATGCAGTACATAGTTTGCATGTTATTCTAGAATATTTTTATATTCTAGACTTTGTCATTTATTTCTTTGTACAACTATTAAATTTGGCTTAACTGATCTATAAAGGCAAAAATTAGATATTCATTATGGGGATAAGTTATGAATATGCTGTGTAGTGTTTATGAAAGTTGAACATACAAGGGTTACATGGTTTAGCATAACACTCTCCAAACCTATCCTTGATACAGACAAAAGATTTTCAATTTTAATGCTTAATAGATAAGAATACATATTGTGCATGTGTGCTACAGCTTTGTTATCCAATCATCAGCTGATAGCCTTTTGGGTCATTCCTGTCTGTTGATCACTAAATGGTGCTGTTGTCATTGTTGGCATGTACATAGTTGCATGCAAATATTAACTTTCTTTTCTTTAAATAAGTGTCCAGTAGTTGCTTTCTGGAAGTTGAGTTCTGTATTTAGGTTTTTGAGTAAGTGCAGTCCTACTTTCACATAGTTGTAAGAATTTAACTCCCAACAGTGTATAAGGTTTACCCTTCTCCCGCAGACTCATAGATGTTCATTAACAGTGTGTTTTTGGAAATAGTCATTCTCGCATGGAGGGAGTTGATAGCTCATGGTGGTCCTGACCTAGATTTTATATTCATTTATTTTTCCTTTAAAAAGGGAAGTTGTTTATTTAATTAATAGTTTCTGTTGAGGTACTTACAAAATGATTATCAGAAAGTCCCAGTGAACATGATTAAAACTTTTTATATTTTTCCCAAGTTTTTATATCTACAGATATTATCCTGGTGGTGACAATAATTATGCTATATTATTATTTAAGTCTTAGTCTTTATTTTCATTGCATTTATGTATTTATTTAATTGTAACCTTTTAAGAAGTTCATACACCTGCTATCTCTATGTATCACTCTGACCATATTTGCTCATCTTCCAACTCTTCCTGTGTCTACCTCCCAAATTTACAATCTTTTCTTTACTTATTATTGCTGTGTGTTTGTGGTGTGTGTGTGTGTGTATGTGTTAAACCTACTGAGTCAACTCATCTTTCTTTATAAAATGGTTTTTGTTTTAAATATTTTCTTTCTAGTATAAGCCATATTCCATCTTTCCCCAATGAATGTGAAACAGATGCAAAACAAACAAACAAAAATTGCTAAGCCAATATTATGTGACAACTACAAACATGCTAAAAGATACAGTGGTCTTCATGGTCAATACCTAGTATACTTGTATGTCTTACTCCAGCATCTCTGGTCCTCTCATAGAAGCCTCCATCCTGACTCTGCAAGGATCCACTCTGAGACACTTCTGACAGTTATTATTTCACAGTGCCTCAAAGCCTCCATTACATTGGTCAAGATAATATCTGGAAACTATTTTTTAGGAGTTAGTAACTGAGTTTGGTGAGAGGTATAATTTTTACCCTGAATCAATGGCCACTCTTCAACTTTTGATACTCTATAAAGACAATGCCTCTCCCAGGATTCATTTCCTTAGTCATCTTAAAATTAAATGAATTAGTCCTCCAAAATTTAAAATTAGCCTTCCTGTGAGTGTTAGAAATGTAATTAATAAAATTATTAAGGAAGCCTTTCATTTAAAACATTTTCTTAAACTATATTTGTTACACTAATGAAGTTTGGGATTACACTGGTATTTTATCACGTTAAATGATGTAAATAAAGCTTAGTAGTATTAGAAAAAGAGAAATAAAGTTCATGTAAAATGTAATGTTGTGCACTGAGTTTATTTTCAACTTTAATAAACACTTTAAAATATTCTTAAAAAATGTTGCTAGTGGCTTGGTGTATAGGAGAAAGAATTCTTGTCTTCCATCCACAGGGCTAGACTTGGAATTTTAAATTAATGGATATTTGTAATAATTTATAAGTGAAGCAGATTGACAACTCCAACGGTATCTACTAGGTTTAATATATGAAGACTATTTTGAATGTGATACTGAGTATACCAGACACTAATGGACTGAGAGGCTGATATTGATGAAGTCATTGACAACTTTGTATTACTGTTTAAACAGAAATGCAATATTACTATTAAATACTGTAATTGATAAGAATCTAGTCCTTTTCTAAAAATATAATAATAATAGCAATAATAATAATAATAATGGTATTATTACTTTTTTCTTAAATTTTTATTCTTTCTTTTTTGTTTTCAACATTTTTACACACTCATAATTTTCTCTTTTATAATTTGGTTATTAGTGAAAAGAATTGTGTCAGCCAGCTCAGGATAGGGACAGTTTGTGATTTGCATTCTAATCTCCACACAACCCTGGTCTTCAGAGACTTACTAAAAAATTTTGAACCTTTTGCAGATACCTTAAGTATTTGAGCATTATTTTCTTATATCAACTGTCAATTTCATACTGATTAGTTCAACACAAGAGAGTGTTGAAAGCAGAGCTTCTGACATCTTTCTTTCACCTGACACAGGGCAATCAAAGCTATTGATGATATTCCCAGATTCTAGGTTACACTCATCTAAAACTTAGCCTCTGCCACATGGACCTTGCTGTAGATAACATGTTGTCAACCCAAATGTCCCAGGACACATGGAAAGCCCTGGCTTGGAGATGAGGCATAGGAAGCTTTGGTTTTCTTGCCCTAAAACACCAGGAGGGCAGCTTTTGTCATGCTGAGAGAAAAAAAGTATGGAAAAGGAGGAAACTTGTCTAAGTTGTACAGAGCATCACAGTTGGTGCTGACATTCATTTCAGAATGAAAAACATTCCTGATGGATCAAGTCTTCCTTGGCTGTATTTCCTTTAGAAAAATAGTTTAATAATTCAGTTTCTGAAAGTATTTTTGCCTACTAGTTACAGTTGAGTCCCTGGGAACAGTGACTATGGATCCCCTCACATGGTCTTTCCAGTGTATCAGCTTCCTTCAATAAAGTGTACCTGCAAGCAAGCCTTGCCTTTGTCAGCATGCATGCCAATGGAATAGTGGGAGGCAATGAATACTGAAGATCTTTTCTTTTGTGAGATTGACTTATCTTTGTCTTCTGACACCTTAATGCATAAATTAAAGCTTTGAAGGACTAGAGTCACACAAACCTCTTAGAACAGGTACAATGTATTCAATACTCGTTCTAGAATTACCACAGAAACAAAGCAAACTATATTACATGAACTGATGTCACAGAAAATACATAAAATGGATGAATATATTATATATAAATAGATACATAGATAGTAGAACTATGCCCTTCTCTCTCTTGCTGCACACACATATGCTGAACATGTTTATGTGTGTGTGAATATATATGAAGGGATCTACCCATGGTTATCTGTCATTAATAATCTATGAGTCTTAAAGGGCATCTCCATCCTGTAAAATTCCTACATATGAGATTTCAAGCCTCATGATGGACAGTCCCAAGGCTTTGTTGTGAAGACCTCATGGGAGGAAGATGTCCTTCTCACTGCTGGCCTGGTACAGTGACTAAAACTTTCTACTGCAGTGGACTGCAGTCCAGAGCTTGGGAGAAGCAATGAGAACTCAGCTGAGTGTAATGTTCTTCCGAGATCAGAGCCCTAAGGCAACAGACCATAATACAGAGCTTTGGGTCTCTAGCTAGCCTGCCTCTACCACAACAGACATCCCATCATATGAACAACCAAATCTCATTTCTCATGTGTTGTGCATTAGTTCACTCGCTAGTTCTTCCCCATCTCCTCCACTGTACATAGAGAGCTTGAATATTTAGTATTGAGTATTTATTTATATACTGGATTTAATAATTATTCACTTACTTATGGATACTCTCTTATTTGCACATATCAGTTCAGGAAACCAGATTATTTGACATCTACTTAACCCTTGAGCTTAGGACTTACCTAGCATATTACTGTACAAGGGGACGAGGGAAAGGGAAATTAATAGATGAATGAAAAAAATTAGCAAGCTTCTCTACTTTCTTATCTTTGTACTTTAAGTCTAATTTAAAGATACCAGTTCTTAAATATTACATCAGAAAAACTTATGTTAATCATCTAAGTAAATTTATTCTTAAATTAATGTTTTTAATCATGATTGAAACAGTAATGATTCATACCTGTTCAAGTTACAGAATGTCACAGCTGGGAACTCAATTTTTTCCACATACTGAACTTCTATAGACGTTGTCGTTGGCCACGTGAAGTAATTGAGCAAGCGACTGTAGATTTGCCACACCAACAGTGAGACAGAGCCCAGCACCACAGACAGCCAGATTACCTTTCGAACCTTGTTCTGGTTCTGGGTAATATTATGTATCCCATGAAAGGAAGTAGAATTGGCAAAGTCATGATCAAACTTCTTCCGGTCAGTGGGAGATGGCAGTGGTCTCTTTGAGAGGTAACACTTTATCTTTCCCAAGAGTCCTAGTGTCCACAAAATAGAAACAGACAAACAAAAACAAGTAAATGAATTAGAAAAACTAAAAGCTATTCATAAAACCTACAAGTCAAAAGTGACTAAACAGGTTGCCTTTCTAATATGCAATTCATAAAGGCCCCAGAATCATTTTGCAATATATGGTTTATTTAGAAATCAGTGAAAACACCAACTAGGTAAACCTACTGCTAATTAGCTAATGCCATCTAGAGCCAGCTCTGATTTGGAAAGAGACAGTGGTAGCAAGAGCATATTGGTGTGTCATTAAGCCCAACTTTGAATGAGTTGTTCGTGACAGCTCATAACTTTTAAAAACAGTCCTAGCTTTTAATTAGTCTTTCTTCCCAAAGAACCACTAAGTCTCTTTATTTGTATTAGGCTTAGTCTCCTAAGAGTCCTAAGTGAAATCTCAAGCAACCAGTTCCATAGCTAATCTTTGTCTCCATGCTGTAACTTTTGATATTGTGCTCTCTGTGTACTATTCACTTTGTGCACAACTGTTTTACTCTTCTATTGGCTCATCAGAATGTTAGGTTTCCAGTTCAGTGATTTGATCCACTTCCTACCTGCTTAGAAAATGAACTGGTACTTTTGAAATTCCTAATAATCAATTAAATAATGATTATTGATATTGGTTGGCAAAGATCAATGAGAGTTTCACTAAGATATATTTGATAATATATAAAAGATATATTTATATAATACATAGAATAGTCATCCAGAACTTCCCTTAGGTTACTATTAGGTTACTAGTCTTTTGATTTGGTGATAAAAGATACAAAACCCTTCCATCAAGTTAATGGGATGTAGTCCATCTTCAAATGGATGCTTCAACTTCTGGTCTAGGTCTCCTCTCTTATAACCTGAGCAACTTCAGCCATGTTTGCATTCTCCTGCTTCTTCTATTAACTGACACCAATAACATCTGCCTTATGGTTTTCATGTTAAATAGCATAATTCTTGGACAGCTTCAATGTATAACATAGACCAGTAGAAGTACTCAACATTATTAAATACTTTTACTCCTCTTGGTAGTGAAACAGCAAATGGTTAAATATTCAGGGGTTTAAGGAATGATTTAAAGTTTCTGCTTCCAAAATGAGTTCTTGGACAAGCAAGACGGTCTCTTATTGGGTAAAAGTGCTAATTATGCAAGCTTGACGACCTGAGTCACGGCTTTGAAGTCCATGTAAAGGAGGAAGGAGGGAACCACCTACATAGATTTGTACACTGAGCTCCATACATGTGCAGTCGCACCCAAGAAGCCAGCACATATCTTACACACACACACACACACACACACACACACACACACACACACACTTAATAAAAAGAACACAAATTTCAGAAACAAAACAAAGAAATGAAATCTTTAAAAACCTATTAATTCTCACAATAGTTATTTAAAATTTAACTTCTTGTTTCAATTCAATAAATATTATTTTTGTCCACTATGCAGTATTACATTCTTCCAAAAGGCTCTAATCTTTTCTTATCATTCAGTTAGTTTTTAATACCTTGCTAGTCTCTAATCAATATGTTGTTTTTTTTTTCAATTTGAAATAACTAATGATATAAATTGCATTTGTCAAAATTTTCTAAAGTTTCCTATTTTGTGGAATGCACATGGACACTCACAAATAATGTTACACTGTTAAAGCTATTACAAACTATGTTGTCATGTTTGTATCAATCTCACATTCTGGAATTTTACTATCAGCTATAATAGCATTTCTTAATGTTTCTTTTAGTATCAGGTTTATCAGCACATATTTACAAAAACTGTCAAAGTTTCAGATAAAATCAGGCTGAAGGCTGAAAAAACAATATTACTTATCAAAATAAGCTTAACTTTTTATTACTTAATCATTGCTTAGAAGCATTTGTGGAAACTTTACCCTGATTAAAGAAATAGCTCAGTCCCTAGCAACTCTCACCTTTCCTGCTGAAGGGACAGGGGCTATCAGTGAGAAGGGTAACCTAGGAATAAGTACACAGTACAGACACAGTACAACTGGCTGCAAACACTATCCATTATTTAATATGCTTCAGGTTACCTTCAGATGTCAGCTCTTAATTAAGATATAAATATTGACAGTTGTGTTTACCTTACTGAATCATTTCCTACTATTTGTTAGAAACATAGTGCATTTTGTTGTTGTTGTTGTTGAGTATTTCAAATTGAGAGAACCTGTAGGTTTATATATGCCTGTCAGGAAGCTCAGAATGGGCAATGCAGACCCACTAATCCACACAGCTGGGGCTTTGAACTTCTCTCACAGAAGTATATTTTATCTGGCTAATAAACAAAGTCTCATTATAAAGGTTGACCATTATAGAAACACTTTAGGAACACCAGACAAGCATACTGTTAAGAAACAAAGAAACAACAAAAGTCGATTGTAACATATGGTAATATTTTCATAGTATTTCGAGTCCTCTTAAGTTACTCTTTTGCTACTAAAACTGTATTATTCATTTAAAACCCATATTTATTACTCTGAACATAATACTGAGAATCCAGTTTCCCAAGGATGAAACCTACTCCTGCTCTCTGCTTATTTCTGGTCTTTACGAATGGAAGATGTTGCTGTTTAAAGATTTCCTACCTTTCTCAGTGTACACTTTTGATTTCTCAGTATGTTCCATGTTTTGCTCTCAGCGATCCCAAGTCCGCTGGGTGCATCTAATTTTTTCAATAACAATATTCATTGTGTGCCTTTTATATAAAATACAGCAATTAAGGTTGTAAAATGTGGGGGCAATTTAAATATTTGTGTTGCTATGTTAAGCCTCATGAAGCATTTCATCTGTAAATCAAAAACCACTGACAGAACCAGCTATGGGCATTTATAGACTGGCAAGAGGCCATCATAGACTAAAACCCAGAAAGTGTCATTGAAAACCCATTTTCTGAAAAAAAAAGAAGGAAGGAAGGAAGGAAGGAAGAAAGGAAGGAACGAAGGAAGGAACGAAGAAGGAAAGCTGTGACCTCACAGTGGCCTCTGATCACACCAGTGGATGCCCAGGTGACAATCTTTTCACATTTTATTTAACATTCACCTTTATATAAATCAAATTGTGATTTTGTGTGTGTTTGGTGTGTGTGTGTGTGCGAAGTATCTTTGTTTTGAAGTTTCTTTCATAAAAGAGATACAACTGTAGCAGAGTGACCAGTGGAAATAGGAAAATCATAAAATTACAAGAAAGATACTAACTAAAGAAGGAATGCTAACTAAAATAGTATAAATTTGCCAAATCACAAAGTCCAACCTTTTTATAGGAACACCTTTGAAAACTTATCATTAATATTATTAATAAATGTTGATATGCATCTGCATGTATAACTGCTGCCATCTGGTGACCAAACACAGTAATTACATGTGTCTCTGCTAGATTACAGGGGTCTGGCTTTGTCATGGTAATATTGCACAAGCATTTATTCCTTTCATCATTGGACATCTATTGGGAAACTCCAATACTGCAAATTGAAACTTGGCTTACATTGTTTGCTTTTGTCAAGAAGTCACTCTTGCCTGTGCCTCCCCTCCACTTATGAACTGAATTAGATTTGAATTTCAACTTGTTTGATCCCCTCTGCTTGTTTGATTCCCTCACTTTCTTGCTTGAAATCAAGACCAGGTCCTTCTCACAGATATACCTTGTTCTTTTGTCAAACTGACCTTTTCACTTTCTAAGATACCCAATTAAAGTCAAATGTAGATGCTCACACTTCCTTTCTCTCATGGTGACAGCTGCTTGGAATAAGGATATGCGACAGAAGATAGACTTATAAAACTCCTTCCCTGCCCCACCCCAGCTCTCAGTAAACATAAAGAAAGCTACAGGATCGCCTAATAAAGCCAACCCCAGGAGAACTGACAGAATTCTAAGTCATCATTATCTCCCTCCATGCCCTTGTAACACCAGCAGCAAAGAATGACTTGTGAATGCTGACAAATAATAAAAGATTAAATATGAAACATGCTGGACAGAAAAGTAGACAGCAAACCAAGCTGACCTTTTGCTTAGATCCTGGGCATGAACGATCCTTGGAATCAATGAATACTGTCTAGAGGACTGTATTTACTCTGGCCCAGCCCCAGTTACAGAGATACAATTTATATCAGCTATTCAGTTATTGAAGGATAATTTTCTTAATTCTACTTTTGATTTATTCATATTTTTTTGTATTTTTTCCTGTTGTGAGTTTGGTGATAGACCCAGGCTTCTGCTCAAACTAAGCAACTGTTTTACTTCCAAGCCAGATAGATAATTTGGCTCTACTTTGCAATTTTGATTTGAAGTAAAATTTTATGTTTTATTTTCTCTTTGGGGGAATGCATGCCCCTTCTTGCTCTTCCCCCTCCCTGCTCATCCTCCTCTTCTGTTTCCTCACTCCCTCTTCTTGTCCTCCTCTGTCTCCTCTTCCCCTGCCTTCCCCTTTCCTTTTATATTCAGAACATGTACATATGTTCTATTATGCCTAAAATAGATATTTGGTTTGTTCCTAATAACTTTGGAAATAAATTGTCAGCTTGCCATGTGTTTAAGAGAATACATAATTTAATATATATCTATTGATTTGGGTCTGAATTACCATTAAATTAAAATTGTTAGAATCAAGTTCTTTTTTTATTGGATATTTTATTTATTTACATTTCAAATGATATCCCCTTTCCCAGTTTCCCCTCTGGAATCCTCCTATCCCATCCTCCCTCCCCCTGCTTCTATGAGGGTACTCATTCACCCACCCACCCACTCCCTCCTCCCTGCCCTGGTATTCCCCTACACTGGGGCATCAAGCCTTCACAGGACCAAGGGCCTTCCCTTCCCACTGATGCCCAACAAAGTCATCCTCTGCTACATATGCAGCTGGTGTCCCTCCATCCATGTGTACTCTTCGTAGAATCAAGTTCTTATAGCCCGCAAGTACAGGCAATATTTTTGTTACAACATTCTTTACATAAAGACCATTTTTAATTAAGATGAGTAATTTTCTTTTAAAAGCATAAATTTCATGTTGGCCACAGAGGTTCTTTTAGTGGATTGTTTAATATTGATGCTAGTTGCTATTCATGAAAAGTTAGACAGACTGATCATTTTTCTTTTATTGATTAGAAATTTTATAGATCCATATGCTAATTTTTGGTTAGATCCACTTCCCAGTTCATCAGTTCCAAATTTCCCCATCTTCCTCTCACCATTTTACCACTCATCTTTATGTATACTTTTCTAAACCCACCATGTCTTCTTAGTGCCGTCAGTATGTGCATGAGTAACCCACCAGAGACTGCATCCCTAAATAGAACTGACTCCCTCTCAATGGGAGCCATCAGTTGCTAAAGATTTCTTAGCTGGAGAGGACGTGGACTGCATGAGTCCAGCCCACAGCTATACTGAGATTGGGCCTGGCTTGCTCTTTCTCAGGTCTTGTTCATGCACACTGAGCTACCAGAAGCATCATGTGTATATCCAGTTTTATTTTTATAGGATACAAATAAGAAGACATTACTAATATGTCATATCATATCTAATTAAAACAAATTTACACATATGAAATGAAAATATAGAGTGACCTTAGTATTTAAAATCAGCCTTTGTGCCCTGGCACAAACCTCGGCACTAACCATTGAACAGAGGAGGCAGCTCAGAAACAGGATCAGACAATGAAAGGTCTACGCAGCTGGACATTCAGCATGTTTAGTTTGCTATCTTCTATACTCATTAGAAAAATAGATAGCGAATAGGAGACAATCAGCGAACACTGGGTAGGAGACTACGTGATTTGTTCCAGCCTTGTACTCTTTTCATTTTTATACCAAAAGAAAATTCTTGTGATATTTCCAACATTTTATTTTGAAAAGTGAGACTTAGAGTAAACTGGCTTATTAGAAGAGTGGACTATAAGAACACGTAGGTTAGAATGTGTCTGGTTTAGAGGCTCTTTCTGTGGAGCCAGACCAGGGAACATTTACCAGGGAAAAGCACCTAGTTAACAAAAAGGTGGAAGATTTAAACAAGTTTTCAATAAGCATTCACACCATCCTTACAAATGAAACAGTCTCAAAAATTAATAATAGCAGCGTTGCAGGCTTCATTTAAGAAGCGTGGAGAAAAAAATCAAGAAAGCAAATTGGTCCTTGTCAACAAAAATCGAAGCTCAATGCCAGCACTTGCCTGAGGGTGGCGCTAAGGCTGACCAATCTGAGAAAAAATGTGCACACTCCCCTACCCACATTCCTATGCTGTAGCACTACAGTATACAGTCTATTTGGTGTCCTCATTCCATCTCAGCAAATGTCCCAGTGTAAGGTTGCCATAGGTCACTGGCTATGAAGACTCTCACGAATACTGATTTTCATTGTTTGGCATCTCCAACATTCAGATGTTTTCTTTTAAGTCATTACCTATAAAGATGAAAGAGAAACTAGAACCAAAGATCAGTTACCTTGTGATGATTTATAATGAATGTTGTACTAAAGTCTTCCAGGGATTAGGAATAAATCTATATAAGTACATATAAAAGAATGTGATAGCTTCGGAAATCAAGTGAAAGAAAACTTAGGCACAAAACACTACCACTTAGAGCACAGCTACAGAAGTGGGGCATGCTGAGCGTTCATTCTGGAAGGAGTTAAAAGTCTTAGAGCATGCCCTATTTTCTATCCTTCTAATCCACACTTGCTTTCCCCCTTCCTTAGCATGCCGCAAATTCCCCTTATTAGGTCAAAATTCAGACCTATCAAAGGAAGACTCACTTGCAGTAACTTCTATTAATTTCATAAATACAGCTCACATCACACCGTCAAACTGCATGAAAAGACTTTGTCTTGTGCTTTGGTATATACAGTGCAGTATCAAAAGTTCATCTCTTCATTTTAGACACTACTTCTTCTGTATTTCAAAGGTATTTAGCCAATATCAGGGTCTGCTGCTTAAATATGTTGAGTTTTTTTAAAAAAATATCACTTACTAGACCCTGGAAATTTCCTTTCCTGTCATGCCTCTAGAGAAAGGAAGTTGTAATGCTTTCAATTTTATTTGGCCAGTGGCCATGTTTGGTGATTGGGCCACTAGCCTATGCTTACTTTGACATGTTAATAAATGTATACGCCTTTGGTCCTAGGAAATTATACAACTAGTACACAGATATATGTTTTACCTGAATGTATCACCTCCCTTATTAGATTTACCTTCATTCTTAAAGGTATAAGCATTTTATGTCTTAAAACCAGAATTCCACAGAATGAAGAGAAAATAAGGAGCTCATTCAGGGTGCAGAGCCTCGGGGCAGCCCTCTTATTTAAAAGGCCATGTTCAAATGTTCTATCGTCTCTCCCTAACCCAGGACCTAATCAAGGATCATAGATTGCAGGCTTCATTTGTGTTTAGTAATATCAAATCCGAAGAGATCTGAAGTCATTCCTTTACTTTTTATTTCCTTGGTATTTATTTAAAAAAAAAAAAAACTCCTGCTAGATGCTTTGCACCATGTATCTTCTTGCGGGATTGTCTCCTTCATTGTAGCTTCAGGTTAATTATTCATGGTCCACAAGCATCATATAGAAGAGACCCAAGGTCTCAGTTTCTTCTGTATTTGGTGACTGTAGTTTTTCCACTGGATGGCATATTACAGGGGTTGTTGTTCTTCTTCTTTTCTGAGGATGTCTCTTCCCTTTCAAAATTAGTAAGCAAACTACAGCAGCAGCAGATTTAAGAAAAAAAAATCTCCTTCCAAATCATTTTATGCCATGGCTTTCACAAAAGTCAAAGAATTTTATTGGAAAGAATTTTTCCTGTGGTGTTTATAAAATAACAGTATTTGATTTCCATCACTCTTTGTATATTTGTTGACTGGGATCCTTTTGTAGTGATGTGATTGAAGATATTTGGTTTCTGAAGATATTTGGTATCTGTTTTTCCTGATTAAAAAATGACTGTGTATGTAAATTCAAAAACTGTTCTATAATTTTATACCTTAAACTATATTTGATGGTTAGTAAATATAAAGATTTTTTAATTTGTAATTTTTCAGAAAAAAATAACTAAAATGAGTTTGCTGTATAGTTTTCCATAGACAATTTTCATAGAAAACATGCTGTGGAAGAAAAATTCAATAATTCAAATTTATAATATTTAAGATAATGATGAGCCAACTCAGGTACTATGACCCTTAAGTGTAGAAAAGAAACTATCTTATAACCATTTCAACTCTCATTGTTTTAGTGTGTATAAAGAGATGGTTGAGGCAATGCATAGACAGAATCTTTTGGTTGTTCCTTTCAGGTAATTCAATGGTTTTATTCATGTATCACTTATACATTCATATTTTATATCAGATATATTAAAACATCTATTCTTGTGTCATAAAAAAGTGAATGTCATTATTTCTATTATTTATTATGTCTCTGTTCTGTGACTGTAGCTAGCAGGATGCTGAACTTGTTTTCTGAGCATAACTGATGATTTTTATTGTCATACACTGAAGAAAATACTGTTACTTAGATCTTTAAATGTGAAAAGTAGTTTTTCTTTGCATTATACACAGGAGCAAAGAAGACAGAAAAATATATCTGTGACATCATCATTAACAAACATGACTTTAATGTATACCCTAATTATTTGTGCATTTGAAAAGCGCACACCAGAGACACTATGTTCATTTTTCTGAAAGCAAAAGGCACTTGGGGGAATGCTAATGGGCTTCTAATTCTTCTCATTCATTAGTCCATGGTAGCCTGCTATTGGCTCAGAGTGTGGGAGGGTTCTGTTTGTCACACAGCTACATCTTGGCCAGGAAAGACACAGCACGTCCTTAAAAACTAGGAGGTATTTCATGCACAGTTATCAAAGATGTTCCTGCCATTGGTCAACAGCGGGGGAAGGATTCCACTAATGCTTAACTTGCAGGCCCACAAGATTGCAAAATGATGTGTCCATACAGCATATGACACTGTGGGTCAAGGCTACCTGAGAAAAGTTTCTCCAACTATTCACCCAGAAACTTTATGTTCCTTTCTGCTTTCTCAATTCTGAACTTTTAGTTCTGTATAATGGATCAGCAAGATAACAGTTGCCTGTATTCCAACACCCTAGAACAAAAGTATTTATTTGCTATTATTGTAGTACATTTGAACATGATTCTAATGAAAATTATAAATTGTGTACTTAACGTTTCTTTTGTAACACAAAGCAAAACAAAACTAAAGATGACAAAGCAAAACACAAAGACAGCTTGATGATGTCAAAATACAGATTTGAAAAATACATATTCAAACCATGGAGGGATATATACTACAAATAAAGTTTTATCATGTGAATTTTGCATACCACAGTGGAACAAGAAGTAATTTAAAAATATCTGTGAATCTCCAAAATCTCAACAACAAAAAAAAAAGATTTCATTTGGGTAGGGTTTTTGCCAGATAATTCTTCAAGGATGTTGTAATAGATCTTAATGTTGTTATGACAGTCCTAAATCTAAACCCTGGTTCCCTTGTGAAAGACAGAGTCAGAGGCAGTGTAAACACCAGGTCAAATAGAAGGGAAGGCAATAGAGAGAGAAACAGACACAGAGGTTAGAGCTGTCAGGCTAAGGAATGCTAGACTTGCCTGAAGCTGGTAGATTCATGCTAGAAAGGATCTTATTTAGGCTCATTGCAGGTAAGAAAACAGAACAGACACTAGAAAAAATGACTCTTTCTAGTGCTTAGGAGTGCTTGCTGCCTTTTCAGAGTTTGCTTCCCAGCATCCATGTAATGCCTGATGTCAAAGGGCTTAGATGACTGCTCCTCGCGCTTTGCTGAGTGCTACACGCTTATCTGTTTCCACTTCCTGTCAAAAACTGACTTCCACAGCTCTAAGACTTCCAACATCCCAGGGCTTCACTTCAGAACTTCAGGAAACATCCTCTTTGGGACTCCCTGTCACATTCTTGGCCTTAGGAGCTCCCATAAACCACTAAGAAAGACTCCATAACTCCTTTATCTGTGTTTTTTTTCATGACTCTAAAGCCAGAACCACATGACTGATTCCACACTTGACTTGGCTGGACCCCAGGAATGGAGCCTGACCCCTTTCTTGAATTATATTTGTATACTCTTTTTGTTGTTGTTGCTTTTCAGGAGCATAAAATTCCACCAGGCACTTCCTTCTCACAAGTTAGAATCTTAGATGAGTAGAGTCTTGAAGGCCATCCGTCCATCCATCCATCCATCCATCCATCCATCCATCCATCCCTTTAGCCTATTTCATATTAGATTCATTATTATCTCTTTCAGCACAAGTCTTGGCTCCAACATTAAATTTCCTTTTGATCCCTTTTTCCCCAAACTATGAGTGCCCTCTCAGCTTGATCCTTTTCATTGTAGATTTGAAAACGGGTGAGTACGGATAACAGTTGGACAGAGTCAATATTAAGCTGTCTTAAAATATCCTCTACCAATCAAATTAGTCCATTTAATTTGGTCTCAGGTATAGGAAAAGGGCAGAAAGTAGCCATATATTCTTTGCCAAAATACCCCAAGAATAGTTTTTGTTTGCTTGTTTGCTTGTTTGTTTTTAGCTCAGGGGCTAATATTCCTCTCTGAATCCTCTATAGTTCTCAACATTATTGCCTCCTACTAGGATGGCCCACTAGGTCCAGTTTGAATACTCAACCACTTCCCTAGTACAATGTCCCAGAGTCTTCAAAAACCAGCATGGTAAAAGTTGCTGCACCAATAGACCAATCCATGGTACCAACTCTTAGTCACCTTTCAGTTACTGGGACAAAACAACATAGCCAAAGCAACTTATAAAAAGAAACCTTTATTTTGAGGGTCACAGTTGCAGACGGCTAGAGTCTGGAACTATCATCACCATGAGTAACATGGCAACAAGCAGCCAGGGATGATACTGGAGCAGTAGCTTACATCCTTATCCACAAGTAGAAGGTAGAGAGCACTAACTTAGAATGGCGTGAGTATTAAAATCTTCAAAGCCCACCTTTGTTTCATACCTTCTTCAAGAAGGCCATATCTCCTTATCCTTCCCAAAAATCTTCCACCACTAGTGAGCAAGAATTCAAATACATGAGTCAGTGAATGTCATTCTCATTCAAACTACTATGAGAAGCTTGTCATAGTACATATAAACAGCTCGCTGGAGCAATGCTGCTAAATGAAGCAATATAATGGCCCTGGAGTGGAAAATGTAATCAGTAAAAGTTTTCACAGGCTAGAGAAGTAATAGCATACTTATTTATGTTTTATCCATATTTACAGAAATGATCTGATTAAGGACTTATGAGGGGAAACTAGGAGAGTGTTCAAGCAGACTAGTATGTTTATCGGCTTGCTTTTCTTTTGGTTTTGCTTTTGAAGACAGGGTATCATGATGGAGCCTTGTTTTGCTTGGACTGTGGACCTCCTGAACTGGCTTCCTCAGTCCTGGAATCACAAGTACATGCCATCATCCCTGGGATGGGGCACAATTTTTAAGGTGTCTAAATAGTTCCTGGTGCACTGTTCGAAGGGGAGAGCTTGAAATGATAGTATCTATGTACAATAAAGAGCAGGATACTGAAATGTAAGTTATCTTGGGGTAGCTATAATAAAACACCATGACCAAAAGCAACTTGGGAAGGAAAAGATTATTTCCTTTTCTTCAGCAGGCAACAGTTGCTTGTAACTCCCAGTCTAAATGCCTTAGTTTGAAATTTTTAATGAAAACAATTTAGTTTTAATTATCTTATAAAATGTGTTTATATAATATTTGAAAGTTTCATCATTCCAAGCATGCTATAATCATTATTCTGCTGCATTTCCCAACAGTGCAGGAGGGTAGTGGGCGCATTAAAGAAAATGAATGCATGCGGGTAGTTCATTCAAAATACACTTATTCCTTCTTTGTCTGTACATTTCCTGTTCTAAAGGGAAGGGTTTACCTGTAAGTTTTGTAACCCATAGGGCTATAGAAAATGAACATACAGACCTTACATGACTACACAGTTGGAGAGGCTTAAATTTAAATGACTCACATTGAAAAATGGCAATGATTCTGTCAAGGAGCGAGTACATAGAACACAGTTTGAGAAGTCCTGAGCTAGAACCACTGATCACCACCCAATGCTTGTCAGAATCTAAACATCACATTTGTGAATTTGCATTTTTCTGAATTGATATGGTTAAATAAATGGGAAAGACAAACATTGTGACGAGTGCCACGGCTTGAATGAAAACTTTCCCCCACAGGCGCACGTATTTGAACAGCTGGTTCCCAGATGTTAACACTGTTTGGAGAGTTA